>NC_133324.1:835772262-836141012 GCF_042186555.1 Aquarana catesbeiana | reverse complement strand
AGCAGTCGCAGTGACGCGGCGAGTGCGTGTGTGCCCCCTATGCTGGCAGGAAGCCGAGGACGTCATATGACGCCCACCCAAGATGGGAGATCCCATCTGCGGACATCATATTACTATAGCCGGGTAATGAAGTGGTTAAACATGCAGTAGAAAATTGAAGGCTAGAGAATTAGTTTGAATGTGTGGTGCATTATAGTTATTATTTAGGCATTTTGAGAATAGAGGCCCAAAGTATCCCACTCCTAACTGTCACCAGTCATATATATCATGACTAGTGCTAGACAGGCAATGACATATTACCTCCCTAGCATGTTACCTCTTTAGCATGTTGGTGCAACACTGTGCAATTTTAGGTTACGTAAATACCAAAATTGTGCCTACTGTACAATGTACTACTTCCAAGCTGAGGGTTGGCTATGTCAAATGAGCTTCAAAGCAAAACTCATGGGGAATAGAACATTTGGACTGGGCCCCTACCAAGATCCCAAGTGTGCAAAACAAAATTACACAAAATGCTAAATTCACTAGAGCTATTTTGAAAAAATATCTGCTGTGTACAAATACAAAGCGTTTTTTTTTCCTTTCATAGCTTGAGGCAGATTTCTTATGCAGAGTCAGAGATTTAGATAAGGGTTTCATAACACTTAGTTAAGACCCCTTTCACACCAAGGCGGTTTTGCAGCGTTTTAGCGCTAAAAATGACGCTATTAAAATGCTCATAAAATGCTCCCCATGCATCTCAATGGACCCTTTCACACTGAGGCGTTGCGCTGGTGGGGCGTTGAGAAAAGCCCTGCAAGCAGCATCTTTGGAGCAGCTTTTGGACGTTGAAAAAAACACTTTAAAAACGCCCCTCTCTATTGAAATGAATTGAAAACGCTGTAAAAACGCCTGAATAGCGCCTGTGATCCGCCCTGAGCTGTAGAAAAGTCACATGATCCCACAAAAAGGTAAACGTAGCAGAATGGAGAGCATCTACAACAACAGGACTGAACTTGTGGGAAGGTCAGAATGATTAAACAGACCATCAAAGTGCCAAAAAAAACAAAATTAAAGTGCCAAAAAAAAGAATTAATCCCAGAAAAATGAAGATTTGAAGTAAAACAAGACACTGCTTGTTATTTTACAAGACACTGCTTGTTTTAAATGATCTCACAAAGGATAAACATGCAAGCAGAAAGATAGCATCAATAACACATGCTTCAATAATGCTTGAAAAACGCTGTTAAAACGCTTGCAGCGTTGCGTTAATTTTAACGCTAACGCCCCTAAAACGCTGTAAAAACGCGGTAATAACGCTAAGGCGTTTAAGGGCGTTTTTGAAGAGCCTTGGTGTGAAAGGGGTCTTACTAGTGCTGTCTACTCAACAATGGGAGCATGAATAAAGAAAGTGACTTTACAGTCTGGACTAGAATATTGTGAAACCGTTTTTTTCCTATGTTAGAGAATTTTCTTTAGTAATGGTATGTTGCACTTTAAAGGATCTTCAATCACCTTTCCAGCTCCCTCGAACAACCTACTAGAGGAAGTCCACAGCAGATCCCCCTTTAGGAATTGAGATCCTGGATGCTTAAAGTGAAGCCATCACTATAGTAAAGAAAATATGTCTGTAGAAGCACAGGGATATTGCACATACAGTATCCCTATTACTTGTCAAAAAGGCTATTTTGCATCGTGGGTGATACCTGGCAGGAAGTTCTACTTGGCTGATATAATATAATATATAATAAAGTAAAACCTTGGTTTGAGAGTAACTTGATTTGAGAGCGTTTGGCAAGACAAACAAAATTTTTTCATAAATTTTGATTTGATATACAAGGGATGTCTTGATTTACAAGTAGCATCAAGTCACAACTGAGTATAAAAGAGGAGAGGCGCCTCTAAGTGTAGCAATATGGTTATATTTAATGAAGGTACAACATGTAGAAACTCACATGGTTGATGATTTAAACAGGCACATCTAAGTATTCAGGCATCCGGGGTAAAGCTGTCCACATAGACCGTCCTCCGCATCACCATCGATGTCATCTCTTCCACGCAGAGCTCCATGAGCGCTTCAAGCCTCACTTTCGGATCACTCTACTGCAGGGTAGTCTTCCAAGTCACGATTGTAGATTGACAGCGATGAGAGCCGGTGGTCCGGAGGATGGTCTATGTGGACAGCTTTACCCCAGGTGCTTGCATATTTAGATGTGCCTCTTTTAATCATCAACCATGTGAGTTGGTAAATGTCATACCTTCATTAAATGTAACCATATTGCTACACTTAGAGGCGCCTCTCTTCTCTTTTATACTCTGTAGCTCCTGCTAGATTTTGCTTCTAATCCCCTTGTGGAGGCTTCCATTTGTGGATGGATATTTTACGATTACACAACCTGGTCACATTGCTATAATCTTTTTATTTGGACTATAAACTGAAAGACCTATGAATAAATGTTGTGGAATGAATCATCTGAGTTTCCATTATTTCTTATGGGCAAATTCGCTTTGATATACAAGTGCTTTGGATTACAAGCATGTTTCCAGAACAAATTATGCTCGCAATCCAAGGTTTTACTGTATCAGCCAATATAATATAATATATTTCCAGTATTGGGGTAGTGCAAGACTATATTTGTCATTTGTCACTGTTGTGTGTGATCCATCGGACATGTCTTCCATCACCCAGACATGTGATCTGCTCATGTATGGGAAGTCAAAGTACTCTTATCAGAAAAGAAAGATCCTCAAGTGTGATTGGTTGCTGTGGTTCATGTCACCATAGTGCTCTCTGTAGCATTTTATTAAATAAGCCAAATGAATCTCATGTATTTTAAAATTGTCCACTTCATTTTATTTTGTGATCTTAGGTAATTGAAAACAAAGTCCTTAAAGAAATAAAACAGATTTTTCCTGCTCTTAACTTGACTATTATTTATAATAGAAATGTCTGTCTCAGTCTGTTTCAATAAATATATGTACCCCTCCTTAATAGCAAAGTTTAGTTCTCAAGCTATATAATTGGCACTAATATATATATATATATATATATATATATATATATATATATATAGTGGAATTTTGGATTACGAGCATAATCCGTTCCAGGAGTATGCTCCTAATCCAACGTACTCGCATATCAAAGCGAGTTTTCCCACTGAAGTCAATGGAAACTAAAATAATTAGTTCCGCATTGACTTCAATGGGATGCAATACTGCATGCGGCTAGAGGCGGGGGGGCGCCGGAGAGCCTCGGAAACAGACGAAAAGGCCCGAGCACACTTCGGCTGACCTCGGCAAACCTCGGAAAGACTCCGTTCACAAGCCTTTCCGAGGTTTGCCGAGGTCAGCCAAACTGTTCTCGGGCCTTTCTGTGCATTTCTGAACGCCGACGATCGGCGCTGTTTGGCTCCGGCACCCCCCACCTCAGGCCAAAAGCGGTACTGCATACCGCTTTTGGCCTGAATCCTGCTCGTTTTGCGAGACAACACTCGCAAACCGAGTTAGGATTTTTAGAAATAGAGTGGATCGTTTTGCGAAACGCTCATTAACCGCGTTACTCACAAACCGAGGTTCCACTGTATATATATATATACACACACACACACACACACACACACACTGAATTTTAATGTCATCCCAGTCTTAGTCAGTAGGGTTCTATATTGAGTTGGCCCACACTTTGCAGCTATAACAGCTTCAACTCTTCTGGGAAGGCTGTCCACAAGGTTTGGGAGTGTGTCTATGGGAATGTTTGACCATTCTTCCGGGAGCACATTTGTGAGGTCATTACATAACATCATTACTGATGTTGGACGAGGAGGCTTGGCTCGCAGAATCCGCTCTAATTCAACTCAAAGGTGTTCTATCGGGTTGAGGTCAGGACTCTGTGCACGCCAGTCAAGTTCCTCCACCACAAACTCGCTCATCCATGCCTATTTTTCTTCTTTTTTAAAAAGCCTTCCTGCTAGAATTTTTTTAGGTTGAGTTCCATAAATCTACATTTTAAAGTATATCATAATAAAGACCATTTCTTTTAATTTTTCTATACAGTGTGGGATTTAAAACCGCTGTCCTTTATTTTTTGCCAACTGTTTTTCATCACGGAGATTTCTGTTCACTTCTTGTCCTGTAGATTCAATAGCAAGTGAGAAGATATTTTCCAATGTGTATGAATATCACCTTTTATTCCTGTTCCAAAATTTTGGATTTACCCTCACTTTCCTTCCAGGTAATGTTGATGATCAAGGTAGTTAGAAACAGCAAAACTCCCATATAGGGGCAAATAAAGCTGTGAAAAACTAACAATGGTTCTATCCCCTCATCTCCGTGTCCACATCTAAAAAAAAAAAAAAAAAAAAGTGGTGTTTTTATGGAATACTTTAAATGTCAGCTTAGCTTAGGAGGGGGGCAGATGAGTGCCTGTCATAGCTCCCTGGGCTCTATTAGCTCCACCACACATGAAGATTAGGGCAATAGGGTGTGATCGGAAGATGAAGATTTCAAGGAATACAGGAGCCAGCAGCGACAGATTAGATTAATGGTAAGTCTTGCCCCTTGTTCTGATTTTTATTTAACAAAACATAGGCTTTAATCACTGCATCTTGTTACATTTGCAATGCCCGTAAACAGATATCTAGGTATATGTCACAATTCTAGTGTTCATCGGCCTAAGTCATTGTTCACATATGATACACAGTGTAAGTTGCGCTTGTTCCTGTAGTGACTGTGAATATTCTTGCGAATGTGGGGGAAGGAAGTGGGGCCTGCGGTTGTCAGAGACATAACCAGTAACTTTATGAAACTCTATTACCAAACAGTAATGTGTCTCTCCACTGAGTTTCAGTCTCCTAGCTGAGAGGTGGGACTAAGCTAACATCATTTCTATGGCATTACTGTATTTTCTGTGGCATGTTTTGCTTACACTTATAATAGTTTATAAAATTCCAAATAATATATTCTGAAAAAGGAAGCAGAAAGACTAAAGTAAATAGTGATATAGAAAGAAACAGGCTAAATAAACAATTTCAAATTTTTAAAAGACCAAAAATCAGTAATCAAACATTTTAGCTTTGATCATAACCAATAGTTCTATAATAATCCATTTGATTCTCTAAATAATCAATTTTTAAGCTGCAAAGAATGCTGTCCACCCCAGACACTGTTCTTATCTTATCTATAACACATTTCTTTTTCTTTCTGTGTTAGGTATTGTCAAATGCCGCGTACACACGATTGGACATTCCGACAACAAAATCCTGCGTACACACGGTCGCACAAATGTTATTGGAAATTCCGAACGTCAAGAGTGCGGTGACGTACAACACATACGACGAGCCAAGAAAAATGAAGTTCAGTAGCCAGTGCGGCTCTTCTGCTTGATTCCGAGCATGCGTGGAATTTTGTGCGTTGGAATTGTGTACACACGATCGGAATTTCCGACAACGGATTTTGTTGTCGGAAAATTTGAGAACCAGCTCTCAAATTTTTGTTGTTGGAAATTCCGACAATGATGGAGCCTACATACGGTCGGAATTTCCGACAAAAAGCTCACATCGAACATTCGTTGTCGGAAATTCCGACCATGTATACATGGCAAAAGAGTAACTGTATATATCTAAAAATCACATGGTTTCACACCTGTGATGCTGGCTATATACTTAAAGCGGAGTTCCAACTGTGACATTTTTTATTTTTTTAGGATGAATATCTTAATATTTAAAAAGTTGCTAATAGCACTTACGTGTCTCTGTTTAAACGGTGTTCGATTGCCGATTTCATTTAGAAAGATCTCTTTTATTCCTTGTTCTTGTATATTACCATCTTGCTTGTGGGCAATGCATGTGAAACCCACAAGCACTATCTTCCGGGCTCTGGTGCAGCTGAGCAACCAGCATGCACCGCCCGTTCTCGCGCATGCGCAGCATGTACGGCGCAGCACCGTACACTTCTGACATTGCCATCACAATGGGCGGCATCGTCAGAAGTGCCCGCCCCCGTTGAGATGGCAACGAAGCCCTCGGCGTTGCCCAGTGACTCCTGGGAAATGATGACAGACATCTCCCAGGAGCACTAGCGAGCAGGGGCGCAGAGGGAAATGACGTCAGGCGCCTTGGAGAGGAAGAGGCAGATTACGAGGGACCCCCTAGCAACAGACCTGAAAAGTTGAGTAAAAAAAACAATTTTTTTCCAAAGGTTGTTATTTGTATTTAATGCAGCTGAATAATGTAAAATTTGTTTTATGACTGGAACTCCGCTTTGAAGCGGATCTTCACTTCATCTGAGCACCACCAACCAGAAACACTATTTCATTCATTTTTAATCATATTCAAAGCAAACTCCCCCATCCATCGATGTCTCCATGCTTTATTTTGTTGAGAAATCACGTTGAAAACCCCCCTAGCATTTCTGGCTGTAGCCATCTTGAGAAAGGGCAAATGATTCATGTAGCATTTACTTTCTGGAATTCATCTACCCTTAGCTCAAGCATGCATGCAGGAGAGTGTGCTTAGCTGTGAAAACCCTCCTCCTCCTTTCCTGAAGACTCCTGGGATGTATGACATAATTTTCCTAGGCAAGAAACCAGGAAGTAACTGAAGAAATAAAAAAAAATAAAAAATTTAAAACAAGCAAATATGATATACTTTCTTATCTATTTACTAATGCTAGCAGCTCGATGATTATAAATAGCCAATGTTGAGTGGGAGAGTGAAGTTCCACTTTAACAGCTTAAAGACCGCCCTACGTGCATATACTGGGGCAAGGCGGCCATTAAGCACAAAATCATGTAACTGTACGTGAGTTTTTCCTTTGGCTCCGTGGCCTGCACGAGCGTGCTGCCAGAGCCCCTCTTCTGCTGTGATTGCACACAGCGGGTCCGTCAGATGCGATGTTCGCCAGGACCCGCCAATCGTTCTGAAGAGAGACAGAACGGCAGTCTGCCTATGTAAACTAGGCAGATCGCCGTTCTGCTAGAGAGGAAAATGGAGATCCTGTGTTTCTGCTAAGCAGAAACACGGATCCCTGCTTTCCTTTAGCGAAAAACACATAGACACAGTTAGAAAGCAACCCATAGGGACACACTTAACCCTTTGATCGCCCCTGATGTTAACCAATTCCCTGCCAGCGTCATTAGTACAGTAATCATGAATATTTTTTAGCACTGATTACTGTAATAATGTCACTGGTTCCCAAAAAGTGTCAAAAGTGTCAGTTAGGTATCCGAGTTGTCCTCCACAATGTCTCAGTCCTGCTAAAAATAACTGATTACTAGTAAAAAAAATAAATAAATAAAAATTCCATAAAAATATCCCATAATTTGTAGACGCTATAACTTTTGTGCAAACCAATCTATATATACGCTTATTGGGATATTTTTTACCAAAAATATGTAGCAGAATACATATTGGCCTAAAATGATGAAGACATTTAATTTTTTACATTTTTTTTTTTGGGTATGTATTATAGCAGAAAGTAAAAAATATTTTTTCTTTTTTCAAAATTGTCAGTCTTTTGTCAAAAAATAAAAACCGCAGAGGCAACCAAATACCACCAAAAGAAAGCTCTATTTGTGGGGAAAAAAAGGACATCGATTTTATTTTGGTACAGTGTCGCACGACGCAATTAGTCAATTAAAGTTACGCAGTGCCGTATCGCAAAAAAATGGCCTGGTCAGGAAGAGGGTAAAACCTTCCGGAGCATCCAGAGCTGAAGTGGTTAAAGAGTTACTCCCCTTTTGTTGAGAAAAAAACACCGCTGGATGGTGTTCAGCCGGCTGCGGTGGAGAGCTTGAAAAAGGAGCTTTGCTGTTTACGTTATCCACAGCCCGCACGCTCGTGACTCGCGTCGCATTCCGGTGACGTCATCCCCCTCCGCCTGGAGACTTCCATGCGCCTCAAGCCTCGTGTTAATGATAGACTCCACCGCAGCCAGCCGAACACCACCCAGCGGTGTACGAGGAACATCACAGGACAGCCCCATGTTTTGCGATATTACTACATGCCTTCTTTTAACTCCAGAAATGTGAGTGCATTGTGAGGAAAATTTTATTGCATATTAAAACTGTTAAAATCTGCACCCAGAGGCACCTCTTCTCCCTCTTTTTGTCTTTTATTTTTGTTGCAGGGGATGCTCAATATCTATTTATCTATCTTAGTGCAGTTTTCTGGGAAAGTCAGTGAGCCAATCACAAAAGCACGAAATGAGATATCCGGGGATATAAATGAGATAAATGAGACATTCTGTGCACAGAACTCCTCCATGTGACCACATTGCATTGCATTTTACAGAAAATTACAGCACTGAAAATTAAAAAGGGAAGGCATTTTTCAATAACATTCAATTGAAATATGATTTGTGTCACAATTGTATGCGCTATATTAATTTTTTTTTAATTACTAATTTTTTCCCCCCACAAAAGTAGAGTTACCCTTTAATGATGAGCAATAAAATGACTGTAGATGTGACATTTCCAAAAGATCATTTGCTTGAAATAGATTTTTAAATTCTTTAAATGAAAGGACTGTTACAGTGAACAATTTGTGTTAATACTGTATGGTGGCCAACATTACTTATATTTATATAAACAAGAGTCTACTTCTGGCTCTTTTTAGGCACTAAGCTTTGTAGTCTCTTTAAAAACAGTATTCTATGCTCTTGGCCACCAGAAACTATCCAGTACATTGTACACATAAGACAACCGGTGATGAATGTAATGTATACTGTACTCTCAATTTACAATAGTTCAGACTGGGCAATTTATAAAGAAAGTGGTAGGCATGCATAGGGTTGGCTGCTACAAGATACGAAAATCGGATGGAAAAATTCATACGACGAGCTGTCTGCCGATTTTCAGATCGTTAGTACGGTGCTTTTGCCAGCTGATTTTGATTTTTTTGTCAGACAAAAGCTGGATGTGCAGATTATTACATTTTTGTTGGATGTGAACTCAACATCCGATTTTCGTTTCATCAGTACGGTTTTCGTACAAAATAATTTGTAAGAGCAAGACTAGGCATGCTCAGAAACGAAAGAATACATATAAAACTGTTCAATGCGTTACGTCACTTCTGACATTGTATTCTGTTATATGAAAATTTTCGGATTGTGAGTAACCTCTTCACTTTGGACATGAGACGGACATTCGGTCATCTGAAAATCTAAGCGTGTGTATGAGGCTTTAATCAGTAGAAGTGGTGGTAATGGTAGAAGTTGTGTGGTGTAACTCCTCTATATATGGATCCACTAAGCAGTAAAGTCATAAAAATACAATCAGCTGTGAGGCAGGAAATGTGTGGACAGGGCAGGCAACATTAAAGCAGCAGTACCACATCAAAAAAAATGATCGATTTACAATCTTGCAGCTTGACTTTACATTTTCTGCTGATGAGGAACCCACTGAGATGAAAGCAGTTGACTGTTGATTTAGTTTGTTATCTTAGCTTTATTTATTGACAGTAAAACTAAAATATCTAAACCTTTAGTTTTGTTATACCTCGTTTCTTGACTCATTTGTGACAGACTGTGTTATGTTATGAGCGAAATAGTAATTTGTAACCAGTGCAGAAAATCAGTCAATCTATTGATAAGACTGCTTTTATATACTGTATCTGATATTCTAAATATGTAGATGGGAGCATTTTTTTGGCAGCTAGAATTTAGCATGCTTTGGTGCCTCACTCTCAGAATATAAAAATAAATATATTAGGCCAACATACTGTTTGTGTGAATTAGTTATATAAAAGAAGTACACACCTCATGCTTTGTATATATATATATATCCATCAGCAACAGCAAACTATAGATCAATTTTAAGCTATTCTTTTCATGCAATACCTGTTCTCACTTTGGTCTTGAAATTGAAAAATAAATATACATAAGAAGGATACATTGCATTTGTGACAGAAGTAAAAAAAAAAAAAAAAACAATAAAAAAATAAATAAACTAATTTATTTTAATTTTACCCGTTGATGTTGTTTGGAGAATAATTACCGGCAATTCCCCAGGGTTCTGTGCTGGGACCAATCCTATTTAATTTGTTCATAAACGACCTGGAGGATGGGATAAACAGTTCAATCTCTGTATTTGCAGAAGATACTAAGCTAAGCAGGGCAATAACTTCTCCGCAGGACGTGGAAACCTTGCAAAAAGATCTGAACAAATTAATGGGGTGGACAACTACATGGCAAATGAGGTTCAATGTAGAAAAATGTAAAATAATGCATTTGGGTGGCAAAAATATGAATGCAATCTATACACTGGGGGAGAACCTCTGGGGGAATCTAGGATGGAAAAGGACCTGGGGGTCCTAGTAGATGATAGGCTCAGCAATGGCATGCAATGCCAAGCTGCTGCTAACAAAGCAAACAGAATATTAGCATGCATTAAAAAGGGGATCAACTCCAGAGATAAAACGATAATTCTCCCACTCTACAAGACTCTGGTCCGGCCGCACCTGGAGTATGCTGTCCAGTTCTGGGCACCAGTCCTCAGGAAGGATGTACTGGAAATGGAGCGAGTACAAAGAAGGGCAACAAAGCTAATAAAGGGTCTGGAGGATCTTAGTTATGAGGAAAGGTTGCGAGCACTGAACTTATTCTCTCTGGAGAAGAGACACGTGAGAGGGGATATGATTTCAATGTACAAATACCATACTGGTGACCCTACAATAGAAATAAAACTTTTTTTGCAGAAGAGAGTATAACAAGAGTCGCGGCCACTCATTAAAATTAGAAGAAAAGAGGTTTAACCTTATACTACGTAGAGGGTTCTTTACTGTAACAGCGGCAAGGATGTGGAATTCTCAGTGGGGGGCATTGATAGCTTCAAGAAACTATTAGATAAGCACCTGAATGACCGCAACATACAGGGATATATAACGTAATACTGACACATAATCACACACATAGGTTGGACTTGATGGACTTGTGTCTTTTTTCAACCTCACCTACTATAATTAAAACATTGAAACTTTATTGCTAGATGACCACAACCAGATAAACTTTTGGCATTACAAATCAAAAGATATGTTGGGAAATTAAATAAGTTATTAGAGCATTAGAGGAAAACACAAAGCACATGATTGCTATATTTCAGCAGACAACAGTTAAATAATACAGCAGGGATATGCAATTAGCGGACCTCCAGCTGTTGCAGAACTACAAGTCCCATGAGGCATAGCAAGACTCTGACAGCCACAAGAATGACACCCAGAGGCAGAGGCATGATGGGACTTGAACTCTGAGTTTTGCAACAGCTGGAGGTCCGCTAATTGCATATCCCTGTAATACAGCCTACCTATAGATTTTCTTTTTTTTAATTGCAGCATTGGCAAGGGATTGGAAGAAATTGAAAGAAGAGTCTATATACAGTTGTGTGAAAAAGTATTTGCCCCCGAGTCTGTCTTTTTATTTTTTGGCATATTTGTCACACTTAACCACTTCAGCCCCGGAAGGATTTACCCCCTTCCTGACCAGAGCACTTTTTACAATTTGGCACTGCGTCGCTTTAACTGCTAATTGCGCGGTCATGCAATGCTGTACCCAAACAAAATTTGCGTCCTTTTCTTCCCACAAATAGAGCTTTCTTTTGATGGTATTTGATAACCTCAGTGGTTTTTATTTTTTGTGCTATAAACGGAAAAAGACCGAAAATTTTGAAAAAAATTATATTTTCTACTTTTTGTTATAAAAAAATCCAATAAACTCAATGTTCGTCATACATTAAGGCCAAAATGTATTCGGCCACATGTCTTTGGTTAAAAAAATGTCAATAAGCATATATTTATTGGTTTGCGCAAAAGTTATAGCGTCTACAAACTAGTGTACATTTTCTGGAATTTACACAGCTTTTAGTTTATGACTGCCTATGTCATTTCTTGAGGTGCTAAAATGGCAGGGCAGTACAAAACTCCCCCAAATGACCCCATTTTGGAAAGTAGACATCCCAAGGAAATTGCTGAGAGGCATGTTGAGCCCATTGAATATTATTTTTTTTTGTCCCAAGTGATTGAATAATGACAAAAAAAAAAAAAAAAAATTACAAAAAGTTGTCACTAAATGATATATTGCTCACACAAGCCATGGGCATAGGTGGAATTGCACCCCAAAATACATTTAGCTGCTTCTCCTGAGTATGGGGATACCACATGTGTGGAACTTTTTGGGAGCCTAGCCGCGTACGGGGCCCCGAAAACCAATCACCGCCTTCAGGATTCCTAAGGGCGTAAATTTTTGATTTCACTCCTCACTACCTATCAGAGTTTTGAAGGCCATAAAATGCCAAGATGGCACAAACTCCCCCCAAATGACCCCATTTTGGAAAGTGGTCACCCCAAGCTATTTGCTGAGAGGCATGTTGAGTCCATGGAATATTTTATATTTTGACACAAGTTGCGGGAAAATTACAAACTTTTTTTTTTTTTTTTTTTGCACAAAGTTGTCACTAAATGATATATTGCTTAAACATGCCATGGGCATATGTGGAATTACACCCCAAAATACATTCTGCTGCTTCTCCTGAGTACGGGGATACCACATGTGTGGGACTTTTTGGGAGTCTAGCTGCATACGGGGCCCTGAAAAACAATCACTGCCTTCAGGATTACTAAGGGCGTAAATTTTTGATTCACTCCTTACTACCTATCACAGTTTCGAAGGCCATAAAATGCCAAGATAGCATAACCCCCCCCCCCCCCCCCAAATGACCCCATTTTGGAAAGTAGACACATCAAGCTATTTGCTGAGAGGTATGGTGAGTATCTTGCAGGGGGGGTTGTGCCACCTGGGCATTCCATGGCCTCCGAAACTATGATAGGCAGTGAAGAGTGAAATCAAAAATTTACGCCCTTAGAAAGCCTGAAGGCGGTGCTTGGTTTTCGGGGTCCTGTACGTGGCTAGGCTCCCAAAAAGTCTCACACATGTGGTATCCCCGTACTCAGGAGAAGCAACAGAATGTATTTTGTGGTGTAATTTCACATATTCCCATGGCATGTTTGAGCAATATATCATTTAGTGACAACTTTGTGCAAAAAAAAAAATTGTCTTTTTCCCGCAACTTGTGTCATAATATAAAATATTCCATGGACTCGACATGCCTCTCAGCAAATAGCTTGGGGTGTCTACTTTCCAAAATGGGGTCATTTGGGGGGGTTTTGAACTGTCCTGGCATTTTATGCACAACATTTAGAAGCTTATGTCACACATCACCCACTCTTCTAACCACTTGAAGACAAAGCCCTTTCTGACACTTTTTGTTTAAATGAAAAAATTATTTTTTTTTGCAAGAAAATTACTTTGAACCCCCAAACATTATATATTTTTTTAAAGCAAATGCCCTACAGATTAAAATAGTGGGTGTTTCATTTTTTTTTTTCACAAAGTATTTGCGCAGCGATTTTTCAAGCGCATTTTTTTGGGAAAAAAACACACTTTTTAAAATTTTAATGCACTAAAACACACTATATTGCCCAAATGTTTGATGAAATAAAAAAGATGATCTTAGGCCGAGTACATGAATACCAAACATGACATGCTTTAAAATTGCGCACAAACGTGCAGTGGCGACAAACTAAGTACATTTTTAAAAGCCTTTAAAAGCCTTTACAGGTTACCACTTTAGATTTACAGAGGAGGTCTACTGCTAAATTTACTGCCCTCGATCTGACCTTCGCTGTGATACCTCACATGTATGGTGCAATTGCTGTTTACATTTGATGCCAGACCGATGCTTGCGTTCGCCTTTGCGCGAGAGCAGGGGGGGACAGGGGTGCTTTTTTTTTTTTTTTCTTTATTATTTTTTTGCTTTTTTATCTTATTTTTAAACTGTCCCTTTCATTTTTTTTTAATCATTTTTATTGTTATCTCAGGGAATGTAAATATCCCCTATGATAGCAATAGGTAGTGACAGGTACTTCTTTTTGAAAAAATTGGGGTCTATTAGACACTAGATCTCTCCTTTGCCCTCAAAGCATCTGACCACACCAAGATCGGTGTGATAAAATGCTTTCCCGATTTCCCAATGGTGCTGTTTAGCTTCCGGTTTCTTAGGCCATAGAGATGTTTGGAGCCATTCTGGTCTCTGATCAGCTCTATGGTCAGCTGGCTGAATCACCGGCTGCATTCTCAGGTTCCCTGTTGGGACAGGAGAGCCAGAGAAAAACATGGAAGATGGTGGGGGGGGCATTCCCTCCCACTGCTTGTAAAAGCGGTCTAGAGGCTAATTAACTGCTAGGATTGCTTTTACATGAAAGCCGACCGCTGGCTGAATAGAATGATGCCAAGATGATACCTAAACCTGCAGGCATCATTCTGGTATAACCACTCAAAGTCCAGCAACATACCAGTACGTTGCTGGTCCTTGTTGGGCATATATTGTGGGCTGCATGAAAAAAAGATATTGATCGGTGGGTATGCCCACCATTAGAATACCTCCCTTCATCCACCCACTTCTAATGATGGGCGTACCGTTTATATATGCCGAAGCATGGGGGCATCCTCCTGCAAAAGTAGGGTTGCCACCTTTTCTTCAAGCCAAACCCGAACACTTTAGTGGCGCACGGCATGGCACCCCACCCGCGGTGGGATTTTTGATGCGATTGTCACCCGACAAATCGCGGCAAAATCACGTAAACAGAATTGTGGGATGCCTGTCACCCAAAAGAAGTTTTGCTTTGCGATTAGGGTGCCTGCCATTATCCCCATTCCCTCCTATTACAAATCTTCTTCCCCTACCAGCACAAATCCTCCTCCCTCCAATACCCCCATGGCAGCCGACAGGGGGTATCACGGGGGCCGGAGAGCAGGGGGTTCGGAGTGGCAGGCGTGGGGGGCAATTACAGAGGAGGGGGGACAATTACAGAGATTGGGTGGGGCAATTAGAGGAGGGAGCAAATACAGAGGATGGGAGGTGCAATTACAGAGGAGGGGGTGCAAATACAGAGATAGGGGGGCAATTAAAGGAGGGGGTGCAAATATAGTACCCCCTGTCAGCTGGAAATGGTGTCCGGGTGTGAGGCAGAGGGAAACCCGGGCACAGACTCCTAAACCTGTACTGTCCGGGTCAAAACCGGACAGGTGGCAGCCCTACGCAAAAGGTAGGAGCAAATCGCTCCTCCGCCCACTGCTGCCCCTACGCTTCGGCATATATGCTGAAGTATGGAACTGTGGTGGTGAAATCACCTCCGACAGCGCTGGAGTCACGGCTTTATGTATCGTGGAAGCAAACGCTGTTGCTGTCAAGATAAATAAATCCGTTCTGCAACTGAATGGTGTACCTGCTAAGCAAATGATGGTTAACAATAAAACAAAGTAACATTACAGTATAACAGTAAGACTTACCATACCTGCAAAGCAAATACAAAAAAAACATAGTAAAAAATAAAACATTTAACGCAACCTGTGCCTAAAATATATATATATGCCGAAGCATGGGGGCATCCTCCCGCAAAAGGTAGGAGCAAGTCGCTCCTCCGCCCACTGCTTCCCCTACGCTTTGGCATATATGCTGAAGTATGTAACTGTGGTGGTGAAATCACCTCCGACAGCGCTGGAGTCACGGCTTTATGTATCGTGGGAGCAAACGCTGTTGCTGTAAAGATAAATAAATCCGCGCTGCAACTGAATGACGTACCTGCTAAGCAAATGATGGTTAACAATAAAACAAAGTAACATTACAATATAACAGTAAGACTAATGAATAAAGATATATCCCGGGGACAAATCACCAGATTGGATGTCCCAGGGATAAAGATAGCTACTTGTGGCCAGAGAGGGCAATCAAGAGAAAAGTATGTAAAATTTAGGTATCAAATTTTATTATCGATTTAAACAGAATCACACAGATATATAAAATATATGCATATTACTTCCCAATGGAAGTTCTAGAACATGGGTCCTCTGAGACCGACCATAAAATGATACACCAAATGTATCGGTTTACAGATGGTGTATCAGTGAAACAGATAGACACACAGGAACTGACAGTACACAAACATTGACACACAGATAACACATGCAGTGCAGGCGCCTGTAGTGATCCACATTTGCATAGAAAACCCAATGGCTAATCGCCAGTATCGGTAATTAAGAATAATAGGAAAGAATAGCGGGCTAACTATGTAAGTGTGGTCCCCGGGGGTGCAGAGAAGCTAAGATTGACTAAGTTGATACCACCGTTGGAATAGAGCCATAGATCATAGGACTGTTTGGAATGCAGTAAATTATAATGGACGCAAGATCTAATAGGGTTTGTAAAGATTTCTAGAATCACTTCATTGCTTAATTGTCCGGGAAACAAGTCCTAAGAATAAGAAGTTAACAGATTAAATTTATGGTTACTATAGAGGTCAAAGGCTATAATCGTGGATCAAAACAATAGTCAGGCTGAAACAAAAAGATGATTGCTCATATACAGATGGTCTATGACAATGATAATCCTGGATGATATAACTCCGTATTGCTGCTCAAGTCTTTATCAGCACACAGTATACCCCAGCTGAATAACCATCAATGGCTGTTGGCACAGGATCTGAGACTGTCCCCAAGCCTTTTGATGTTAGCAAACAACGTTCCAATAGTAAGCAGTTGCCGGTGAGTCTAACGTCCTGGCTGTCTAGTAGTAAACTGCTTTTTCGTGAGTCGCACCACGGAAGAGTCTTGCAGTGGGCTGTGATGTTGTTTAAAGCGGAGCGGCACCGAAAAAATTTTTTTTAAAAGTCAGCAGCTACAAATACTGCAGCTGCTGACTTTTAAAACATGGACACTTACCTGTCCAGGGCGCCCGCGATGTCGGCACCCGAGGCCGAAGCGTCTCTCCGTCCTCGGGTGCTGCCGCCTCCATCTTCGGTAAGGGAATCAGGAAGTGAAGCCGTGCGGCTTCACTTCCCGGTTCCCTACTGCGCATGCGCGAGTCGCGCAGCGCAATACGAATGGTCCCTGCTGCCTCTGGGACCCGTGTGTTTCCCAGCAGGCAGCGGGGGGGGAACAGGATGTGGCGTAAATACCCGCAGATTCTGCGGCTATCTACGCCGGAAGTGGGTACAGATACCTGTAATATACAGGTATCTGTACCCCCCTCCCCCCTGAAAGGTGCCAACTGTGTCACCGGAGGGGGGGAGGAATCTAATGAGTGGAAGTTCCACTTTTGGGTGGAACTCCACTTTAAGTACGGCAATTTTCCGCTTCTCTGGTTCCATGAGATGTGCCGGGGATCACTGAAACGGCATCCATGCACGCAGCTTATGTCGACGCGTTTCGCAACGTCAGTTGAAGCTATGTGACATAACGTTGCGAAACGCGTCGACGTAAGCTGCGTGCATGGACGCCGTTTCAGTGATCCCCGGCACATCTCATGGAAGTGGAGAAGCAGAAAATTGCCGTACTTAAACAACATCACCCGTACAGCTGGAGTCATCTCTGGTAAAACTGCCAGCCCACTGCAAGACTCTGCCGCGGTGCGACTCACGAAAAAGCAGTTTACTACTAGACAGCCAGGACGTTAGACTCACCGGCAACTGCTTACTATTGGAACGTTGTTTGCTAACATCAAAAGGCTTGGGGACAGTCTCAGATCCCGTGCCAACAGCCATTGATGGTTATTCATCTTTTTGTTTCAGCCTGACTATTGTTTTGATCCACGATTATAGCCTTTGAACTCTATAGTAACCATAAATTTAATCTGATAACTTCTTGTTCTTAGGACTTGTTTCCCGGACAATTAAGCAATGAAGTGACTCTAGAAATCTTTACAAACCCTATTAGATCTTGCGTCCATTATAATTGACTACATTCCAAACAGTCCTATGATCTATGGCTCTATTCCAACGGTGGTATCAATTTAGTCAGTCTTAGCTTCTCTGCACCCCCGGGGACCACACTTACATAGTTAGCCCGCTATTCTTTCCTATTATTCTTAATTACAAATACTGGCGATTAGCCATTGGGTTTTCTATGCAAATGTGGATCACTACAGGCGCCTGCACTGCATGTGTTATCTGTGTGTCAATGTGTGTGTACTGTCAGTTCCTGTGTGTCTATCTGTTTCACTGATACACCATCTGTAAACCGATACATTTGGTGTATCATTTTATGGTCGGTCTCAGAGGACCCATGTTCTAGAACTTCCATTGGGAAGTAATATGCATATATTTTATATATCTGTGTGATTCAGTTTAAATCGATAATGAAATTTGATACCTAAATTTTATATACTTTTCTCTTGATTGCCCTCTCTGGCCACAAGTAGCTATCTTTATCCCTGGGACATCCAATCTGGTGATTTGTCCCCGGGATATATCTTTATTCATATGCTTTATACAGGCTACGGTCAGAGCCTCAGATTTAGAGGAGTGGCAGCAAGTAAGCAATCATTATACAATTAGCGGAGAAAGAGTAACTTTGCGGTCATCTTTTTTGTAATTTATGGTGTAACAGTAAGACTTACCATACCTGCAAAGCAAATACAAAAAAACATAGTAAAAAATAAAACATTTAACGCAACCTGTGCCTAAAATATATATATGCCGAAGCATGGGGGCATCCTCCCACAAAAGGCAGGAGCAAATCGCTCCTCCACTCACTGCTGCCCCCACGCTTCGGCATATATGCTGAAGTATGGAACTGTGGTGGTGAAATCACCTCCGACAGCGCTGGAGTCACGGCTTTATGTATCGTGGAAGCAAACGCTGTTGCTGTCAAGATAAATAAATCCGCTCTGCAACTGAATGGCGTACCTGAAAACAAAAAAATGGTTATCAATAAAACACAGTAAAGTATAAAAAAATTGCATATCTGAAAAGGAAACATGGTAAAACATAATAACAATAAAACATTGCAGAATAGAATACAGTAAAAAAGAGCAGAACAATAGAGAGAGAATAGAGAGAGAGAGAACAATAAAACAACAACTATTTTTGTTTTTTTTATTTTATATTTTTTATTTTTTTTTTTTACTTTTTTTTGTTTTGTTTTTTTACACTTTTTTTTGTAACTTTAACTTTTGTAACTGGTACCAGGTTCGGGTCTCTCAAAATGCGATGGCATCTTGGGAGACCCCGTGAATGTGTATCCTAGTCTGTGCAGTGCTGTACCCTATGCTAATACTCAACTAGTGTATGGTAGCGTTCAAAACATTCACCAATGCAAAGACCAGGATTGTCAGGACAGGAGGGACAATAATAGCGGGTGTCATGCCTATATCCGCGCTTGCTGCAGACACAACATCTTTTTTAGGGGGCTCGTTGGGTAGGGTTACTCGGGAGGACATAAAGAAAATGCCTCTCATGCAGCCGGCTTAGTGCATTTGGTTGGGGAAGGTGAGGTGGAGCACCATCTTGAAACAGAAGGGCTCTGATGATCTCTTCCTGGAATTTAAGGAAGGATCCAGTCCGTCCTGAAGCTCTGTATAGCACATGATCGTTCAGCAAAGCCAATTGAAATAAATAAACAGACACTTTTTTGTACCAGCGTCTGGCCTTACGGGCAACTAGGTATGGCGCCAACAACTGGTCGTTGAGGTCCACCCCTCCCATATTTTGGTTATATTCGTGGACACAGAGGGGTTTCTCCACAACACCAGTCGCCGTAGTAATTTGGACCGTTGTGTCTGCATGAAGGGAGGTAAGAACGAAAACATTCTTATTATCCCTCCACTTCATAGCGAGCAAATTATTACACTGCAAGCAGGCTCTCTCCCCCAGCCTAAGACGGAAATCTACAAGCCGCTGGGGAAAGCCCCGGCGATTAGGTCGCACAGTGCCACATGCTCCAATCTGATGATCAAAAAGGTGACTAAAAAGTGGCACGCTCGTGTAATAATTGTCCATGTACAAGTGGTACCCCTTTCCGAATAAGAGTGACACCAAGTCCCACACAATCTTGCCAGCGCTTCCCATGTAGTCAGGACAGTTTGTCGGCTCTACATGACTATCTTTTCCCTCGTAAACCATAAAACTACATGTATAGCCTGTGGCCCTGTCACAGAGCTTATACATCTTGACACCGTACCTGGCATGCTTGCTGGGAAGGTACTGTTTGAATGACAAGCGGCCAGAAAACTTAATCAGGGACTCATCAACGCAGGCAACTTGATGGGGAGTAAACAAGTCTGCAAAACGTTGGTTAAAGTGGTTTACGAGGGGCCGAATTTTGTAGAGCCGATCGCATTCAGGGTCTCCACGAGGACGACAGAGTTCATTGCCATTGAAGTGCATGAACCGCAAGATCTGCTCGTATCGTGCCCTGGTCATGGAGGCAGAGAACAAGGGCATATGGTGAATTGGGTCAGTAGACCAATATGACCGCAACTCACTCTTTTTGGTTATGCCCATGTTGAGGGAAAGGCCCAGAAAGATCTTAAATTCGGAGACTGTAATTGGTCTCCAACCTCTGGCAAGGGAGGACTGGGGAATAGTGGCGATGTGTTGACCAGCGTACAAATTGCTTTGGTCCACAATAGATCTATAGAGATCTTCGGTGAAAAACAGCGAATAAAAATCAAGTGACGTAAAATCAACTGTTTCCACCTGAATGCCGGGTTGGCCAGTGAATGGGGGAAGTACGGGTGCTGCAGAAGTGGTGGGTTCCCAATTAGGATTGGCGAATGCAGCAGGAAGGGCACTATGGGCACGACGGGCCTGTGTTTGTCTTCTTCTTGGTGGCAGCGGGACACTACTTGTGCTTGCCACCTCGCCAGCTTGAACTGCCATGTCACCACGTGATACTGCAGTGCTGGATGTACGACCAGAGTGTACTAGGCCGCTGGTGCTTGCCAGTTCACCAGAAGGAATAGCGGCGCTAGTACTGATCTGCTCCATACGAGGGACCTGCGGTTCTTGCACATCAAGGACAGAAGATGAAGTTCGGGGTCTGGTACGCCTGACCTTAGCAGGGACCACAACTCCGTCGTCAGAGCTATCTGTCATGGAGCTGCTGTCGTCTACAGGATCGTATTCTGAGCCTGAATCTGACAGATGAGTGACTTCCTCTTTACTATCTGTCATGCTCAGAAACGTGTAGGCCTCTTCACTAGTGTACCTTCGATTTGCCATTTTGGGCTCTAAATTTAGTGGAACACTAGTGAGACTCACAGGCAAAAAAGCTCCTGACTGTTAGCGACTCTATCAAAACGCTACCAACAAAAAATGTTAGTGACTGATCAGGCCTGACTCTGCGAACGCTGCAGTTATGTGTGTTTAATAAGTGACAGTGATTGATCGATACTGCACTTGGGTGGGCTGGGCAGGGCTGGGCCGAGGGGCAAAACGCAGGTGCTAGCAGGTATCTGGGCTGATCCTGCTAACACTGTGTTTTTGGGAACCCTAAACTGCTGGGGACGCTAGTATAGATCTGATCAGATATTAATCTGTTCAGATACTATACCACTAAGGGAGGTGTATGCTGCATGCGTGGGTGTCAGCGGTACTGGTGCTAACCTGACTCTGCCTGGGGCGACGCAGACCTTATCTGACTCTAAAACTTAACTTATATCACCGCCGGGTGATTAGGGGGTTAAACCGTTATAAGGTAATAAACGGCGGGTGCCCTGAAACTATAAAAAACAAACTAACTAACCAGTGTCACCCGTAACAGTTATACGGTGATCACTGGTGAAAGGGTTAACTAGGGGGCAATCAGGGGGTTAAAACCTTTATTAGGTAGTATATGGGGGTCCCTGTCGCTATAAAACACTGACGGCAAACCTATATACTTACCTCTCTAACTAGCGTCACCTGTGACACTAATACAGCGATCAGAAAAAGGATCACTTAGTGACACTGGCGACGGGGGGTGATCAAGGGGTTAAAACTTTATTAGGGGGGTTAGGGGGGTACCCTAGACCTAAAGGGGGCTAACCCTAACTGCCCTACCACTTATAACTGTCACAAACTGACATCAATGCAAAAAAAAAAAACTGCTATTGGTGTCACTGTGACAGGGGGTACAGGGGGGTGATTAAGGGGGTGATCGGGGGGTGAATAGTGTGCCTAGTGTGTTCTACTGTTAGTGTAGTGTTGTGCAACTCACATCGATGTCTTCTCTCCTCGGTGCCGGATCAAAAAGACCGGCTCGAGGAGAGATGACATCACTTCCTCTGCCGCTGTTTACATTACAGCAGCAAAGGAAGATTTTCATACGTTGGGAGCGATCGCGAGGGGGTGGCCACGAATGAGTGGCCTCCCCTTCAGCCTGGATCGCTCCCTTAACGAAGCCGACCGCTTCGGGCACCGGGAGGCAGATCACTTACCAGGTACGTGATTTTGCCTGCCCGTGTCATTCTGCCGCAGTATATCTGCGTTAGGCGTTTGGCAAGTGGTTAAATGACTCAGATCATCAAACAAATTTTATTATTAACAAAGATAACCCGAGTAAATACAAAATGCAGTTTTTAAATGATGGTTTCATTTATTAAGGCAAAAAAAGCTGTCCAAACGTGCCTGGCTTTATGGGAAAAAGTAATTGCCCCCTAAACCTAATAACTGGTTGTGCCACCCTTGGCGGCAACAACTGCAATCAAGCTTTTGCGATAACTGGCAATGAGTCTTTCACATTGCTATGGAGCAATTTTGTCCCACTTTTCTTTGCAGAATTGTTCTAATTCAGCCACATTGGAGGGTTTTCCAGCATGAACAGCCTGTGTAAGGTCATGATACAGCATCTCAATTGGATTTAAGTCCGGGCTTTGACTAGGCCACTCCAAAGCATAAATTTTGCTTTGTTTGAACCATTTGGAGGTGGACTTGCTGTTGTGTTTTGGATCATTGTCCTGTTGCATAACCCAAGTGCACTTGAGCTTGAGGTCACAAATTGATGGCTGGACATTCTCCTTTAGGATTTTCTGGTAGAGCTCAGAATTTATGGTTACATCAATTATGGTTTAAGTTATCCAGGTCCTGAAGCTGCAAAGCAGCCCCAGACCATCACGCTACCACCACCTTGTCTGATTGTTGGTATGATGTTCTTGTTATGAAATGCTGTATTAGTTTTATGCCAGATGTAACGGGACGCACACCTTCGAAAAAGTAAAATTTTTGTCTCATCAGTCCACAGAATATTTGCTTAAAAGTCTTGGGGATAATCAAGATATTTTTTGGTAAAGATGAGCCTCTGTGTCAGCAGTGGCTTTGGCCTTGGAACTCTCCCATGGATGCCATTTTTGCCCAGTCTCTTTCTTATTGTTGAATCATGAACACTGATCTTACCTGAGGCAAGTGAGGCCTGCAGTTCTTTAGATGTTGTTCTGGGTTCTTTTATGACCTCCTGAATTAGTCAGCCTCATGCTCTTGGAGTAATTTTTGGAGGTCGGCCACTCCTGGGAAGGTTCACCACGGTTCCAAGTTATCTCTATTTGTGAATAATGGCTCTCCCTGTGGTTCACTGGAGTTCCAAAGCCTTAGAAATGGCTTTGAAACCCTTCCTAGACCGATACATGTATATTACTTTGTTTCTAATCTGTTCTTGAATTTGTTTAGATTGTGGCATGATGTGTGGCTTTTTGTGATCTGTTAGTGTGCTTCACTTTGTCAGACAGCTTCTATTTATGTGATTTCTTGATTCAACGGGTCTGGCAGTAATCAGGCCTGGGTGTGGCAAGTGATTTAACTCAACTTTCCAAAAAATTGTGGTTAATCACAGTTCATTCATGATTCAGCAGGGGAGGGGGCAATTACTTTTTCACATAGAGCCAGGCAGGTTTGAACAGCTTTTTTCCCTTAATAAATTGAATAATAATTTAAAAACTGCATCTTGGATTTACTTGGTTTATCTTTGTGTAATAATAAAATGTGGGGGCAAATACTTTTTCACACAACTGTAACTAAAGCCTGTTGCGCTTTCCATTTAAATATATATAAACCAACAAAAGTGCAATAAACAACCAAAGTATACCATAACTCAATACAGTGCCTTGAAAAATTCAAGGGGTATTCGTACCCCTTGAAATATTCCACATTTTGTCATTTTACAACCAAAAACATAAATGTATTTTATCTGGATTTTATGTGATAGAGCAACACAAAATGACACATAATTGTGAAGTGGAAGGAAAATGATAAATGGTTTTCAATTTTTTTTACAAATAAATATCTAAACAGTGTTGCTTGCATTTGTATTCAGCTCCCTTTACTCTGGTACCCCCAACTAAAGTGGAACCAATTGCTCTCAGAAGTCACCTTATTAGTAAATAGAGTCCACCTGTGTGTAATTTAACTACTTTAACCCCGAAAGGATTTGCCCCCTTTTTTTTTTAAAGGGTAAATTTAATTGAATGTCCAGCTTTATTGTACATTTCAACATTACATGTCAAGATTTTGTGCAATATATCTTAGATATATCTCATTCTGAACACAATATTGTGTAGATAGACCATGCATATGACAATAAAGCAATATTCAAGTTTTTATTCAATAAAAACAGCAGAAATTTGTTACCAAACTATTTATCCATGCTTGTGTCTCTCATGTGTCCCGTTTTGTGTATAACGATACAGTGTATTTTATACTCATTTCCAGTGTTATTATAGTTCTCTGAGGAACTTGCACTTCAGTTATCAATCTTCTACTTCTCCTGTTACCCTTTCAATCCATTTGCCTCATACTTTATCAAACTTCTTTGAGCACCCTCTAGCTTGATAAGTTAATTTATACAATGGTAGAGCATGATTGACTAAGTTCACCCAGTTTTGTACTGACGGGGGAGACGGATTTTTCCATTTAAGGGCCAGAGCTTTTTTGGCATAGCAGAAAACTATTTTCAGAAGGGTCTTTTGTGATGTGGATAACTCTTCTTCCGCCAGGAGACACCTAGCTGGAGAGTATATGTTTGGGAGTTCCAGGGCCTCCTCTAAATATATGAGGACTGCCTTCCAGTATCTTGTCACCTGGGGACACTGCCATATCATATGGAAGAAGTCTCCCTCTGCTGCATTGCAGCGAGTACACTCTGGAGACTCCCCCCTACCCATTTAATGTAGTCTTTTGGGGGTGTAATAAATTCTATGAAGATAATTGAATTGTAGCATTTTGTCTCTGGCTGAGATCATCGAGGGCACCAGAGTATCCAAGGCTTCAGACCAGGTAAGGGACGGTATATCCTCTTTCCATTGTGCCCCACCTTCTCCATCCTAGGGGAGGAAGATGTCAGCAGTGTGAAGTAGTATTTAGAAATCAACTTTGAGTGATCCCCATCAGCTATCAATTTTTCCATATTGGAAGGGGAGAGCGCCACCTCCCCCCCACCATATTGAGCCCTTGCTGTGTGACGCAGCTGCAGGTATCTAAAAAAAAAAAAGTGTTTGGGACTCCATATTCAATCTTCAAGTCTATAAAAGATCGAAAAATCCCATCCCTGAATAGCTGATGGGGAACATGCTCTATCCAGTACCTTGGCTATTTCTTTAAGCTGAGGGTTGTGCCATAGCAGAGCATTGGGAGAGTCTGCTAAGCTGGTGCCCCCCATCTTAGTATTACAGAAATATTTTGTAAGTCATTTTCAATATACCCGCCCCCCCGCTCCGGATATGGACTATCCCTATAAAGAACTATGATTAATGCATCATAGGAGTGAACCTGAGCTGCCTGTGAGGATTTGCCCCCTTAATGACCAGGCCATTTTTTGATTTGGCACTGCGTTGCTTTAACTGACAATTGCGTGGTTGTGCGACGCTGTATCCAAACAAAATTGACCTCCTTTTTTTCCCACAAATAGAGATTTCTTTTGGTGGTATTTGATCACCTCTGCGGCTTTTATTTTTTGCGCTATAAACTAAAAAAGAGTGACAATTTAGAAAAAAAAAGCAATATTTTTTTACTTTTTGCTAGCGTTTTTTATGGCATTTTTATGCTAAATTTTTTTTTACTAGTAATGGCGGTAATTTGCAATTTTTATTGGGAATGCGACATTGCGGCGGACAAATCGGGCACTTTTGACACTTTTTTGGGACCATTGACCTTATACAGCATTCAGAGCTATAAATAGCCACTGACTACTGTATAAATGTCACTGGCAGGGAAGGGGTTAACACTAGGGGTTAAATGTATGTCCTAAGAAGTTATTCTAACTGTGGTGGGATGGGACTGCCTGGCGGAGGAGACCTATCGCTGTTCATACTCAGTATGAACAACAGATCTGTCTCCTCTCCCCTGACAGAACGGAGATCTGTATGTTTACATTGACAGATCTCCGTTCTGTCTCTCTCAAGAGCGATCAGGGGTGCCCAGCGCACATCACAGCCTGCCGGCACACACATCGGCTCTGTTGTTGCGCTGCGGAAGCGCGCACCTCCTGCAGCTAGCGTGCCCCCTGGTGGTCTTAAAGCGGCCGACGTATAGCTATAGCGATTTGCCCAGGAGAGCCAACCTGCCGCAGTATAACTGCAGGGGCTGGTCGTCTAGTGTTTAATCTCAGTATAAATACAGCTGTTCTGTGAAGCCCTCAGAGGTTTGTTAGAGAACCTTAGTGATCAAACAACATCATGAAGGCCAAGGAACACACCGGACAGATCAGGGATAAAGTTGTGGAGAAGTTTAAAGCAGGGTAAAGTTATAAGAAAATATCCAAGCTTTGAACATCTCACGGAGCACTGTTCAATTCATCATCCGAAAATGGAATTTTGGATGTATTGCACAACTGCAAACCTACCAAGACATTGTCGTCCACCTAAACTGACAGGCCAGGCAAGGAGAGCATTAATCGGAGAAGCATCCAAGATGCCCTTGGTAACTCTGGTGGAGCTGCAGAGATCCATAGTTTAGGTGGGGGAATCTGTCCACAGGACAACTATTAGTCGTACACTCCACAAATCTGGCCTTTGTGGAAGAGTAAGAAAGCCATTGTTGAAAGAAAGCCATAAGAAGTCTCTATTGGAGTTTGTGAGAAACCATGTGGGGGACACAGCAAACATGTGGAAGAAGGTGCTCTGGTCAGATGAGACCAAAATTGAACTTTTTGGCAAAAACGTTATGTGTGGCGGAAAATTAACACTGCACATCACCCTGAACATACCATCCCCACCGTTAAACATGGTGGTGGCAGCATCATGTTGTGGAGATGCTTGTCTGCAAAAGACTTGAGACTGGGCGGAGGGTCACCTTCCAGCAGGACAACGACCCTAAACATACAGCCAGAGCTACAATAGAATGGTTTAGATCAAAGCATATTCATGTGTTAGAATGGCCCAGTCAAAGTTCAGACCTAAATCTAATTGATAATCTGTGGCAAGACTTGAAAATTGCTGTTCACAAACGCTCTCTGTCCAATCTAACAGAGCTTGAGCTATTTTTGCAAAAAAGAATGGGCACAATTTTCACTCTCTAGATGTGCAAAGCTGGTAGAGACATACCCAAAAAGACTTGCAGCTGTAATTGCAGCGAAAGGTGGTTTTACAAAGTATTGACTCAGGGGGGCTGAATACAAATGCACGCCACACATTTCACATATTTATTTGTAAAAAAAATTTGAAAACCATTTATCATTTTCCTTCCACTTCAAAATTATGTGCCACTTTGTGTTGGTCTATCACATAAAATCCCACTAAAATACATTTACGTTTTTGGTTGTAACATGAGAAAATGTGGAAAATTTCAAGGGGTGTGAATACTTTTTCTAGGCACTGTATATAACGTCTCAATAAAAATACATATACTGTATATATACAGTAAAATAATGTGCCACGATCACAAACACAACCTATATTAACCACTTGTGGACCAACCGCTCGCATTGTACTGTGGACGGGTGGCCTGCATAGGCAAAGCGTCGTACCTGTACATCACTACCTGCTTCCAGGTTTAGGAAGCAGGCAGTATCCACCTATCCGCATATCCGCCCTCTGCTGACACACACTGTGATTGTACAGTAAGTCCCGCGCAATGATTCACACAGGGGACCTGATGATCAGCTGTGTGCAATCACAGCCCAGAACCCTATGTTGACAATCAACAGAGCAGAGATGCAATGCAAAAAAATGTTTTTAAAACTGACGTTTTTTCAGGAGCAGTGATTTTAAGAATGCTTAAAGTGAAACAATAAAAATGAAATATTCCTTTAAATAACGTGCCTGGGGGAACCCCTTAGTCTGCCTGTAAAGTAGCGCATTTTCCCCATGTTTAGAAAAGTACCGCAGCAAAATGACATTTCTAAAGGAAAAAATGTCATTTAAAATTGCTCACGGCTGTAAGCCCTTCGGGTCTGGTATACACACACACACACACACACACACACACACACACACACACACACACTAGTCTGACTGTATATATATATATATATATATATATATATATATATATATATATAAAATACAATGCCACTAACTAACTAACCTGCCTGCCTAATCTAGGGAGCGCTGTGTAAGCAGCCTTATATAGTGTGGGGCGTGGACTTAGCCCCCCTGAGCCATGATTGGCCAAAGGCACCCTGCCTTTGGCCAATTATGGCTCTCGCTGAGGAGCATGCTGTGATTGGCCAAAGCATGCAGGTCAGGTGTATGCTTTGGCCAATCATCATACAGCAATGCACTGAGGTCTTGCAGTGCATAATGGGGCGCTTGAATTTGCTGCGAACACCCCATAAAGTTCGCTGTTTGGCAAACGGGAGAACACCCGATGTTCGAGTCTAACTTACGATCGACTCAAACTCGAAGCTCATCCCTAGAAACAAATAGATCTGTAGTAAAAAGCAGCACACATTACACATTGTTAAGCACACATTTAACCCCTTAATCGCCCTAGATGTTAACCCCTTCCCAGCCAGTGTCATTAGTACAGTGACAGTGAATAGTATTAGCACTGATCACTGTATTAGTGTCACTGGTGATGTCAGTAGCAGTTAGTCAGTCCCCCCCACCATCAGTTTAATGGCATCCCAGTCTTAGTCCGTAGGGTTCAATATTGAGTTGGCCCACCCTTTGCATCTATAACAGCTTCAATTCTTCTGGCAAGGCTGTCCACAGGGTTTAGGAGTGTGTCTATGGGAAGGTTTGACCATTCTTCCCGTTTGTGAGGTCAGGCACTGATGTTGGACGAGAAGGCCTGGCTCGCAGTCTCCACTGTAGTAAAAGAGTATTTAGATGTCCAAGCCTCCAGTGCTGTTTCAAGCAGCACTGTTAGAAAAAACAGAAAGACTGATAGGCAAAAAAATGTAAAACAAGCTGCAGCGGGAGGAGAGAGTAGGAAGAATTCTGTTTCTATTGGACGTCATAAAACCTGTGACATAGCAATACCTGTTTGTTTCTGTAATTTATGTAAAATGGGTTTTACAACCCTCTCTCACCAATCCTTGCTTGCGGGCCTTAATGGCGGAGGGACCCCTTTCAGCTTTATAGCTCGAACTTCAGATAGACTGACCTGATATATGAAGTATGATGAGGAACTGGCAGGTCCATACTGAGATGTATAGACTGTAAGTGATGTTTGGCAAGATTTGTCTTGACTCACTGAGAAATCACTAATAATTGGCTGGAGTCCTCGCCTTAAATCACTGAGAGGCGTATACAGAAATATACTATCTAACTACCTTTAAGAAATGACCACTGGCCATATTGTAATGGTAGCCTTGAGTCAAGCTGTCAACTCACCCTGGGATTGTTGCTTATTATTCAAGATGGCTGCCGAATGGTGGCCGGAAGTGAAACTGACAGCTTTGTGGATTGTTAAAGATAGCCGTCGTCCTCTCCCTAAGGTAATTGTAGCTGTGGGTGAAAACTGACAGTTTCTCTGAAATATTGCTGACTGTTAAGATGATTACCATCCTCTCTCTGAGGTAATGGTGGCCAAGGATGAAACTGACAGCTTCTTCACTCGGATCCTGTAGCTAGCCTGAGACCGCCAATGCTTCTATATCAGATTGCTGGTCCTAGCCACTCCTCGGCAGATGCATCTGTTGTGCTGCAGGACAGGCAAATCCACCAGGCCTAGTGCTCAGATTCCCGCATCCTCCCTCTTCTTCGGTCTGACCACTAAGACCTATAATTCCCATCCTTCTTTGTTTCGCAGCATGTCCTTCTTGCTAATCAATGATAACCAATGGGGGCGATATGAAATGCCTATAGAGGCTGTGTTACTAGACACGCTCGGGCTTGTTGTCCCACTAACCACCTTACAAAGCCAGTTTTGGCCTTGTTTCTTGAAAGAGGGTACTTACTAGCACCTGGCTATACTTGTCTTGGTCTGTGACCCAATGCAAACAACTCAGAGCCAAATAACACTGTAAAAAATGGTCAGCAATGGCAAATTCTGTTTCTTCAGCTATCTTTAAAATAATAAATCCTGACAATTACCATACCCAATAGTGATTAATTACCCTAATAACATGACTTTATGGCACTGATAGCAGCTCCTAATATCCAATGACCATGACACATGGTGACACGAGCAATATTGATCTATAAGACAGCAGTAATAATCAGCAATCCTAGGAATTCTATGCAAAAGTAATAAGGGAGGTGTATTTGTCACTTTAACCAAAGTCTAAGGATATACTGTATATGTGAAAGAGTACTCTTGTGTAGAATGGTGGGAATAAAGCCAACAAAAACAGCAAAAAAATGTATTAAGGTCAGTCTTCTTTTGAGATTGATAGATTTTCACTGCAGACTGTTGCAGTATCACATACAAGACAAACAGGAAACTAGCTATGAATGTCATTTGTCTCTAATACTTGCTGTTGCATTCACTATCACCCTCGGTTACTAACAAGCCTTTAAAATTTTAAACTCAACCTGCTTTAAGAACACTTATAGTAGGGCCGACTATCAAAAGGTATCATCTTAGGTGGTACTAGACATCACAAGGTGCCATAAAGTACTTTCAACATCCAGCATCCTAACAGTACCACTCGATGCCTCTAAAGTTCCACCACAAATAACAACCTTCCTCCTACATAGAAGTTTTTGGATCTTGTAGTGCTTGTGTCAGGTACCAAGAACTGTATCGTGGGAGGAGAGAGGAGATTTACTTATGCTCCCCATGCTGCAATTATTGGGATTTCTTCAGCGTCAGTGCTGGCTAGCTGTAAAGTAGTGAAGTTAAGTCTGGCACCTTGCTTACAACTGATGGGGAAACCCAACATCATGGGGTTTCAGTAACATTTTGACTGCTGAAGCCAAATTGAAATGTAGCTGTATTTATTATACAAGCATGCAGGTAGAGCAATACAATGCAGAGTATTGGATTCAAATTTGCTCTGACTAGCTGGGGCCTCTAATACAATTTATGCATCCTAAGAAGGGTGTAGACATAACTGTCCATATGCTTTTGTAATTTCATCCTTGTTTCCAGTGGAGGATGTGCAGGTGACAACAATTGTTCATAGAGATTGTTTACATTGGACACAGTCCTCCCAAAACAGTTTCCTAAGGACAGAAAACAATGTCGCAGTTAAAAGGAGGTATAAATAGAATTCTAATGGTGCGTACACACGACTGGACATTCCGATAACAAAATCTATGTTTTTTTTCCGAAGGATGTTGGCTCAAACTTGTCTTGCATACACACGGTCACACAAATCTTGAGGGAAATTCCGAACGTCAAGACGCGGTGACGAACAACACGTACGACGAGCCGAGAAAAATGAAGTTCAATAGCCAGTGCAGCTCTTCTGCTTGATTCCGAGCATGCGTGGAACTTTGTGCGTCGGAATTGTGTACACAAGATCGGAATTTACGACAACGGATTTTGTTGTCATAAAATTTGAGATCCAGATCTCAAATTTTGTGTGAAGGAAATTCCGATGGGTCCGATGATGCCTACACATGATCAGAATTTCCGATGACAAGCTCCCATTGAACATTTTCCATCGGGAAATCCGACCGTGTGTACGAGGCATAAAGCTGCCCATAGATGGAGCAATTTTCTTTCCTTCAACCACAGGAAAAGAAAATCACCCAATTTCCCATCAACACAGTCATTGTGTTCTCCGGCGGGGGGGGGGGGGGGGGCGAGTGAAGCAGTCCCCACTGGGAGAACACAGTGATTACTGTTAGTAGCTATAATAGATGCTAGCTATAATCACATGTAAAATCTGACAGGCTGGTTTTACCAAGTTGATCGATCGAACAACTTGGGTACCATTAGCCTGCCCATACATGGTTAGAATGTCAGCCGGTCCATGTTGAACTAGCCGAGATTCGAACCATCTATAGCCGGCTTAAGGTAGTCCATACATTATGCAATTTTCTTTTCATTTAACCATAGGTCAGTGTTGATGGGGGAGTCCCTCCCACAGTGCTATGTTGTTCTGTCGGTGGGGAGTGCAGGAAGGATTCCCCACCAGCAGAATATAATGATCATTGCTGGAGGCTATAACCACTGGCAGAGATTGGGTGAAACAAATATGTCCCCCAACGGTGCTCCAGGCTCCTCCTCTTCATCGGGTGCCCCTATGGAAAGCCGCTTTCCATGGGGGCACCCATGCGTGCTAGCTCCCAAGTCCTACTGCTGCGTCCATTGACACAGACAGCGGGACTCGGCTTGACCCTGCTCCCGTGTCACTGGATTTGATTGACAGCAGCTGCTGCTATTAATCTGTCCAATGAGGATAGAGACAGCGGCTGGAGCCATTGTGCTTGTGCACATTGCTGGTTCGGATCGTGCTCAGGTAAGAAAAAAGGGGTGGGGGGGCTAGGGGGGAGCTACAGCACAGAAGATTTTTCACTTTAATGCATAGAATGCATCAAGGTGGAAAATCATAAAGTGATTGTAAAGTTTTTTTTTTTCCTTTAAATAACGCACATGTTTATACTTACCTGCTCTGTGCAGAGTGGCTGTGAACCTCCTCTTTTCTGGTCCCCTGCTGGTGCACCTGGCCCCTCCCCTCTGTCCAGCATCCCCATGGGAAGCACCTTTCCATGGGGGGCACTCGTGCATGCTTGTACCCGAGCCCCGCTGTTGCATCCATTGACACAGCACCCCGCTCCCTCGTCACTGGCTTTGATTGACAGCATTGGGAACCAATGGCTCACGGTGCCCCAGCAAAGCCAGCAAGACCCAGAAGTGAGGGGAGAGAAGAGCTGCAGATGTGTTCAGCACTGGATCGAATGAGGCCTCAGGTAGGTAAAAAGGGGGGGGGATGCTGGTACCTAAACATTTTTTACCTTAATGCAAAGAATGCATTAAGGTAGGAAATATTTAAGCTTTACAACCACTTTAAGGAACCAACAATGGCCTTATGGCAATGATGCGTGATGGCACCTGTAACCCCTAAAAGGCAGTGTTCTACATTACAACAGGGACATGCGGTGAGGTTTGTGGCTTGGGAGGCACTGGCTAGTATCAGAGCCAGATACACACAGGTTACATACGTCGTGAATGTTAGAGCGAGAGCAATAATTCTAGCACTAGACCTCCTCTTTAACTCTAAACATGTAACCTGTAAAACAAATTTTAAGCGTTGCCTATGGAGATTTTTAAGTACCAAAGTTTGGCGCCATTCCACAAGTGTGCGCAATTTTAAAGCATGACATTAGGTAGGTATCTATTTTCTTGGCGTAACATCATCTTGCATAGTATAGAAAAAAAAAAAATCGGGCTAACTTTAGAGTTTTTTTTTTTTTTATATTCATGAAACAGGTTTAAAAAAAAAAAAACTGTTGAAAAATTGCTGCACAAATACCATGTAACATAAAAAGTTGCAGCAACCACCAGTTTATTCCCTAGGGTGTCTGCTAAAACAATATATATAATGTTTGGGGGTTCCAAGTAACTTTCTAGCAAAAAAATTATAATTTTTACATGTAGGAGAGAAGTGTCAGAAATGGCCTGGGTGGCAAGTATTAAATTACCATAAGTAAGTAATATACACATAATTATTATATAATGTTTTTTAGGTAATTTACTATATTTTCAAAAACTGTATTCAAGCAAGTGACTTAACGGACAAATTCTTGAAGTTTGAAGTTATAACTTCTAACCAGGAATTTCACTGGAAATAGATAAATTATAACATATAGCATAATAATATATGATTTAGCTTGTACCTTTTCAGCAGGCAGCAGATTCTCATTCTCCCTCTTAACTGTGTGAGATTGTGGGTAAATCTTATACCAATTAACTCATGCTTTTTCCTTCTAATTAAGAGGGCTGGGCTGGAAGGGAACATTTGTCTTTTAGACACATGCCCCTTCTATGACACTGCAGTGAGAGGACAGCCTCCACTGCAGCATTTTTGTTGGACAGCTTGTTACAATGGTGCTTTACCATTGGTCCAAGTCTCCAAGCTGTCCATTAAGCTCAGTGCCTCTGACAAGAAGTGAGGAGAGGTACTGTGAGCTCATCCTCTCAGTCTGCTGCAAACAGAGTGTGCCAGCTTGTATTTAAACTGGCCGCTCTGTATGTAACTTCTGACAGGCTGCACAAGAAGCCCCGTATCTCCGGAACTATAGGTGGCATGAGCAATGGTGGTGTAGGACCTACCCCACAAATTTGGGGTCTCTGTGACCCCAGGTTACCAAGCTACGACCCTTGAAGCTCGATCATTTTTTGTTTGTTTTTTTTATGTTCTTGGCAGGTGAGGCTGTGCTTCACCTGCCATCGCTGACTGCACGTCCCTGCATTACAATCAGAAAATGTTGACATGTGTGCTCCAGTGTCCACCACAAAAAAACAAAATAAAGCAAACTCTTTGGTATGTATGGATACTCTGTTAATGTTAGCACTGAGGAAATCATTATCCATGCAGAATTCTAGTAGTCTGCCAACTGTAACTTTTTTTTATTATTATTCATTGCTGAGGAAAAACAAGTACAACCGAAACTATTTGAAAATGGCTTTTAAATGCAAAATTTTGCCTTCAACTTCTCTTTTCTTCACTGCTGACAACGAAACTAAAATTTTTCATATATATAAAGCTTTGACTATGTATTAGAGTATAATCCCCTAACCATCCTTTGTCTGACATAAACTCATACTGGGCCACGTATTTGTTTATGAAAACTCGAAAATGTGCTGTCTTCTAAACCATATAGAAATGTAGGTTTACCAACTTTTTACCAATATATTCCCAATGAAGGCAGCAAATACAGAAGTCAAAATGTACTGCTGGTCTGTGTAAAATCATGGTATATGTTAATTTGATGTAGACAAAGATAACAGGTACAAACCACTTCAAGCTGTTTTGTGTTCTACTTACCCAATGTCGTACTGCTTCATAGAACTTTCTCACATGCCTCACTCAGCCGCCCCACCACGTTAGATCCTGGCCGTAAGTTCTGGTACTCATTCTGTGATGTGCACTTCCTTCCTGTACTTTCTTAAACCATTTGAAAAATTGGATGGTTTCTTTCATGTTTCATGTGCCACAATGTGTAACGTGTTGTAACATGTTAAAGTCCCTAAACTTTGCAAATAATTCATAAACATATAAACAAACACAGAACTTGCAAAAAAAATATTTGCTAATTAGCTGTCTTACTAATAAAGTGCATGAGTGAGCATTGCCATTTTTTTTGTCTGTGGGCCCCCCCCCCATATATCAGGTGTATATTGTATGTAGGAGACTGTATATATATTTTATGCACTGCAGATCACTGAATCACCTGCCTGCCTGCCTGCAAGTATATTTGAAAACACCAGGAATGGCCTGCAGTCAGATATAGGCTTGGCTAGACTGAAATGCAGTGGATATATATATGTAGGAGACTGTATATATATTTAATGCACTGCAGATCACTGAATCACCTGCCTGCCTGCCTGAAAGTGTATTTGAAAACGTACACCAGGAATGGCCTGCAGTCAGATATAGGCTTGGCTAGACTAGAATGCAGTCGATATATACTGTATATGTAGGAGACTGTATATATATTTAATGCACTGCAGATCACTGAATCACCTGAAAGTATATTTGAAAACGTACACCAGGAATAGCCTGCAGTCAGATATAGGCTTGGCTAGACTGGAATGCAGTGGATATATATATATGTAGGAGACTGTATATATATTTTATGCACTGTAGATCACTGATTCACTTGCCTGCCTGCCTGCCTGAAAGTATATTTGAAAACATACACCAGGAATGGCCTGCAGTTAGATATAGGCTTGGCTAGACTGGAATGCAGTGGATATATATATGTAGGAGACTGTATATATATTTAATGCACTGCAGATCACTGAATCACCTGCCTGCCTGCCTGCCTGAAATTATATATTTGAAAACATACACCAGGAATGGCCTGCAGTCATATATAGGCTTGGCTAGACTAGAATGCAGTGGATATATATGTAGGAGACTGTATATATAGTTTATGCACTGCAGATCACTGAATTGCCTGCCTGAAAGTATATTTGAAAACGTACACCAGGAATGGCCTGCAGTCATATATAGGCTTGGCTAGACTAGAATGCAGTGGATATATATGTAGGAGACTGTATATATAGTTTATGCACTGCAGATCACTGAATTGCCTGCCTGAAAGTATATTTGAAAACGTACACCAGGAATGGCCTGCAGTCATATATAGGCTTGGCTAGACTAACCACTTCAGCCCCGGAAGGATTTACCCCCTTCCTGACCAGAGCACTTTTTGTGATTCGGCACTGCGTTGCTTTAACTGACAATTGCGCGGTCGCGCGACGTGGCTCTGAAACAAAATTGACACCTTTTTTTTCCCCACAAATAGAGCTTTCATTTGGTGGTATTTGATCACTTCTGCGATTTTTATTTTTTGCGCTATAAACAAAATAAGAGCGACAATTTTGAAAAAACGCATTATTTTTTACTTTTTGCTATAATAAATATCTCCAAAAAATATATTAAAAAACATTTTTTTCCTCAGTTTAGGCTGATACGTATTCTTCTACATATTTTTGGTAAAAAAAAATAAAAATCGCAATAAGCATTTATTGATTGGTTTGCACAAAAGTTATAACGTTTACAAAATAGGGGATAGTTTTATGGCATTTTTATTAATATTTTTTTCTTTTACTAGTTTTGGCGGCGAGCAGCGATTTTTATTGTGACATTATGGCGGACACATCGGACATTTTTGACACATTTTTGGGACCATTGTCATTTATACATCAATCAGTGCTATAAAAATGCACTGATTCCTGTGTAAATGACACTGGCAGTGAAGGGGTTAACCACTAGGGGGCGGGGAGGGGTTAAGTGTGTCCTAGGGGAGTGATTCTAACTGTCAGGGGGATGGGCAGTGTGTGTGACGTCACTGATCTCTGCTCCGATGACAGGGAGCAAAGATCGAGTGACACTGTCACTAGGCAGAATGGGGAGATGCTGTTTACAACGGCATCTCTCCGTTCGTCCTCTCCGTGAGGCGATCGCGGGTATGCCCGCGGTGATCGCGTCCACGGGACCCGCGACCCGACTCACGGAGATTCACGGCACACGGCGGCAAATTCAAAGTAACGTACGGGTACGTTACTTTGCGCAGCCGTGCCATTCTGCCGACGTATATCTACAGGAGTCGGTCGGGAACCGGCTAGAATGCAGTGGATATATATGTAGGAGACTGTATATATATTTTATGCACTGCAGATCACTGAATCACCTGCCTGCCTGCCTGAAAGTGTATTTGAAAACGTACACCAGAATTGGCCTGCAGTCAGATATAGGCTTGGCTAGACTAGAATGCAATGGATATATATGTAGGGGACTGTATATATATATATATATATATTATATATATATTTTATGCACTGCCGATCACTGAATCGCCTGCCTGCCTTACAATTTATGCAGCGCTTTACATATATATTGTACATTTACATCAGTCCCTGCCCTTAAAGCGGAGTTCCACCCAAAAGTGGAACTTGTGCTCATTTGTCTCCTCCCCCCTCCGGTGCCACATTTGGCACCTTTCAGGGGGGAGGGGGGGAAGAATACCTGTCTTTGACAGGTATCCTGTTCCCACTTCCGTGAACCACAGCCGCGGATGTTGACGTCACTGCTCAGCTCCCTCCTCCCACCTCCTTCCCCTGCAGCCAGGCCAGTAGGAGAGAAGAGCGGAGTCTCGCACATGCACAGTATGGTTCCCGGCATGAAGCCGTAAGGCTACACTGTCGGGTCCCCTTACCGGCAATGGCGGCGGCAAGCACCCGACAGCTGATGGTGCCAACATCGCTGGACTCTAGGACAGATAAATGTCCTACTATTAAAAAGCAGCAGCTGCAGTATGTGTAGCTGCTGGCTTATAATTTTTGCAGTGGTGGGCAGACCTCCGCTTTAAGGAGCTTACAATCTAAGCACCTGAAAATGTTGTTAGTGTACGTTATTTGCTCAGTGATTGTTCCATTGTTTTCATACGCCCTCTATACATTGGCCAATTCAGGAAGAAAGATTGCAAATGCAATAGTTCTTGGCAACACTAGATTTAAAAGAAAAATTTTCAGCACCAGTCATTTTAGTGAAAAACTGTCACAGACAGACCTACACAGCATAGGAAAGTACTGACAGGAACAATACAATTGAAGGTGACATACACCTTGCAATATTGCCTCAGGGGATTATATTTTACATTTTGCCCTCCATTTCTGATTGAATATGGACAGTATGTGGCAGAAATGTTCTACATTAATTAGTACAGGTCTGTGCTAATGTATGAGTGTAGCAGTCACCCAGTATATTAGTAGGGGAACCTGTTTTTGCAATAGAGTTTAAATGCAGCTCATGTTATTTTAATTAACCCTGTCCCTTCTGGTCTGGGATTCAAAAGCTAGTTTTAGCTCAGGGCTCAATAACCAGCAAAGGATAAAGCAAGGTTATTCATTCAATGGTCACCTTGTAGCTGGAAGTTCAGTTGCATGACAGATTAAAAGCTGATAGGGACTAACACACAGAGTGGATAGGCTGACTCTGAGTTTCAGTGCCACACCACAGTTTCTGCTGAGAGAAACTACATTCCAGGTTGGACAATGGCTGGAGGTTTTCCCCATCACCGATGATCTTGTGTTCCAGTCTCCAACACCACAACGAATGCCATATCATTCTCAGGTTCCTCTGCAACTGGACTTTGCTGCAAGGTTCATCTGGAGTTATCTTTATGAATGACTATATACAGTGCCTTGCAAAAGTATTCACCCCCCTTGGCATTTTTCGTGTTTTGTTGCCTCACCACCTGGAATTAACATGGATTGTTTGAGGATTTGCATAATTTAATTTACAGAACATGCCCACAACTTTGAAGATGTTTTTTTTTATTGTGAAGCAAACAACAAATAGGACAAAATAGCAGAAAGGGTCAATGTGCATAACTATTCACCCCCTTAAAGTCAATATTTTGTAGAGCCACCTTTTACAGCTATCACAGCTCCAAGTCACTTTGGATAAGTCTCTATGAGCTTGCCACATCTTACCACTGGGATTTTTGCCCATTCCTCCTTGAAAAACTGCTCCAGCTCCTTTAAGTTGGATGGTTTGCGCTTGTGAACAGCAATCTTTAAGTTTGACCACAGATTTTCTATTGGATTGAGGTCTGGACTTAGGCCATTCCAACACATTTACAGTTTTCCCCTTAAACCACTCAAGTGTTGCTTTAGCTGTGTGTTTGGGGTAATTGTCCTGCTGGAAGGTGAACCTCCGTCCTAGCCTCAAATCACACACAGAGTGGTACAGGTTTTGCTTAAGAATATCCCTGTATTTAGCACCATCCATCTTTCCCTCAGCTCTGACCAGTTTCCCAGTCCTGACTGCTGAAAAACATCCCCACAGCATGATGCTGCCAACACCATGTTTTACTGTGGGGATGGTGTTCTTTGGGTGATGTGATGTGCTGGGTTTGCGCCAGACATAGCGTTTTCTTTGATGGCCAAAAACTTCAATTTTAGTCTCATCAGACCAGAGCACCTTCCTCCATACATTTTGGCAGTATCCCACATGCCTTTTCGCAAACTCAAAACGTGCCATTTTGTTTTTTGCTGAAATTAATTGCTTTCTTCTGGCCACTCTGCTATTGTCATCCTATGTACAGATACTCCAGCCTCCGCTGTGGAACTCTGCAGCTCCTCCAGGGTTACCTTAGGTCTCTGTGCTGCCTCTCTGATTAATGCCCTCCCTGCCCGGTCCGTGAGTTTTGGTGTGCGGCCGTGTCTTGGCAGGTCCACTGTTGTGCCATGTTCTTTCCATTTAGTTACGATAGATTTGATGGTGATCCTAGGGTTCATCAAAGATTTGGATATTTTTTTATAACTTAAGCCTGACTTGTACTTGTCAACAACATTGTCCCTTACTTGTTTGGAGAGTTCCTTGGTCTTCATGGCAGTGTTTGGTTAGTGGTGCCTCTTGCCTAGGTGTTGCAGCCTCTGGGACCTTTCAAAAAGGTGTGTATATGTAATGACAGATCATGTGACACTTAGATTGCACACAGGTGGACATCATTTCACTAGTTATGTGAAGGTAAATGGTTGCACCAGAGCTTTTATGGGCTTCATAACAATGGGGGTGAATACATACGCACATGCCAATTATTAGTTTTTTATTTCTGAAAAATAGTTTTATGTATATATTTTTCTAATTTTACTTCACCAACTTAGGCTGTTGTGTTCTGATCCATTACATATAATTTAGATTAAAAAAACATTGAACTAAAGGCTGTAATGTAACAAAATAGGTAAAAAGCCAAGGGGGTGAATACTTTTGCAAGGCACTGCACACCCAGGTGTATGTGCTCAATTCCATCAGTTGGGCCCTATGCTTATAGTACTTGTTTGTACATTGAAATTATATACTATTATTTTTTTTTTAAATTATATAAAACATGTATTATTTCCATACTAGTGTGCATCTACTTATGGTTAATGGTATATGCTGGTTGCAGTTCTTCTGCTCCCAACTACTTTGTTTAGATTACTGGTTAATTTCCCAGGAAGGGAACCCCCTGGCCCTGTCCTGGGTGGCAGCACTGCCAACTTAGTTATCAACCCATTCTGAAAACGTAGCAAAGGTTCTGGTTCCTTTATTTACCTATACATTTACCACAATATCCTGTTTGGGGAGGGCCTTTTCTCATATCTCCCCTCAAAAAGGTCTACAGTAGTTATGGAAGATAATACTTGAAAGCTGGCCTGGTTACATCATTTTACCCATTTAAAAATGTTAAGAGAATAGATACTTCTCAGATACAATTTGTTTCACCACATTCAAATGATTCCCTTTGATGGTGTGGGGGTGGGTCCCCCTGTAAGAAATTGTCAAAATAACATTCCAGGTAGGTGGAGGGGTCTGAATTTAGTCATTAATGCCACAATTCCATAGCAAATGCCGACTCAGCCACAGAAAGAGAAGAAGGTGCAGACAGTTTCAAAGCAGCATTATACATTAGTAACTAGGGATGGGCGAACGGTCCGGCCCGAGCATAAGTTCAAGCCGAACTTTCGTTTTTCGGGTGATCCGCGAACAGCTGAACAAACAGGTCATTTGACCGTTTGTTCGCCCCCCCCCCGAAACGACCACAATGCATCGCGGCGCTGAACAGTGCATTGCAAGCCCTGATTGGCTGAAGCAGTGAAAGCTTCAGCCAATCAGGGCACAGAGCACTGTCAGAGTCATGACTGGACATGGTCATCATGACTTTATCCAATCATGGCTCATTCCCGCCTCACAGTATTCTTTCAATGGCAGCCATTTGATTTCGGTGTGGAGAGAGATAGAACAGGGCTCTGTTCAGTGCTATTAGTTAGTTAGTGTGCTATACTGTGCTATTTTGCTTCATTTGTCAGTGTAGAATATTAGTTTAGTGTCAGTCTAGGGATAGTGTGAGTGTAGTGAGGAGGGCCATCATTCAGCTTTGCATAGTGTGCAGCTAGAGTAGGGACAGCTCAGATAGTTTCACTGTAGTGTAGTGGGACCGTGTCATACATACATACATTAGTGTAGTGTAGGGACAGCTCATTTAGTTTAAGTATAGTGTAGTGAGACCGTGTCAGTAATCTTGACATTAGTGTATAGCTAGAGTAGGCACAGTTCAGATAGCGTCAGTGTAGTAACGGTTGAACACCGTCTATTTGATTGCTTTGCTGCCAGTTTAATGCCATTTACTTCTGTGTGCATTACTGCCAGTTTAACGCCATATAGTTTTGCGTGTGTTACTGCCAGTTTAACGCCATATAGTTCTGTGCATTATTGCTAGTTTAACGCCATATAGTTCTGTGTGCGTTACTGCCAGTTTAATGCCATATAGTTATATGGGTGTTACTGCCAGTTAAACGCCATATAGTTTTGTGTGCGTTACTGCCAGTTTAACTCCATATAGTTTTGCGTGCGTTACTGCCAGTTTAACGCCATATAGTTCTGTGTCTGTTACAGCCAGTTTAACGCCATATAGTTCTGTGTGCGTTACTGCCAGTTTAACGCCATTTACTTCTGTGTGCGTTACTGCCAGTTTAACGCCATTTACTTCTGTGTGCGTTACTGTCAGTTTAACGCCATATAGTTCTGTGCATCACTGTAGGTTTGGTGCATTATATTGCAGTATATTATAGTGTATCCGTGGAGTGTGTCTGTGTAGTGTGAGTACTCGAATTAATGTGCACCAAACACCTCTTTACATTGATTAAAGTGCATCTACGTACAGATTTAAACTTCTTCTTTACATTTGCTTATTAGCAACGCCCCCTCCCTCCCAATAATGTCTGGGAGGACAACAAGGAGAGGCAGACGTTCCCTTAGCACTGTAAGGGGGCGAGCAACAAATGGCAAAGTTGGACGTGGTGGTCAGTCCTCAGGCAGGCCATCATTTCCTCTGTTTAGTGAGTTTGCCCGTGCTATCCAGCCACAGCATGCTGAGGAGGTGGTGGACTGGCTTACTTCCTCATCCTCCTCATCCTCTGTCATGCAAGCAGAGACAAGTGTGCAGTCCCCTGCAGTTGCCAGAGTGGATAAACCTGCTTCCTTGTCCACATCTATTCCTGCCATAGCCCCAACATCAGCCATTGAGGATTCAGCTATTTGACCACAGCGTCAGCTACATGCTCCTTGATGATGCCCAGCCATTACTGGATTCAGATGTTGGTTCTGAGGTTGAGGATGACAGGAACATGAGCCTAGAGAGAGGGAGGAACACTGGTAGACAAATTGGCATTCATGTTCCCCAAGCCGCAGCGTATAGCCAAGTCGTCTCCAGTGGTAATGATGAAGGTGGAGGAGATGGAGATGATGATGATGATGATGAGCTCACTGATGCGACTTGGGTGCCAGATAGAGCAGAGGAGGAAACTGAAGGTGAAGTGGCACAACCCCAAGGAGGCTGACATCAAGAAAGAGTAGAGAGCAGCCACCCTATTCCATCACATTCTGCAGCTGTTATCTCCCGGCCCACTCCCCAAAGCTCAGCTGTCTGGGCCTTTTTCAACACATCTGAAGCAGATCGCACTGTTGCTATCTGCAAACCGTGTCTCAGGCACATCAAACGTGGCAAAAACACCAACAATTTGGGTACTACATGCTTAACAAGGCATTTAACGTCCAACTACTCAGCCCGTTGGCAAGAGCACCTAAAAGCCACACAAAAGGGGCACAAATCTGTCCCTCCTCCTCCTCCTTACCCACTTCAGTCTGCCCCTGCAATACTGAGTCATTACCTTTCAGTAGCCTCCACTGACAGGGATGATGGTATACCACAGGGTGTCTCAGGTCCTAGCAGCACATCTGCCAGCAGCACACCACCAGCTGTAGACTGTAGCTGGCAAATTTCTCTGCCCCATCTGCTGCAGCGAAAAATAAAATACAGTCCCTGCCACCCACATGACCAGCGTCTGAATGCAAGCTTGTCAATGCTGTTGGCTCTCCAATGTTTGCCTTTTAGCCTGGGGGATTCTGCCCCCTTCAGTGAATTCGCACAATGTGCTGTACCACAATGGCAGGTTCCCAGTCGCTACTACTTTTCACGTAAGACCGTTCTATCTCTCTACCATCAAGTGGAAGGGAATGTTCTGGCATCGTTAGGCAAGGCAGTCAGCCAAAAAATCCACCTTACTGCTGACACGTGGTCCAGCAAGCATTAGCAGGGACGATATATTTCGTTCACAGCACGGGTAACGCTGTTTGCAACTCGAAAGGATGCAGGACAGGGCTTGGTGCTGCAGCTTGTGCCCTCATGTCTCCATACAGCTGGTGGTGATGATGCCAGACCTGTGAGCTCTACCCCTTCCTCCTCCTCCTCCGCCACCTCCATGCCCTCCTCTGCAGAATTGTCCTATGAACATCAAGTACCCCCTAAGCGTTCAAAGGCCTATTCCCAGAGTCAGACTAAAAGGTGTCATGCAGTGCTTCAGCTGGTGTGTTCTGGGGACAGGAACCACACCAGAGCAGAGAAGATTCTTGCAGCTCTGTAGGGACAGGCCCAGAGGTGGTTCACACCACGCAAGCTAGAGCCAGGAATGGGGATGTCTGATAATTGCTCAAACCTCCTTTTAGACAGGGAAAGTTGACATATATGCCATGCCTGGCACATGTCTTCAAATTGCTGGTGCAGCGTTTCCTAAGTACATACCCTGGGTTGCAAGATGTACTAAAGCAGACCAGAAGAGTCTGTAGCCATTTCAGGAGGTCATACACAGCCAGTGCTTGGTTGGCTGAAATTCAGCGGGAATTCCACCTGCCTGTAAACCGCCTGATTTGTGACATGCCCACCAGGTGGAACTCAACTTGGGGAATGCCGAAACGGCTATACATGCAGCAGAGGGTCGGCAACGAGTACCTGTGCCAGTACAGCACAACGACAGGCTCAGGCTGCCTCGGCTTTTTTTCCCAACACCAATGGCTGATCATTTAGGATGCATGCACTGTATTGTCACCATTTGAGGAGGCCACAAGGATGGTGAGCAGTGACAGCGCATGCATCAGTGACACAATCTCTGTTATGTTCCTGCTGGACCAGACTCTGCGTGGCATTATGGACAGGGCATTGAAGGCAGAGCAGCAGGAGGAAGAGGAGGACTTCCTTTCCTCTCAATGCCCACTTTATCCTGACACCATTATTCCTATGTCACAGAACAGGAGGAGAGAGGGAAGGAGGATGAGGAGGAGGATTCTGGCACTTTCTTAGGCTTCGAAGAAGAGGAAGACTTGCGTCAATCTGTAAGCGATGGCTTTCCATCCCCAGGACCCTTGGGAGTAGTACGTGGCTGGGAGGAGGAAGTTCCAGATGCTGTTATCCTGAGTGACCCCGAGGAGTCTGCTTCTCAAGCCTCTGCAAATTTGAGGTACATGGGCAACCTCATGCTTCAAAGCCTGCGAAAGGACCAAAGAATACGTGGCATAAAGGAGAAGGTTGATTACTGGTTGGCAACCCTCCTTGACCACCGTTATAAGGGGAAAGTCTCGGAACTCATCCTATTCCCACAGAGAGTGCAGAAGATAAAATCTCTTGAGGACACGTTAAAGAGGATTTTATTGAACGGTTTTCCTGACTCCAGTAGGTTACAATGACATGGAAAACGTAGTTTTGAGTCTTCTGTTAGTTTAGAGAGGAGCGTTGGAGAAGGCGTTCCTCCTAAGTGAGGCTTTTTGGATTTTTTTTTAGTTCTCGCCGCCCAGGGCTGTCAGCTTACACATCCCATCGGCAGCGTCTGCATCACATGTTGGACGATTACCTCGGGGCCAAAACAGAGATGGAGAGCTTTCCAGCTGACGATCCACTGACTTACTGGGTCATGAGAATAGACCACTAGCCAGAACTTGCCCAGTATGCTATTGAGTTGTTGGGCTGCCCTGCATCCAGCGTGCTTTCAGAATGGGCATTCAGTGCTCTAGGAGGTTTCGTTACTGATCATAGAACGCGTCTGTCCAGAGACTCCGTGGACCGTTTGACTTTTATAAAAGTGAATCAGTCCTGGATTACCAGCTATGAAGCCCCTGATGCCAATGTCACTGATTAAGTCTTTTTGGGATGTGGAATCTCTGCAGGACTTCAAGGCTGCCTAGCTTTGAGGGTGTTCAATCATTTCATCCGGAAGAATGTTCTTGGTATAGGTTTCATGGGCAAAATTAACACCCAAAGACCAATTTTTCAGCACCAGTTTGACAGGTGCATATCATTGCAAATTTTTACAGCAAGGCCAATTCTTTCTTTCATCAAGAGTACATCTATAGGGTTTACGGTGGGAAGGCGCCCCCTACACCCAAAAAATTATTTTTCTGCACCTGTTTGACAGGTGCATATCATTCCATTTTTTACAGCAAGCCTAATTCTTGCTTTCATCAAGAGTACCTCTATAGGGTTACGGTGGGACAAACATGAACATTTTTATCGTATGATACCAGAACGTATGATTTTTGTTTAATCAGTACAGTATTCATCCAAAAAAAATTGGAGGACCAAGACCATGCATGCTCAGAAATGAAAGAATACATTACAATGCAATACAACACATTAGATCACTTCTGAAGTTGTATTTTGTCCTCTGAGAATTTTTGTAACTTTAGTAACTTTTTAATTTTCGATATGAGATTAGCATGCAAAAAAAAAAATGGACGATCATTCGCCCGATATTCTCATTGTGTGTACTTGGCTTTAGTCTATGTATTCATCATTCCTATTACCTCCCTAATTGTGCCTGTCTATTCCTCTATATATCTGCAATGTAGACTGACTGAAAATATGTAATGAAAATGGTTATTATTATTGGTATTATTAGGAAGGCCGTATAGATATTTTAAGAGAACCACAGGTAAAAAAAATTTAATAGGAGTGCTTTGGTATGTGTAGAGGTTGTCGCAGAAAAGTTTATTATACTGCAACAACAGAGTGATATAGAAGCCCAAGCAAGTTGTATTCTCTGTTCACATAATTCCACTGTAGTAATGTGGTAAAGTTATCACAAGGCATTGCAACATGTGTTGGTACGATGCAATGCCATTTGTTCTGAATGGCACTCAGGATACTGTCTCAGTGCACTTGCATTGTAATGCGGCGTAACGCACTGCAATTCACTAATGTGGGTTGTGGTTGCTGCTCTTCTAAACAAATGGATGCATGCATGATTTTTTGATCTGTTGTGGTGCGTTGAGCAGCCAATTCAAATGAATAGGCAGCCCTAACACGATGCACATTAACACATATGCAAGCCAATAGCATTTTTACACTTAAGCCTAGTACACATTAGAATTTTTTTTTTTCGTTCAACATAGTGGGTTGAATGAAAAAAAAAACAGAAGAGCTCAGGAGGAGCCGCTGTACTAATTATCTGATGTTAGTACAGTGATCTACCCCGTTGAGCTATTATGTTTTGACAAGAGGATGACCCCCCCCGCCAGAACACACCAGTCAGTGCCCTCAGCAATTGGCTGATAAGCGCTGATCTGTAGCCGATTGGCAGACCTTTTTCGGTCATGCCCCTTTGACAGAAGCAGGTCACCCTTTCTGTCAGGTACACATGGGCCAGGCCAGAGTGTTTTCTATTGAATCGGCCGATGCCGCCTGATAATCGGCCCATGTGTACGGCCCTTTAGTTAAATCAGGTTTTAGTCAGCAAAGGTTTATGTTATCATAATTGTGCAACTGCCTGAACATTGCAAACAGAGACAATCTTCACTTATCAGTTAGTGCAATGGAACCTCACATGAAGCAACTTGACCAAAGGTTATTTATCAGTTGCTTATTGTATACTGCATTATTAGCTTTTTAGTTGGTGTTACCCCAAAACTGCTGCTCACCATCAACGTCTTAGCTAAGGAGAGAAGAAACAACTAAATGCTATTTATCATCATTATTAGGAAACACTCTTCTTCTAGAACAGAGTCCCCCAAAGTGGTCCGTATTGACCCCTAGGGTTGATAAAACTATCCAAGGGGGTCAATAAAATGGGTAGGGGTCAATACATTTCTGGGGGTCAGGTGGTTGATAAATGATGGAAGAATGTTTGGGATTAAAGTGTTTGTTAAGTCTAATTTATAAATCACTGCCAGACCCTCTATTAGAGCCTGGCATACCACATTATGTAAGTCATATCTAAAAACGAGCATTGTAAATACCTATTTGGAGCTATCTTACATAGTTACATAGTTACATAGTAGGTGAGGTTGAAAAAAGACACAAGTCCATCAAGTCCAACCTATGTGTGTGATTATATGTCAGTATTACATTGTATATCCCAGTATGTTACGGACTTTCAGGTGCTTATATAATAGTTTCTTGAAACTATCGATGACCCCGCTGAGACCACCGCCTGTGGAAGGGAATTCCACGTCCTTGCTGCTCTTACAGTAAAGAACCCTCTACGTAGTTTAAGGTTAAACCTCTTTTCTTCTAATTTAATGAGTGACCACGAGTCTTGTTAAACTCCCTTCTGCAAAAAAGTTTTATCCCTATTGTGGGGTCACCAGTATGGTATTTGTATATTGAAATTATATCCCTTCTCAAGCGTCTCTTCTCCAGAGAGAATAAGTTCAGTGCTCGCAACCTTTCCTCATAGCTAATATCCTCCAGACTCTTTATTAGCTTTTTTGCCCTTCTCTGTACTCGCTCCATTTCCAGTACATCCTTCCTGAGGACTGGTGCCCAGAACTGGACAGCATACTCTAGGTGCGGCCGGACCAGAGTCTTGTAAAGCAGGAGAATTATTGTTTTATCTCTGGAATTAATCCCCTTTTTAATGCATGCCAATATTCTGTTTGTTTTGTTAGCATCAGCTTGGCATTGCATGCCATTGCTGAGCCTATCATCTACTAGGACCCCCAGGTCCTTTTCCATCCTAGATTCCCCCAGAGGTTCTCCCCCCAATGTATAGATTGCATTCATATTTTTGCCACCCAAATGCATTATTTTACATTTTTCTGCATTGAACCTCATTTGCCACGTAGTTGCCCACCCCATTAATTTGTTCAGATCTTTTTGCAAGGTTTCCACATCCTGCGGAGAAGTTATTGCCCTGCTTAGCTTAGTATTGTCTGCAAATACAGAGATTGAACTGTTTACCCCATCCTCCAGGTCGTTTATGAACAAATTAAACGAGATTGGTCCCAGCACAGAACCTTGGGGGACCCCACTACCCACCCCTGACTATTTTGAATACTCTCCATTTATCACCACCCTCTGAACTCGCCCTTGTAGCCAGGTTTTAAACAATGTACTCACCCTATGGTCCATGCCAATGGACCTTATTCTGTACAGTAGACGATTATGGGGAACTGTGTCAAATGCTTTTGCAAAATCCAGATACACCACGTCTACATGTCTTCCTTTATCTAGATGGCAACTCACCTCCTCATAGAAGGTTAATAAATTGGTTTGGCAAGAATGATTCTTCATGAATCCATGCTGATTACTGCTAATGATACCGTTCTCATTACTAAAATTTTGAATACAGTCCCTTATCATCCCCTTCAAGAGTTTACATACTATTGATGTTAGGCTAACTGGTCTGTAATTCCCAGGGATGTATTTTGGGCCCTTTTTAAATATTGGTGCTACATTGGCTTTTCTCCAATCAGCTGGTACCATTCCAGTCAGTATGTCAGACTGTCAGTAAAAATTAGGAACAATGGTCTGGCAATTACTTGACTGAGTTCCCTAAGTAACCTCGGGTGCAAGCCATCTGGTCCTGGTGTTTTATTAATGTTAAGTTTCCTAAAGTCTATAAATGGTAAGGGAAATTAAGGGATTTTACGGTGCAAATAAACTGAGCATAGAAAATTTTAATTCAACCATTAAAAAACATACAATTTGTACATAATTCATAAAATCTCAATATTGACAAAGTCACAGTGGTCAAGTGGTATATGAGTGTACATATATTTTGGAAGATGATATAGTTGCATACTAACCCGACATGTTTCGCAGTGTCGCTTTTTATGCAAACTGAGAGGTATTATCATCCAACACTCCTATAGATTCTAAGAAGATATAGAAAATTACAAAATAGCATTCATTGTAAATTACAAAGAAATATGAATATACATAATTATTGAAAGACTAGCGCAATGTCTTCTCTGAAACAGCACTATTAGGGTGCTTACCCCCATAATGACCCGAAGTCCAGTCCATCCCTGCATTCACCAACGGGAACTAGAACAGCGATAGGGCCGGATGTGCAACCACAGGGGACAGAAAAGTGGAACTGTATATAGAATACAGAATACAATGTATCAAAATGGGCTATTTAGTAATGTAGGGGAGGTAAGTATATGGCTAAATATATAGATTTTAATAGAGTGAAAAATTGATTTTGCTTATTAAAATTCTAGTAAAGACTCGCAAGAGGTGTGTAGAAGAAGAGCTAGTTAGCTCAAAAAGCAGAAAGCCATTGGGCACTTACTCTATAAATTATTCAGAACAGCACCTGTGAGATGGAGGCGGTCATCAAAACTCCTGCTAGATAGTAGTTGCAGGGGATGGTTCAATAATGCTAATGAATAAAGCAAAAATAAAGTGATAAGATAATGAAGATAGGGGATGAAACTCTACTGAGAGTAACAGAAATTAAAAAGGACTAGGAAGTGTAGATGAAAAGGAATATAACATAGAGGTCAGATGATAATAGCAGTTAAATAAAGATCATCCAGTAAAACTAGCCGGATGGTAGTGGACATATTGTCTCAGTCAGTACATATGGGGAGGCAGATCAACAGTTTAGATACTTTTTGCACTAAATATAGAAAATAATTAGGTATTAGGTAACAGGTGAGTAGACTCAAAATGAAAGAAAGAATGGATAAGAAAAGCGGCTGGTTGTAGAGCAGTGTGTGGTAAACTTACCAGTCACTGACACTGCTGAGAAAAGAGTTCCACCCTCCGGCGCTGACAGATTGCTCTGTCAGATTAGCCGGCTTAAATGCTATCCCCCATCGAGCTGGCGTGTGAAGTCACCAGCTCGATGCGGACGTGTAGGCGCCAGTGCGCATGCCCGAGGAGCCGGAGATCCCATCCTACTACAAGTCCCATGGAGCACCGCGGTCCCACACAGAACCGACATGCGCAGTGTAACACATGGCGATTCCGACTGTATTTCCGCGGCGCCCGGGCTGCACGGATGGGAAGCGGAGCACAACGTGATCCACTGTTGTTCCGATCCCTCAGGAGGCACGGTGCAGGTGGGCACATCACAGGGATGTACCCCGGGCGTCCGTGTGGTTTCGATAGGCCCCGCTGAGACCAATAGAGGAAGGGAGCCAAGAACAACCAGGCTGAGGGAAATCAAAACGGTAGCTGATCGGAGAGGAGAGGACCACACACACTCCAATCCAATCAGAGGATCAAAGAGACAGAGCGCTTACAAGAGACCCATAATAATAAATCAAAAATTTACACATAGATAACAACTGGTATAGATGTTTGTTATACAATAAACATGTATATAAATTGGGAGTTACATAGATCTAAGCATACTGAATCTATAACGGAAAAGGGTAATATATAGAACTTAATAACAAATTAGAAGAAACCTATAAAGGAGGGGGGGTGGGGAAAGGGTGAGAAACAAATATAAGGGAAACATAAATTGAAAATAAATTAATAAAAATCACTGTGCAGATTCACAAGAAGGACTTGTAGCTTAAGCTCTCATTTAAACCTGGGAAAACAGTAGCCCTGAGGGTGTATATCCAGCGGGCCTCGAGCTGGAGCAGCGTACGATCGACGCTGCCCTCCTCTTTCATCCAGCGGGATGTGCTCCAAAGCCAGGAATTTGATGGTATATGGATTGAAATTATGACATGTGCCAACGTGTCTACCTATAGTGGTGTTCATTTGTTTTTTAAGAATAGGTTTTATATGGTCCCTTATCCGTTTGAAAAATGGTCGCTTTGTCTTGCCAACGTAAAAGCCGTCACAGACACATTGAGCCAGGTAGATTACACCTGGAGTTTGGCAAGTTGCTTTGAATTTAATCGAATGCCACTTCCCATTGGGAAGCAGGAAGCGGGATTTGTTATCTACAAAGTTGCAGATGTCACATTTTCCACACGGGGAAATGCCTATGTTGGTTGGGTCGTTGTCAAAAGAAGCTTTAGTAAAATGGCTATGAACTAAACGATCCTTTAGTGAAGGAACCCGTCTGAACGTTATCTCTGGAAATGAATTTATGTATTTCCTGGCTATTGGATCAGCTGATAGGAGGGGCCAGAATCTGGTCAGGATTCTTCTAATCTCGCTGTGTTGATTAAAATAGCGAGTAATTAATCTGACTGTATCTATTTTTTTCGGGAAGGTTTTTGGAGAAAATTAGGGAATCCCTATTTTGAGCCTTAACACGATTATATGCCCTCTTGAGGCATGAGTGATTATAACCCCGAGAGAGCAATCTATACAGATCCTTTGCAGCTACTTGAAAATCTGAATCCTTGCTACAGTTGCGTTTGAGTCGCAGATATTGGCTATAAGGGATATTCCTCAACAGCGAATCTGGATGTGAGCTGTCCGCATGGAGAATTGTATTGCCAGCAGAGGGTTTTCTGTAAAGTGAGGAATCCAATTTTCCATTGACATCAATGGAAATGGTCAAGTCAAGGAAATTAATTGCAGTTTTACTGTATTCCATGGTAAATCTGAGATTGAAATCATTGATAGAGATCAATCTCAGGAAATCATTCAACTCTACCTCAGAACCAGACCAAAAAATCAAAACGTCGTCTATATATACCTATACCATGAGACGACCCTCTCCATAAGATGGACAAGGTCGTCCCTGGAAAATACATCCTTCTCCCACCCCCCCAGGTACAGGTTGGCATACGATGGGGCACACCTGGTCCCCATCACAACCCCCTGCACCTGGAGGTAGTGGGAGAAGTTAAACACAAAGACATTGTGTCTTAAGATATAGTGGAGAAATTCCAGAACAAATTCATTGTACTTATTAAAAGAGGGACCTCTTTCAATTAAATGATTTCTCACTACTTCAATGCCCTTACTGTGGGGGATGGTATTATATAAGCTTTCAATATCAAGTGCTACCAACCATGTACCTGGTGGAAGTGAAATGCCCTCAATGGTTCTTAATAAATCAATAGTGTCCTTGATATATGAGGAGAGAGAAGTAACGTGAGGGTGTAGGTAGCTATCCACTAAACTGCTTGCATTTTCCGCAAGGCATGAACATCCTGATATTATGGGACGTCCAGGAGGCTCCAAAATCGATTTATGTACTTTGGGTAAGGCATAAAAAGTGGGGATCCGTGGGTCCCTTACATTTAAATAATTCCAGGTGTTCTTGTCAATAATTCCCTTGTGATATGCTCTGAAGATAATACTGTAGTATTCTGTATTAAAGTTTTGTATCAGTGTTTTCGAAATAGGTCGATACCATTCCCGATTGGATAGAATCTTATTACACATGTTGACATATTGTGGCACCTCCATGATAACTAAGTTTCCGCCCTTGTCCGTTGGCTTAATTACTATTTTCTGATTGGATTCAAGTGATCTAATGGCTGCTTTCTGTTCGTCATTCAAATTTGAAGTTTCAAGAGGCCGAAGATTGGATTTTTCAATAGCCTGGGAAGTTTGTCTGACAAACGCCCAGATATTAGGGGTTGGCGTTTAAGAGAGGGAAATCCCTAGACTTGGGTTTGAAGGACTGTGGGGGGGGGAAAGACACACCAGCGACCGACAAGCTTGGTGGAATAAGACATCCGGGCGTGTCGTCATTGGTGTGTCCCTCCTCCCAGAGTGACATCAAGTCCTCCATCGCCTGCTGTTCCTCCATACTATCATGAATATTAGAGATCTCGTCATTGGAAAAAGTTTCTCATGAAGGTATGTCAAAAATTACTTTAAATAAAAGTCTACGGGCAAATAAAGTCTAATTTTATTCCTGTCCTCTGTTAACCATGGAGGTGCTTCCTGTGATGTGTCATGAGGATAAACACTGCAGTTTTGGTTACGGAAGCCCCCCAATTCCCTCGTGAAGACTGAGGAGAAGAATAAATTCAATACCTTCGCCATCTCCCCATCCTTTGTAACCAGATGTCCTTCCTCATTCTTTATGGGGCCAATATGGTCTGTCCTCCCTTTTTTTCTGTTTACATAGTTAAAGGATTTCTTGTAATTTTTTTTGCTCTCCTCCGCTATGTGTCTTTCATGTTTTATCTTAGCCGTCCTTATTGCACCCTTACATTTCTTGTTGCATTTTTTCTAAAGTCTGAATGCTGAAGACGATCCCTCACTCTTGTATTTTTTGAAGGCCTTCTCCTTTGCTTTTATATACATTTTTACATTGGAGTTAAGCCATCCAGGACTTTTGTTCGCTCTTTTAAATTTATTACCCAATGGGATGCATTGGCTAATGCCCTTATTCAATATGCTCTTAAAGCAAACCCATCTCTCCACCGTGTTCTTTGTTCCTAAAATTTTATCCTAATTTATACATTCTAGCAAGGATTGTAGTTTAGGGAAGTTGGCTCTTTTGAAATTCAGTGTCTTTGTATTCTCCTTATGTTTCCTATTTGTGTGATTTATACTGAAACCAATTGACCTGTGATTGCTGTTACCTAAATTGCCCCGTATTTCCACATCCGTGATCAGGTCTGTATTGTTGGTAATCTTCAGGCCAGACACAGGACTCACGGCCGCTTTACAGCCCCGATGCGTGGCTTCTGTGGGAGGGGCCGAGATCTCCCTCTGATGTCAGCCGGGGAGATCACGTGGTCTCCCGCAGAAGCCCTGTCTCGGAGCTGTAAAGCGGCCGCGAGTCACGTGACTGGCCAGAAGATGGCTCTAAATAGGTATTTACAATGCTCGTTTTTAGAAATGACTTACATAGTGTGGTATGCCAGGCTTTAATAGAGGGGCTGGCAGTGACCATTGTAGGTTTTTTTTATTTTTAATAATAGCAGCGGGGAGCGGGGCAGAGACAGGGACACAGAGAGGGAGCTGACAGGCAAGAAGGAGGGGGTGAGCGGGAGTGAGGAGAGCATAAAGGACAGCTGCGTATGACAGAGGGACGCACTTTGACCACGGTGGTCAGGGCTTAGCAGCCCTGATTTTGGTGGTCAGTACAGAGAGGGGATACAGGATATGGCAGGTTCGGGAAGGTTGTTTTTTACAGTTTAGAGGGGAGCTGTTTACACAGCACAAGCACTGTGCTGTTTAATCTGCTTTAAGGGACCAGGATCTGAATTTTTTTTTTGGGTGGTTAACAAACACTTGATGAGTTCCACGCCATTACCTATTTCTGAAGGTGAGGTGACTAGCAATGAGACAGTGTTAGCCAGGACTGGGTGGTTAGCTTCCAACAAGAGCAACCATGAGTTGACTCTGTCAGCAGTGTGTTGTTACTGGCCTTGTTTACTAGTATTATTTGTGTTTTGTGCCTGTGACCTTCCATCCTCCCCCTCCTGGGAAATATATTCTGTATATTCTTTTTGATCAAATAGGTTTTTATTAACAAATTTTGTAGGTTTTACAAAAATCAAACAAAGGAAAAAAACAACAAAAAAAACAAAGGAAAATGGTAGAGAAGGTACTCTAAAAAGAGTTTAGCATACATTTCTGCCTCAATCTAAGCCCCTGGGAAATAATTACATACGTATTCATTTCCTATACTAGGTGTGCTCCCGCATCTTAAACTCTGTTGCCCGCACAGCCATTACTTTGAGCACTGCTGTACTGCAGGGGTGGACTGACCTATCGGCACTGTGGGGCCCCATGACAGGCTCTGCAACACTAGCACTGGAAGCTGCTGCAATAGGACCTCTCACAGTGTGCTGTTCCCCGCCGGCCCCTCCTTCCCTCCCGTCCACCCTAGGTGGTTGTACATGACATCATCCGGGACGGACAAGAAGAGCGAAGGGGCCGACAGAGAGCAGCGTGCCATGTGAGGTCCTTATTGCAGGCATCGGGTGAGGCTGTGTACTATCGCCATCACTAAGGAGGGTGGAACAGAGGCAGCCAGTACATATGTAGGGGACCCGGGCACCAACAGGATCGCAGGAGGCACCATGATACTCTCCTGTTCCCCCCCACCCTGTCCCCCTCTGTCCTCCACCCCCACGGTGTCCCCCCTGTCCTCCACCTCCACGGTGTCCCCCTCTGTCCTCCACCCCCATGCTGTCCCCCTCTGTCCTCCACCCCCCCACTGTGTCCTCCACCCCCCACGGTTTCCCCCTGTGTCCTCCACCCCCCACTGTGTTCCTCTGTCCTCCCCCCACTATGTCCTCCATCCCCCACGGTGTTCTGCACCCCCCACGGTGTCTCGCTGTGTCCTCCACCCCCCCATGGTGTTCCACTGTGTCATCCACCCCCCACTGTTTCCGCCACCCCCCACGGTGTCCCACTGTGTCCTCCACCCCCACTGTGTCCTCCACCCCCCTGTGCCCTACTGTATCCTGCACCCCCCACAGTGTCCCCCTGTATCCTCCACCCCCCACTGTGCCCCCCTGTGTCCTCCACCCCCCTATGTACCCCTGTGTCCTCCACCCCCCCACTGTGTCCCACTGTGTCCTCTACCCCCACAACGTCACTCTGTGTCCTCCACCCTCCACTGTTTCCCACTGTGTCCTCCACCCTCCACTGTGTCCCACTATGTCCTCCACCCTCCACTGTGTCCCCCTGTGTCCTCCACCTCCCACTGTGTCCCCCTGTGTCGTCCACCCCCCACTGTGTCCAACTGTGTTCTCCACCCCCCCATGGCATCCCACGGTGTCATCCACCCCCCCATGGTGTCCTCCATCCCCCCCACAGTGTCCCCCTGTGTCCTCCACCCCCTACGGTGTCCCTCTGTGTCCTCCACCCCCCACTGTGCCCCCCCTGTGTTCTTCACCCCCCAACAGTATATATATATATTTATATTTGTGCGTGTTTGCAAACACCGGTCTGGATGAAGTCCAGGACCAAATTTTTGTCTCAGTCCAGCCCTGGAAGCTTGTGTTACAAACTTCGGTCCTCCTACAGTATATGCCCCTTTCATTTTTTACCTGGAATGCCTTGAGTTAGAGATAAAGCTCTGCTCTATAGGATGTGATTAACTGGCACCTTTTTATTTCAATATGTTTATAAGGGGAGGAGAGCAAAATACATTACTTTTGGACATCATATAAAGTAGCATAGCATTAATTAACATAGATATGCAAGTAAAGCACACATGTACATATTCTCATGATGGAGTAAAAGGTGCCTGGTAAGGCTAATAACGTTATGGCTAATAGAAGTTAACATCAAAGTCTTAAAAAAGGGTTTTTAGAAAACACATGGTAGTAGCATGAAACAGGGAAGGGTGTCTGAGAGTAAACGGAAAGGTTAGAAGTTGGAAAGGAGGTGTCAGTTGGGAGAAAATGGGGAAAGGCTTGACTGACACCTTTCATCTTTCCACTTGTGAAAGTAAATTAAATCTGTGGCAGTGAAGGTGGATCACTCAAGTGGCAAATTATCTGTACCTTGGTCTATAGCAGTGTTGTTCAACCTTTTGTCTTTCCTGGGTCACATTGGGAGAAGAGGAATTGTCTTGGACCACACATAAAATACACTAACAAAAAAGGACAGCTGATGAGTAGAAAAAGTTGGGCAGATCACAAAGTTTACTATCACTGATGTAGATAATGTACCTATCTGAGTAAAAAAAAAATATTTTTTATTATAAAAGTAAAAGAGTGCAACATAGAACTAGTGCAATATTTGACACTGCTTTTGATAAATGAATTAAACAAATGTATCAATATATGGTTCAATGTATGTAGTAGTGTAGCACTACCCTGTAGGAGCCACTGGAAATATGCCAGAGTTCTTTTAAGTGCCCTGCAGCCAAGCACATGATCACAGTCACTGTTTGGCTCAATGACAAGACCAGGGGTGTCCATCAACACTGGTCCTTGTCCAAGCCCTTATTCTCCTTTTCAGACACTCAGAAACCTCAGACAAATTTGTACAGAGGGATGAGAAACCAGTGCTCTGACACATTTATATGAGTGTGTACGTTTCCTTTGTGCATACATATTACATCTGCATTGCAGAATTTTGTGTTATCCTAGGGATCCTAGAGTTTATTTAAATGGTGCTGGGCATCACTCAACCTGGAAAAGGATCAGCGCTGGATCTCAGAGCAGTAGGTCTATGGGGAACAGCACCAAAAAGAAGGTGAATATTGCAGCATGAGCTGTCTTTTTAACCTATGCAGGTCTATTTATTGCTGGAGCTGGTCTTTGATAAGAAAGAAACTTAATGTTTACCAAGCTGTACAATAATTTTTTTTTTTTTTGCAGTACAGTATATAAGCTGTTTCAAAGGTTCTCATGCATGGTAACAAGGAAAATCAGAAAGTTTCCCAGGTATCTTAGCTGATACTTCAAAAGTCTGTACAAACCAGAATGAATATAAATATGTAATAAATATATGTTTACGGCTCAGACACATGTATACGGTTTCTCTTTAACTTTTAACAGTAAAGAAAGCCCTTGTTCTTGTTTTCTCTCTCTTACTCTGCAGTGCTTGTCTATCAGTTTCACCTTTGGGAAATTACTGACTTCTAGAACGTATGAGTCACAGTGGAAGATTAGCCAGAAAATAATCATGAAAGCATCACAACCTCATTTTTGTTTATTATGCTGTATCTACCTACAGGGGTTGGTAGATTGATACACCAGGGATCCCCTTCTACTTTCATACTGTGTTACCTTACATAATGAAGACAAAGACAGTGCCCACTCACAGTGCAGGACTGACAAACTGGTCTTAGTGGGGAGTGGAGCTCTGAGTCACTGTACTGGAAAAGCCCCAATTTGCATTTCTAGCTTTCAATATAGAATGCAGCAAAACAACATATTCAGCCCGATCTAAAGATTTCCCTAAAAATGTTTTTTAGTGATACTGTAAAATAACAAGAAATAAAACCAACATTATTTTAACAGAAACCATTTACTTATTAACTTAAGGTGTACATGTGGGCGCTATATTCTGACTAAACCAGCACTTAGATCGCATAGCAGACAGCTCCAGGAGCCTGCACAAGTTCAATGTTCTTTTAGCATGCCTCAAGAGCCTCAAACCTGGGGGGTCATTTCTAAAGTTAGAAATCAAACTGTTATGCCCTGTACACACGTCCGGTTTTGCTGTTGGAATAAACTCTGAAGGTTTTTCCGATGGCATTCCGACGGAATTCCGCTCAAGCTGTCTTGCATACACACGGTCACACCAAATTCCGACCGTCAACAACGCAGTGACGTACAACACATACGACGGGACAACACGTACGATGTCTCATACTTGCTTCAGAGCATGAGCATTTTTGGTATGTCGGAACAGCATACAGACGAGCGGTTTTCCTGATAGGAATTTGTTCCGTCAGAAAAATATAGAACATGTTCTCTATCGAAGTCCGTCTGAATTTTCGACGGAAAAAGTCTGATGGGGCATTCACACGGTCGGAATATACGATGAAAAGCTCCCATAATGTTTGATGTTATGGCCTGCCGCAGATCAGTGTTAGCCTTTGATAGGGTGCTCACCTATATATAGGGAGACACAAAAGGCAGGAGGAACAGGGCAAAGACTATAACAGTTGGTTTCTATGTACATAATGCCCTTATGCCGCGTACACACGGTCGAACATTCCGACAGAAAAAGTCAGATGGGAGCTTTTCAGCGTATATTCCTACTGTGTATGCCCCATTGGACTTTTTCCGTCGAAAATTCACACGGACTTAGATAGAGAACATGTTCTATATTTTTCCGATGGAACAAATTCCTATCGGGAAAACCACTCGTCTGTATGCTGTTCCGACGTACCAAAAATGACACATGCTCTGAAGCAAGTACGAGACGTCGTACGTGTTGTCCCGTCGTACGTGTTGTACGTCACCGCGTTCTTGACGGTCGGAATTTGGTGTGACCATGTGTATGCAAGACAGCTTGAGCGGAATTCCGTTGGAAAAACCTTCAGAGTTTATTCCAACGGCAAAACTGGTCTTGTGTACAGGGCATTAAAGTTAAACTCTGGGAGAAGAAATGTTGGTGCTATCATTGCTGACTTTTTTAAAAGTTCGTTTTACAAGGGGTAACTGACATAAAGCCATTACATCTGAAGAGTCTAAACTTCTGCTCTACATGCGTCTTTTAGGTGTTCATGATTGTAGTTTTAAAAACCAAGTAAGCAATGGCGGCGCCCATGTTTCACTCCCACTTTAAGTGCTTTATACAGATAGCAATCAAGCTACTATAGTTAAGAGCTCTAACCAGTCTGATCTGTCTTCTAGAATATACCTGGCAGTGGTGGCTGGTGCTGAAAATTTTTGGAGACCCAAACAAACTGAAAAATTCTGAAAAAAACCCCCATCAATCGCAGCTTCACTGTGCCCATCAAACACAGCCACTGTACCAAACGCAGCCACTGTGCCATCAAACGCTGCCACTGTACCAAACGCAGCCACTGTGCCATCAAATGTTACCATTGTGCCCATCAAACGCTGCCACTGTGCCCATCAAACGCAGCCACTGTGCCCATCAAACGCAGCCACTGTGCCATCAAACGCAGCCACTGTGCCCCCCGCTGTCTGCCTGGCACTTACCTTGTCTCGGGTGGGCAGCGGGTGATGGCGGCAGGAGGCGAGTGGTGTCCTCCATTTCTTCCCCGACCCCGATGTCTTCTCCCGCCCGCTCCTCCTCTCATCCTCTGCTATGATTAGACACCTGATAGGCATCCAATCACAGCGCCTGTCACTTCAGCCAATCAGGTGACAGGTAACACAGACCCGGCTACCTGATTGGCTGAGAAGCGGTTCAATGTTAGCAAAGCAAATTCCTTCACTTTGCTAACATACAGCTGAGAGTGAGAAGCGAACGCACAGAGTTGCGCCCGTTTCTCACATTTTTGGGCCCCTATTAGAGCCTATGGCCCCCACCGGTGTAATTCAGATGCCCGGCGCCCGAAAATGGGCCAGGCCCCTGGGGGTGTCAGCAACGACCATAGATAGATTTATGCAATGCATGAATCTATCTATGGTGATTAGAGCGGTGCAAGAGAGGGGGGGGGGACGGCACTCCTGCACCCTTTATGGACGCACCGCCACTGATACGTGGCAGGCCTTATCAGTTACAAAGAGGTGTGTTTTGTGTTGTTTATATATTACCCCACTATCCTTTTTCATGAGACTGAATGATTAAAACTTATGCCGCGTACACACGATCGGACTTTATGGCATACTTGGTCCGACATTCTTCCCGCCGGACTTTCCGGCGGACTGCCGCCGGACTTTCTGGACGGACGGACCTGCCTACACATGACCAGACTTTCCGGAAGGCTAAGTCCGCCCGTCTTTCCGATGGACTTTCGCCGGAGTTGCGGCGGACTTTCAGAATGAACGGACTTGCCCACACACGGACAAGTCCGTTCATTTTGAACGTGACTCGGGTACGACGGGACTAGAAAAGGAAGTCAATCTCGCCGCTTTTATCGGCGAAATTGACACCTTGCGAGCCCCGTCGTGGTCAACATCACCCGGTGACCATGCCCCTAAAACGTCACAGTCCCAGCATGCCCAGGGACTGTGACGGCATAAGGGGGTGGGGTTTCTGCCTATATAAGTCACAGCAGAGCGCTCAGGGAGCAGTCCAGCCAGAGTGACCGTCGTGTCAACATCTGGAGAAGAGAAGAGGGAAGAAGCCAAGAAGACAAAAAGCCAGAAGTCCGGACCTCCGCTGGCAAGAGAGCGGCATGAAGACAGCGGAGGAGCCGGCAGAAGAACTGGAACACCGGGAGAAGAGGCCAGAGAGAGCGGAGAAGAACCAACCGGACGCCGGGAGAAGAGGAATCGGAGGGACCCCCGAAGCTGGAGGAAGACCCCCCCGAGCTGTCTAATAAATTATTTAAAAAACCTGTGTAGTGTGTTTTATTATTGATACTTTTTTCCCTAGGTAAATGGGTAGGGGTACCATGTACCCCATACTAATTCACATAGGGTGGGGGGCCGGGATCTGGGGGCCCTCTTATTATAGGGGGCTCCCGGATTCCGATAAGCCCCCTGCCCGCAGACCCCGGCAACCAATGGCCAGGGTTGTCGGGAAGAGGCCCTTGTCCTCATCAACATGGGGACAAGGTGCTTTGGGGTGGGGGGGCCCCGCAGGGCGCCCCCTTCCCCAAAGCACCCACCCCCCCATGTTGAGGGCTGTGTGCTGGGATCGGGGTCTGGTATGGATTCTAGGGGGGACCCCACGCCGTTTTTTCGGCGTAGGGGGTTCCCTTTACCATCCATACCAAATCTAAGGGCCTGGTATGCCCCGTGCTCGCCGCAATAGGAAAATTTGTTTTTCCTATTGCAGCGAGCGCGAAATGCAATACCCTGCCCTTGCGTCGTATCTGGTCCATCAGACCAGCATACAGACGAACGGGCTTTCCGTCGGACCAGCATACATACGAGTGGACTTTCCGTCAGGAACTGAGTCCGATGGAAAGATTTAAAACATGTTTCAAATCTAGGTCCAGCGGACTTTTGGAAAAAAATCTGACGAAAAAGTCAGCCGGAGCCTACACACGATCGGATTGTCCGATGGCCTCTGGTCCGCCGGACCAAGTATGCCGGAAAGTCCGCTCGTGTGTACGCGGCATTATGTGAAGGCTAGCCGCCAGCCCTTTAGGAGAGTGTCTGTCGCACAGCCCAGGCTTCAGAGAGGAGGCCACCTAGGTTGCAGGTTTCTCTCTTCCCTGCTGTGATAGAACTTTGTGGGAAGAGAGAGATGAGGACACCCCCTGGCCACTTCCGAGTCCAGAAGCTCTGCTCACCTGGGAGAGACTGAGAGAGGGGAGCAGGGACTGATGGTGTATGTAGTCCCTAAGATAGATATGGGCCAATAAGAAAGGGTTAGAAGGAATACATCACCCAGAGTGCAAGAAGGATGTTAGGAGGACAGTGTGAACCTCTTTGGGGGGAGAGACACCACAAGACTGGAGGAGAGGGTTCAGTACATTTCTGAGGGAACACAAGCTGCTCTTGCTACATATGGAACACATGCTGGTGCGGCCCACAGGCTGGACGCAGCTTCTACTTCCAATTTGACATCCATTTAGTGCACCCACCCCCCGCACAGATATTAAAATTTGTAGTGTGGTTGTGCAGCGGCTACGTTCCCAATGGGCATGAATGGCCTACCTGTACGTGGATGCATAGAACACCTGTGTCTATTGAGGTGCAGCAGCTGCAGGGATACAGTCATTGCTCCGAATTCGACATCCTGGCAGGTGAGTTTGGGTTGGGTTTGGTGCACCTGTCCCAGCATGGATGTCAAAATTGTGTCTGGCGACTGTGTCTGTGCACCAGCTGCATCCCAATAGATATGAATGGGACTGTTTGTATGTGGATGCACAATACACCTGTGCATCTTGTGTGGGAAAAACAGTCTCATTCAAATCTATTGGGACGTAGCGGCTGCACAGACACAGCCGTTGCTTCCAATTTGATATTCGTGCGGATGCAGGTGAGTTTGGGATTGGGTTGGGTGCACCTGCGCCCGCTTGGATGTCAAAATTGGGACTGACATGGATGGGACTGGATGTATGTGGACACATCTATTTGAATGCAGTGGCTGCAGGGACACAGCCATTGCTCCCAATTCAATATCCGTGCTCGTGCCTTTAGGATTAGATTAAGTTTGGTGCACCTGCTCCCACAGGCATGTCAAAATTGGGAGCAGAAGCTGTGTTTGTGCAGCTGCTGCATCCCAATAGATATGAATTGGACTGCTTGCACATGGATGCACGAAAAACCTTTGCATCTTGTGCAGGCAAAAACAGTCTGATCCATGTCTATTGGGATGTACAGCTGCACAGACACAGCCGTTGCTACCATTTCAACATCCATGCGAATGCAGGTGCTTTTGGGGATTAAGTTGGATGCACAAAACACCTGTGCATCCCGTGTGGGGAAAAAACAGTCCCATTGATATCTATTGGGACATAGCGGCTGCGCAGACACAGCAGTTGGTTCCAATTCGACATCCGTGTGGGTGCAGGTTCGTTTGTGATTAGGTTGGGTTTTGTGCACCCGCCCCTGAACGATTGTCAAAATTGGGAGTAGAGGCTGTGTTTGTGCAACCACTGAATCCAAATAGATATGAACGGAACTGCTTGCACATAAATGCACAAAACACCTGTGCATTCTGTGCAGGCAAAAACAGTCCCATCCATGTCTATTGGGATGTAGCAGCTGCACAAACACAGCCGTTGCTCCCACTTCGACTTCAATACATATGCAGGTGCTTTGGAGATTAGGTTGGGTGCACCTGCCCCTCTTGGATGTCAACATTTTGACCAGCGACTGTGTCTGTGCAGCCACTGCATCCCAAAAAATATGAATGGGACTGCTTGCACATGATTGCACAAAACTACTGTGCATTCTTTGCAGGCAAAAACAGTTTGTGCAACTGGAGAGACACAGCCGCTGCATCCCAACAGACATGGTCAATGTGCATAACTATTCACCCCCTAAAGTCAATACTTTGTAGAGCCACCTTTTGCGGCTATCACAGCTCCAAGTCACTTTAGATAAGTCTCTATGAGCTTGCCACATCTTACCACTGGGATTTTTGCCCATTCCTCCTTGCAAACCTGCTCCAGCTCCTTCAAGTTGGATGGTTTGCACTTGTGAACAGCAATCTTTAAGTTTGACCACCGATTTTCTATTGGATTGAGGTCTGGGCTTTGACTAGGCCATTCCAACACATTTACATGTTTCCCCTTAAACCACTCAAGTTTTGCTTTAGCAGTGTGTTTGGGGTCATTGTCCTGCTGGAAGGTGAACCTCCCCCCTAGCCTGAAATCACACACACAGTGGTACAGGTTTTGCTCAAGAATATCCCTGTATTTAGCACCATCCATGATGCTGCCACCACCACGTTTCACTGTGGGGATGGTGTTCTATGGGTGATGTGATGTGTTGGGTTTGCGCCAGACATAGCGTTTTCTTTGATGGCCAAAAAGTTCCATTTTAGTCTCATCAGACCAGAGGACCTTCCTCCATACATTTTGGGAGTCTCCCACATGCCTTTTCGCAAACTCAAAACGTGCCATTTTGTTTTTTGCTGAAAGTAAAGGCTTTCTTCTGCCCACTCTGTCATAAAGCTCAGCTCTATGGAGCGTACGGCTTATTGTCGTCCTATGTACAGATACTCCAGTCTCTGCTGTGGAACTGCAGCTCCTCCAGGGTTACCTTAGGTCTCTGTGCTGCCTCTCTGATTAATGCCCTCCTTGCCCGGTCCGTGAGTTTTGGTGTGCAGCCGTCTCTTGGCAGGTTTGCTGTTGTGCCATGTTCTCTCCATTTGGTTATGATAGATTTGATCGTGCTCCTAGGGATCATCAAAGATTTGGATATTTTTTTATAACCTAACCCTGACATGTACTTCTCAACAACATTGTCCCTTACTTGTTTGGAGAGTTCCTTGGTCTTCATGGCTGTGTTTGGTTAGTGGTGCCTCTTGCTTAGGTGTTGCAGCCTCTGGGGCCTTTCAAAAAGGTGTGTATATGTAATGACAGATCATGTGACACTTAGATTGCACACAGGTGGACATCATTTCACTATTTATGTGACTTCTGAAGGTAATTGGTTGCACCAAAGCTTTTTATGGACTTCATAACAAAGGGGGTGAATACATACGCACATGCCAATTATCACTTTTTATTTCTGAAAAATAGTTTTATGTATATTTTTTTTCTAATTTTACTTCACCAACTTAGACTATTGTGTTCTGATCCATCACATATAATTCAGATTAAAAAAACATTGAACTAAAGGCTTTAATGTAACAAAATAGGTAAAAAACCAAGGGGGTGAATACTTTTGCAAGGCACTGTGGACAACTGTCTAAAAATTTATTTTTCTGGGACAGGAAGTGAGTGAAGGTAAGTGAAGGTAAATTTTCCCAATGGTACACAGGCAACACAAAAAAAGAAAAAACAAAAACTGACTGGGATTTTAACTTTTACTTTATCGTAAACTAAAACAATGTTTTGACTACACATACATTTTAATTTAAAATCTTAAAAATCTAGATACATTAGACAGCAAGAAAATTGATTTAAATTTTGTGATGACATGATTATAATTCTAGGCTCTAAGTTGAGAATATAGTTCTTGATCAAATCTCAGGTTCTGGTGCTGCAAGCTGTAGCCTGGTCCCTATGACAAGAGTTTGCACCTTTCTGACCAGCGGCGGCGCTGCCCCCCTAATCCATGGGCCTGGCCCCTAATTTACATGCAGGGTGCCGGACACATGGATTGCAATGGGAGGTTTTTCTTTTTTAGAAGCACATGATTAGAGCCTGAGGTTCTAATTAGCTTCAAAAAAGGGTAGGCTCGAGGCACAGAGCACTGCGCCCGAGTCCACCCAGTTGTGTGACAATAGCGAATTAATATTCATTATTGTCTTCCTGCTTCTCCTCCTGACCAATCCCGGCTCAGAAAGCGGGTCCTGAGACCCAATTGGCCAAGAGGAGAAGCGATCCTATTGGCCGCCGAGGAGGAGGTGGAGGGAGGAGACGCAGGGGAAGCTGCGCCACCATGAAGCAGAGGAAAGAAGAGACACAGATGCCCTCCTCCTGGAGGAAGCCCGGGGCTTAGATGGGGTAAGTGCGGGGAGGCAGGTGGCAGGGTGCGGGAGACCCGACCACTGGGGGGGTTGGCGGCAGACTGATTGACCCCCCCCCAAAAAAAAATATACCACCAGCCGCCACTGTTTCTGACTGTATATTTTATCTTCACAGGAACTTGGCAGGAGGGATATAATTCACAATGGGCCAGATGTGAGAGGTTAAGGAATGATTAACAAATAAAGAAGAGTTATAATTTGATCCCTTTTAGATATACTGTACACGTGGAAGAGATTTAAGGCTGGGTTCACACTTTTGCGAATTGGATGCGGGTTTCCCTGACCTGCTTCTTTATGGAGCCAGGTCACATATCTCCGGAACTGCTCCGGTGCAAATTGCACAGGAGCCCTGTGCGTCTTTTGGCCTGTTGAGCTGAAGTTGCCCACCCATATTAGCTGGACACACATGGGTGAGACCCATCACTGCTTTCCACACATATAAAAAAAAAATATATTGGTCTTTGTAATAATTACAGAGGACCTAAGCCTGCATAAAGTATCCCGACTTATCCAAGCCAAAATATGTGAAGTTAAAAAGCAAATCAATTGTTTTTTACAGAAAATGTTACGTTTTACACCCAAGGTTGCTACTTTTTAATTTCTAACCTCTTCACTGCGTACTTCTTACTAGTAATGCTTGCTCTGACCGCTGTTTAAAGTTTATGGCCAGAAAGGGCATGCACATTACAGGAAGTATCATATCACAAATATAAGTCTGTATATTCAAAAACTTTGTTTAAATCACTCTATCAATCTATCTATCTATCTATCTATCTATCTATCTATCTATCTATCTATCTATCTATCTATCTATCTATCTATCTATCTATCTATCTATCTATCTATCTATCTATCTATCTATTTTATCTACCTTATCTATTTACCTTATCTATTTACCTTATCTATCTATCTATCTATCTATCTATCTATCTATCTATCTATCTATCTATCTATCTATCTATCTATCTATCTATCTATCTATCTATCTATCTATCTATCTATCTATCTATCTTTCTTTTACAGTCTTTACATTTACAAATACATTTTAGTTATTAAATTCATTTAATACACTTTGGACCTCATGTTACCATTTTTTCTGTATTGAACTGAAGAGTTAACTTGAACATATATTTAACAAAATGCATAGTACTAACCAAACCACAATGATATGTTTTCTTGGTTCACAGGAAGCACCTGCCAGAAAAGCGATGTGATGTTCAGTCACTAACTACCTAGAAAATGTAATCTTATCTCAGTCACATCTCTAGATACTCCATATGGTTCTACAAAGGGTTGATAAGCTCAGTTACACTAGAGGAGGCGCAGCCTGTGTTTGTGGGTTATGGAAGAATGCTTCTCCAGGAATACATATGCACTGAAATGTGCTAATAATCTTAGTTTGTTATACAATTTGTTATTTCAAGTGCAAGGCTTATTTATTAGCGCAGTGCATAAAGTGGCCATGTGCAGTACCCCATACTAACCAATCAAATATCAACATGCTCTAGTCTGAAGCAATCCAAGCAATAATAAAGGTTTCCTGACTGGTTAATGCATTTTTCACAATGTTCTTAGTATTACTGAATCTCTACAAGATGTGTAAAAAGCTTTTTTGTTACAAGTAAAGTTACGTAACAATATTGTAGAAAAGTATAAAACAGTTGTGCAATTCAGCAATTTTGGCACTTTAGCATTACTGATACTTAAAGTGTAAGTAACCCCCCTATTGTTTTCAGCCAAAGAAGTTACCATCTTTGCCTCTAATCTACAACTGGCATGATGCTGCACATGTGATCAGTTATGACACCAGGCATTGGATGGTTTGACAGTTTAGATGAGAGCACAACCAATGGGAGTGTTACATTTCCGGCACTTGCCGGAAATGAAATTGTTTTATGGATAGGTTTACTTACGCTTTAATTAAAACGGTGATGCATTTGCTGAATTTACAAAATAAAATAAATGAGAACTCTAGTTGTTATTTTTATCTGTATTTAAAAACAACACGCTATCTGTGAAGGGTTCCCTTTAATGCAGATATCTATATATTATTTTTTTAAATTTTGGTGAGTTTACTGTTTGTCAATGAAAGCTTGATACACATTAAGACATAAAACATTAAAAGCAATTTAGAGAAACATAATAGTGATGTGTTCCTGTTGTATAAAAAGCACATTTAAACAGGTCACATTAATGGAATATACAGTATACTGACAGATATTAATATATACTGTATATTTAAATAAATAGAATGATTTATACTCATACTTGTGCATATTAATACATTAATTATAATTTAGTTCTTAACATAAAATACAGGTTTTTCCTGTTATTATGAAACACATATTGTGCACTTTACATTTGACTGTAAATTATACATACAGTACATGCAAACCTCTACACATTTTATATGCATTTTATATTTTAAACACAAATGTGAGGAGAAATAATATGTAACTAATGTTGATATTTTCAAGAGAGGCTCAAAGCATCTTACTGGGGTAGGATTAGCTATATAAATCGTATGTTAGCTTAGCCAATTTGTGTTCAGCACAAAAAAGCAGACACGATTTAGAGAAACCTAAAAATTGATTCTTTTAGCTCAACATATGTGCCATCTAAAGAGTGTGTTGAGTTATTTTTTATGCTACCGTGTAGAGTAGAGCATCCTTTAGGGTACAAATATATTTAATTCTGACAGCGCAAAGCATGCTGCTTCAATGCTATTATCTGATCTAAAGTGAACTTTATCTTTCATAATTTATAGTAAGCATTTGAAAAATGCCTAAGCAGCAGTTATCTGCAGTGAAAATCATGTTTCAGAATGAAGAGTTCCCATGATATAGGCAACTTAGGTTATGCAAATGCTTCTTATTTTTCTATAAAATGAAACTTGTCCTTGCCTCTTTTTGCCTACTCTGGTTTATTGGTCAGTCACATTAAAGAACCACCATTCAGGTTTAGAATGTGTAGGAGTAACCAATCAGGAAAAGTAAAAATTTGAAATCTAGAAGGAAAAGTCACATATTGCATACAGCATCAGCTACCTATACTGTATGTCTGGATTTGTCCATCATTTGAAAATCAGATTTCTCTGCATCTGATTATGCATTGACCAGTGGTGTGCACTTTACTTTGTTGTGTAATTGGAAATTATAACCACTTATATGGAGGAAAAGAGATTTACCCCATATATGATAAGGCTTCTTCACAATAAAAGCTGATAAAATGCGGAATAGACTCCCCCAAGAACTAGTTCTGCGCAGCTCAGTAGATTGTTAAAAAAAGAATGAATTCCTAAGTGCACAAAATATAACTAGATACTAATATTTATAGGTGATAACACCAGGGGTAGTTTATCCAGGGAATATCTGATTGCGTCCTGGGGACGAGGAAGGATCTTTTCCCCCATGAGAGCAATTAGATCATGCTTTATTGTTTTTATTTTGTCTTCCTCTGGATCAACTGTGGGTTTATGATTGTGTACATGGAGGTGTTCTATTTGTTTTTTCTGTTGGTTGAACTAGATGGACTTGGTCTTTTTTCAAGCTGACTGACTATGCAACTATACTTATTTAAAGTGCACTAAACATATTAAGCATGTTACTACATATCAGCAGTCATTAAAGAGAAACTACCACCATTGGATTGGATATACAGCAGTTCATCCATTATTTAAGACAGAGGGGGTTATTTACAAAAGGCAAATCCACATTTCACTGCAAGTGGAAGTGCAGTCACTGTAGATCTGAGGGGAAGATCTGAAATGAGGGGAAGCTCTGATGATTTTATCATCCAATCATGTGCAAGCTAAAATGCTGTTTTTTATTTTCCTTGCATGTCCCCCTCAGATCTACAGCGACTGCACTTCCAAGTTCACTTGTAGTGCAAAGTGGATTTGCTTTTAGTAAACAACCCCCAGAATGTTCTATTCTTTGTATGTCTCCAGAAATATTTATTGCAATGGGGGTTATTTACGAAAGGCAAATCCACTTTGCGCTACAAGTGGAAGTGCAGTCGCTGTAAATCCGAGGGGGACATGCAAGGAAAATAAAAAACAGCATTTTAGCTTGTACATGATTAGATGATAAAATCAGCAGAGCTTCCCCTCATTTCAGATCTACCCCTCAGATTTACAGCAACTGCACTTCCAAATTCACTTGCAGTGCAAAGTGGATTTGCCTTTCATAAATAACCCCCTCTGCATTACTGAATTCAGCACTAAATAATTGTCTGCTGCATTCAGTCAACCGTACAGCATTAGCTTTATACTCTAGTATCAGAGAGTTAAAAGAAAAAACACAGTTTCAATGAATGATATAAAAATGATCTTCGTGAATCATTTAATTATTCAATGTTATTAAATTTACTTTTTTCTTTCGACTTTCAACCAGATGTTATTTTCTATAACCACCAGATAATGTGCCATTTATTTACCTTGTAGTCAAGACATTGGTATTACGTAATTCTAAAGACATCCCTTTTTTTCTGCATATGGCTCTCTACCTTTCTTTGAAGCTTGTACAAAGGGGGTACACAGACTTACTGGTGAATTAGGCATATCTAGGGTGATGCCAGGGTATATATATATATAAAATAAAACTGAGACAGATTGGGTGATTTTAGTAAAGACGGAACCTCCAATTTAGCATGCCTTTAAAATATTTTTAGGAAATTCACTAGAGTGGCCCTCCTTAGTATGTACAGAGCAGAAGCACGTATGAACTGCAATTAAGTTTGCTAAAATTTTTGCAATGTATTAGGCTGACTTGGAGATTTTTGCATGTATTCAACAACACTGGAGTTTCACTTTACACTAAATAAAAGCCAACATAATCACACATTTTTTACTACTGAAAAATTACTTCAAAGCAATGCCAGCTTTAAATTTAGAGCCTAATTCAATGTATTTCAAATTTGACAGATTTGCTATGTTATACATTTATAATGTAATAAATATTTAATAAGTTAGTCTTGCAACGAAGAGAAATTTTTTTATGAATATACATTTATATTTATTTAGTAAGTAATATATTTTATTGTGCTAGACATGATAATATTTTAAATACAATACACTCTCACATAATCAATTAACTTGTAAATCAGTGAAGTTTAAATCAATGTAAAAATCTTTATTTAGGATTACAGCCTGTGACACAGTTTGACTTAACATCCGCAGTAAAATGCGTGTTTGTTTTTCGTATACCCCTAAAGCAGGAAACCCATCAAAGAAGCCAGTGATCATGTGATTGGGGGTCGGAGAGCATAGCATGTCTATGTAATATATAGGGCTAAATAAACCGCTTTACCCAGTGTGATAACAGGGATGTTTGTTCTATCTTTCGGCTTTCATCTTTTACACCTTTGTTGTCTACCGTGCATTTCAATACAAAGCCAGAGAAAACAGGAGCAAAGCCACAATTGGGTTTTTGAGCATAACAACCATCTTACTCTGTATCCTGTATCCTGCACTAAGAAACCAAAACAAGGAATCTTATTGGTTTCTGAGGGCTTCACCCCCACTTTTTGGTGCTCATTTGTTAACCATAAAACATATAGAAATTATGAATTTTTTTACAAGAATCATCTTGCATTTTAAAATCATCAATATTTTTTGGTTGTTTGCATTTGCTTTTCCAGTATATTTCTGTCTACCTTTTTTATTTTCTACTTAGATGTGTTCTCACTTTTCTGCTTTTTTTTATTTGTGAGGAGAAACGGCAATAAAGCAACTGGTGTTGCAGTTTAGTGGTCAATTTGTTTATTTTTTTTTTGCTCAAAAATGTTATTAACTTCAAATAGGTGTAAAATGTAATTACATTACAAAATTTAATTAAATGTTTAAAATATTGTATAATATTTTGTTTTTTCTCCTAACTGGACTGTATCACAGAACTGATAAGAACATGAAACAATTACTTATTTACCCTCAAGCTTTACAATTTATTGAAGTGTTATACATAACACAGCATCATTGAATATGGAGAATAGTATCTGTATCTAAACATGAGGCATCATAGATATTTAATGGTCTCTATTAAAAAAAAAAATCTCAGTCCACTGACAATGATAGAAAGTAATAGGCATTCAAAAATTTAGCTGAAAAGTGAAATTTTCTATGCTCCTCTGTTGGCAGTAGTAAGAATATGCATTTTTGCATAGTGGACAATACTCTCCCAGTTATACTTCTGTGCGTCTGACTCACAACTGTCCCTTTTTAATAAAATTACGTTTTGGAGGAATATGGCTGCTGATCTCACTTTGTGCCAAGCCTTAAACCCTTAGTGATGGGGGGTAAAACAAATGTTCATGTCTGAACAAAATTTTGCAACTCTGACATTTGTTAGTAAAACTGTACATATCATTAAAACTACATTGTGTATCCTGGTGGATTATACCTTGTTTTTTCAGGACAAATTGGTCTTTCTTTTGGTGGTAAATAGTAATTGGTTTATCCTGATGTTTTTTGTTTATTATCAATGGAAAAATTTTCCAAAATAGAAAAAAAAATGTAGCTGTATATTTCTTGCTATTGTCATAATTTACCACAAAAGAACGACACAAAATAAATTCTCCTGCTCCTGACTATCGCAGCAATACCACATGTGTGTATGTTAGTTGTTGTTTGTACCCATAGTAGGGCTCAGAAACAATGGTGCACATTTCGTTTTTTTTTTAATCCTATCTAAAACACACTGGCACTGACAGTAATTTAAAAAATTTGAATTTAAAAAATGTTAAAAAAAAAAAATCCTACCTAAAATATACCAACCCTGATCTATGACCCAGACATTTGACCCTGATCTAAACCTTTGACCCTTACCTTGACCCTAACACTAACGCTGGCACTGAACCAGATCAAACCTTGATCTACCTATTTTTTTTCTTTATTTTTTAATTCATTTTTTTTTTTACACTTTTATTTACATCTTTATCTTCTACAAAGAGAGAAAGATACAATGTATCTTTCTCTACATTCAGAAGAAAAAGTAAACACATGGGTGGGCTGCACAGTGACTGATCACTTTTTTTTTTTTTTAAAGACCATGGCGTGTGAAACACACTCAAAAACTTCACCAAAAAAATGTGCACACACATAAAGAGTGAAACACAAAAAAGTGCAACGGGTACTCGGTGGGGCTCCCCCGGAGGGAGACCCCATGAGAGAGGGCAAACTAAGCCAAAAGGCCATGTCCACCCCCTCCCAAGACTTTCAGGGCAGGCCCGAGGACCTGCAACCCTACCAGTCACACAGTGCGAAAATGTGACACACAAAGGAAATAAATAATAAGAAAGTGGGGATAAGGAAGTAGAGGAGAGTGAAAAAGTGGCCATTGTGCAATACAATGGCCAGGCCCTCCAACCAGGAATAAAAAAATTCCTCCGGTCCAAGCAAAAAGGCCCAGCCCAGGAGGCAGGTGCAAAAAAAAGCATGTATATGGTGCAGTGACCGTGGTGCCACAAATCAAACTGACCCTCACTCACAGTGATTTTATGGCACCCCTGGACTGCCACTCCAGGGGCACATACACCATAGGCTTTCGGTACCAGCCCTGACTAGCAGCCCCAGCCAGGAAGGCCTGAAGTTCTGGAAGCTTGGTGAGAGCCCTTTGTCACCAAAAATCCTACCCCACCATCTCTCCCATCCCTCCTACCTAATTACATTCAGGAAATACTAACCCCTCCTCCCCCTCCAGCTAGAGAGGAGCCAGTGTTCTCTCCCAAAAAACTGACCGCAGCTAGAGCTACTCCAATCTAGGCCAGAAGGCCAGGGACCCGACCCTCTGGGTCAGACCCAATGCAGCACCCATCCTCACCAGGAGCACCCTTCCGAATGGCTCAGACTCGACCATGCTGACGCCAACAAAGGATGCCCAGACCCCGGCCACTACCAAAACCGTACTTCCAGGTGCAATGACACCATTGGATTTGCATCTGCCCTCCCCAAACTTGGGAGTGACATAGCGCCTCCTCTGGCAAGTGATAAGAACAGATACTACTTGATCTTAGCCAAATGGCAATAGCCAATCAGAGGCTATCACAGCAATCAGGTGACCCTAAACCAGGAGTCCTGGGTCCCAATCGTTAGTATGAGACCTGGCGCTCACAGTGAGAGCCTGATCTTGGTGCTGGGAGCGCACTATGCAGCGCACTCCCAGGACACAGAGAGGTAAGGCCCACTTCAGTGAGGTCACATATCTGTATATATCTGTATATGGTCGACAAGAAGGGGTCCAAGTAGTATAAGGCTGGGTTCACACATATGCAAATTGGATGCGGGATGCATTACTTCTTCATATTTAAAAGAAGCTTTGAACTTTATGACAAGCCTGTTGGTGCAGTGACAACATAACTTATCCAATGCAATGTGGAGCATATAGCTGAATGGGCCTTAAAAGAGATGTATGTTTTTTTTTGTAGATTCATACTTACCTAGGTGAATGCAGCATCAGACCGTTCTCTACACTGAGAACTGAGCCACTCGGTTCTCTCACCTCCCCCTGCTCTGCTCCGCCACGTTCACTGGAACGATGTGCTGTGGAGGGGCGGGGAGCGGCCGTCTCAGCCTCTCAAGGCTCGCTGAGAGGCTGAGAATGCCATCAGTTCAGGCAGCTGGCACATCCAGACTTCCTAAGTCTTCCAGTGACGTCAGCAGAGAGCGGACTTCAGAGCGCTCTCCACTGAAAACGGGTCACAGGAGTGCAAAACGAATGACCCATAGGAGAAGCCCAACCAAAAAGCTCAGGCTGGACTTCTCCTTTAAATGTGAGACAGCCTTAAATAAGAAATAAGACTCCTTTATAAAGTGAATTTGTAATGTGTGAGAAAAGAGAATTGTGTCGCAGAGCAGGATGAGAGAATGCAGAGATCACATTCCCATTTTAAATTCTGGCTGCCATTGCCAAGTGAAAAGCAACAGGATATTAGATGTTCTGCATTTTTTATCTATATGGTACTTTTATTACAAGCTAAGAATAAACTTTTGACATGTCATAGTATATATTTTTTTAAATCTGCACCTTATATTAATAAAAAGCAATGTTTGAACTCTAGCCAGTGATTTGCTAAGGCTAAGATGATGGTATCAGTCTGCTGCAGGCAGGGGCTGATCTGTATCAGACATTTGTGAACATAAACTGCACAAACACCAGGAATTACATGATAGTGTAATCGCTCAGCCAGCATCTCAGTCCAGGAAGTAAATGTTAATTTTGGATAATGTTTAAAAAAAGTTGATGCCATCTTTCGGGAGAGAAAAGCTGATAAAGGTATTGTTAGGCGAACTACTGTGATACGTGTAAGAGGTAATAAGTACTTGTAAGTGGTACACCTACTCATTACTCAGCAATGCATGCATGTGCTTAACATGAAAATATTTCCAATGCTACCGTAGGTCCGCTTTAAATCTTTTCTGCATAGAAGCTACGTAGAAGCTTCCTGAGTCCAAGCTCTCATAACCACATAGCGACAAGATGTCTCAAACAAAAGCTGTCACAAATGAGAACTCAAGCAGCATAGTATTTGCAAAAATAGAAATACATTTTATTAAATAATTAATTATAGACACTGGAAAAAAAACACCTCCACCCAACACCATTAAAATTATGACAACGTTGCCATAGAAATACCTGGCCAAGCGCCACAACACTCATACATATACACACCAAATCCCAGTTGGATAATTCCCCTAAATAGTGTCTGTCTATATGGAATAGCTCACTGCATGCAAATAAAGACAGTGAATTGCACAGAAGTGATAACCATCGCATAACTTACTACAAACTGTCAAAGGCATAACAGGGAGTATCAACAGATAGTATCAGCACTATAATTAAATGTTCAAATCTCCCAACACTTAGCCCTGGATAGACATGTCAGCAAACTCCTGAGCAGGTTGGAAGCTTGAACATGCTAAGTCCACATATAAGGCAGCACAGCAGAACAGGAAAGCAAGGTTAAGCAAAGCCAGATGGAACAACGATTCAAGCTGTAGGTAATGCAGTTTGCACAGCAAGGGAGGTCAAGTTGAATTTCCAGCACCATGATAATAGGCACATTACAGTGCAATACATATAGTGTCTGGTTTATACTCTAATTCAGCCTTTTTCAACCAGGGTGCCTTCAGGTTTCTTCAGGGGTGCCTTGGCACAATACCAAAAAATTGCCCAAAAATTGTATACAAGCCAGCGGGTGGATAAGGCCTGCCTTTTAGTTACACAAAGCCACATTGTGCACCATTACAACCAGGGGTGGCCGTCCATTAGGGGAGCCCGGGCGCCGTCCCTTCTACCCTCGCCACCCATTATATGCATAATGGATATATTCATAGCATGAATCTACCCACTGCTGCCGTGGCCGCCCTCTATTCATGTGTCCGGCCCCTTTCGGGTCACCGGGCATATGAATTACAGTGGCCAGGATTTTTCTTTGAAGCACATAGGCCATAGGCTCTAATAGGCTTCAAAATACAGTGGACTCGGGACGCAGAGCATTGCATCTGGAGTCCATCCAAGTGTGTTACAACAGCGAATTAAAATTCAAATGAAAATTCGCTGTTGCAACATTGATCCTCCTCCCGACCAATTGGGAAGCAGGTATAAAACCTGTTTCCCGTTTGGGCAAAACGTCTGGCTATCCTATTGGATCTAGCGCCGGGAGGAGGAAAGAGGAGACACCGCGGAAGCTGCTCTTGTATTTGCTTTGTAGGAATAAACTACATCTAATGTTGGGTGTCCTACGTGTGTGGATGTTGCTGCATTATGTAAAACTATTATGCCGTGTACACACGGGCGGACTTTTCAGCATTAAACGCCCGACGGTCTTTCTGATGGACTTCCGAGTGAACGGACTTGCCCACGCATGAACAAACTAAAGTCCGTTCTAAAGTCCGTCGAAAGTCCGTTCATTTTGAACGTGATGACGTACGATGGGACTAGAAAAGGAAGTCAATCTCGTCGCTTTTATCGGCGAGATTGACACCTTGCGAGCCCTGTCGCGGGAGCCAGCGCCGAGCTGTCTCGCTCATCTCGCTTTCCCAATGAGTGACAAACATTGCTGACATTAAAGCCGAGTTCACACTGGTGCGGGGATCCGACTTGGATCCCTGCGATACCAGGCACTGTGTTTGGTATGAATCTTGAGGGGGAACTCCATGCCAAATTTTAAATTAAAAAACCGGCATAGGTTCCCCTCCAAGAGCATACCAGGCCCTGGTATGGATTTTAAGGGGAATCCCCTACGCCGGAAAAACGGAGTGGGGGTCCCCCCCAAAATCCATACCAGACCCTTATCCAAGCACGCAGCCCGGCAGGAAAGGGGGTGGGGACGAGCGAGCGCCCCCCGAACCATACCAGGCCGCATACCCTCAACATGAGGGGTGGGTGCTTTGGGGAAGTGGGGCGCCCTGTGGCCCCCCCACCCCAAAGCACCTTGTCCCCATGTTGATGACAAGGGCCCCTTCCCGACAACCCTGGCCATTGGTTGTCGGGGTCTGCGGACCGAGGGCTTATCGGAATCCGGGAGCCCCCTTTAATAAGTACCCCTACCCATTCACCTGGGGGGGGGAAAGTGTCAATAAAAAAACACACTAGACAGGTTTTTAAAGTAATTTATTAGGCAGCTCCGGGGGTCTCTTCCGATTCCTCCTCTCTCTCCTGCTTCTTCTCCCGCTCTCCGGCCACTTCTCCCGCTCTCCAGCCTCTTCTCCCGGTCTCCAGTTCTTCTCCCGTTCTCCGGTTCTTCTGCCGGGCTCCTCCGCTATTTTCTGCTCTTTTGCCGCTCTTTTGCTAGTGTTGGCCCAGTCTTCTCCATCGTCTTATTCCTTCTTTTCTTCTTTCAATGTTAACACGACGCTCTCTCCCGCTGTAATGCCATGTGAGCGGTGCGCAACAACTTATATAGGCATAGGGCGTACCCCATACTCATTCACATAGGGCTTGGGGCCGGGATCTGGGGGGCCCCCCTTATTAAAGGGGGCTCCCGGATTCCGATAAGCCCCCCCGCCCGCAGACCCCGACAACCAACGGCCAGGGTTGTCGGGAAGGGGCCCTTGTCCTTATCAACATGGGGACAAGGTGCTTTGGGGTGGGGGGGCCGCAGGGCGCCCCCCTTTCCCAAAGCACCCACCTCCCATGTTGAGGGCATGCGGCCTGGTACGGTTCAGGAGGGGTGGGGCGCTCGCTCGTCCACACCCCCTTTCCTGAGCGGCTGCGCTGCGTGCTCAGATAAGGGTTTGGTATGGATTTTGGGGGGACCCCCATGCTGTTTTTTCAGCATAGGAGGGTTCCCCTTAAGATCCATACCAGACCTAAGGGACATTGCAATAGGAAATGTGTTTTTCCTATTGCAATGAGCGCGAGATGTACAGTAACCTGTCGCCGAGAACCAGCGCAACAGGATCGCGCTGGAAACATTCTCGCGGGCAGGTGCTTTAGCTGCTCTTGCGTCGTATTTGGTCGAACTGGCCAAAACGAACTGGCTCCGGCGGAGTTCCAGTGGGAAGATTTGAAACATGTTTCAAATTTAAAGTCCGTCCGATTTTCGACCGAAAAGGTCCGTCGGAAGTTCGATGAAGCCTACACACGGTTGGATTGTCCGACGGATTCGTTCCGGCGGAAAAGTTCGGTCGAAAAGTCCGCCCGTGTGTACACGGCATAAGTTTAGTTTTTTACATGTTAGAATGGGGTGCCTCAAGATTGTCCATAATTTTAAAGGGGCGCCTTGACTAAAAAAGGTTGGGAAACACTGCTCTAGTTCAAACACCAAAAGGTAATTGAGACCACACAGCACTTCCAGCATGAGGTAACTTATATTACAGCTATATTCCATATAGGCAGACATTATTTGGAGGAATTATCCAACTGGGATTTGGTGTGTATATGTATGAGTGTTGTGGTGCCTGGCCAGGTATTTCTAGGGCAAAGTTGTCATGATTTTAATGGTGTTGGGTGGAGGCGTTTTTTTTTTTTTTTCCAGCATCTATAATTAATTTTTTATGAAAAATCTTTTCCATTTTTGCAAATACTATGCTGCTTGGGTACTCGTTTGTGCCAGCTTTTGTTTGAGACGTCTTGTTGCTATGTAGTTATGTGTTAATTACAGTCTTGAGACCCACAACTTATTGGTTGGTGTGTCAGCGAGATTTATATTTGGATTAGTGTAGTTATCTTTATTAATGGCCTCTGATTTTTAATTATTTTTGACTATTCTTGAGTCCAAGCTCTTCAATGCTCTATGCCTGGATGCTACACATAATTAATCCGGCCATAAATGGTTCGAATCATGGCCGGTTCAGCAGGGACTGGCCGAGATATGAACCATGTATGGGCAGGCTAATTGTACCTAAGTCAATCGATCGGTACAACAAGCATGTTGGATTTTTCATGCAATTATTGCCAGCGGCTGTAGCCGCTGGCAATAATCACTGTGTGTTCTCCCAGCAGGGACATGCCCCCCCCCCTCGCTGGGAGAACACAATGGCTCTAGGGGAGAGGAGAGCCGCACTGGCTATTGAACTTCATTTTTCTCGGCTTGTCGTACGTGTTGTACGTCACTGCGTTTTTGACGTTCGGAATTTCCAACAACATTTGTGCGACCGTGTGTATGCAAGACAAGTTTGAGCCAACATCCGTCGGAAATAAATTCAGGATTTAGTTGTCGGAATGTCTGATCATGTGTACGCAGCATAACTGTGTCGATGAGGCAATTGAGTGATTTTCTTTCCTGCAACCCATGGTTGCAGGAAAGAAAATCGCACAATCTATGGCCAGCTTTAGTGTTGCTAATTCCAGAGTGAATTTTGTATTACATTGTAACATTAAAGTGGTAGTAATGTCAGGATGTTGATTTCTATCTATAGGTAAGCCTATAGGTACAGTAAATACCTCCTAAATATGCACCGTTGTGGAGATATTTACTTTGGCAGCAGTCAGTGACCTCACTGGCGCATGCACACGCGACCCATGACAGCGCGGTGCTGAAGGGCTTCGTTTTCTGGTAAGTCTGTCATAATGTGCTAGTATGAGGTGCATACTAGCACATTATGACTTAAACTATCCGGGGACCCAATTTAGTTTTTTTTAGTGCAGTTTACATACACAGATTTCTGTGCGCAAACAAAAACATCAAGCCAGCAAAACTGACAGTGCCAGACAGGAGCAGAGACACTGAGCATTATTGCCAGTGGCAAAGCTTTTTGTGTCAGCCAAGTGTTGGTGCCAGGAAACGACCACATCGGCAGGTATTGATGCAAGCCAGTGGCCATGCCAGCATGTTTGGGTGCCAGCACAAGTGACCAGGACAATCTTTCTTTGGTCACCTTGAGCTGGACCAAGCCAAGTGTCAAAGAGATCAAAGTATACAAATCCATCTTGCAAAGAAATCACAAAAAATGCCTCCTATCATACCACAACCTGACCTGCGCCTCAAAGTAAATAATTTCCTCTACATCACTTCTCCTAGAAAAATAACATTTTCCTGGGTGTTTGACAAGCTTTCTTGATGCTTTTTCAATGCGTAAAAGATGCATCATAAACATGACAGGTGCGTTAATGAGCGTTACTTTGTACTTCATAATCAACACACATGTGAACAAGCTCTTACTAACAGAATATGTAGAATCATAGTATTTTGTTTCATTTGTGAATGCTAATTAGGTGACTTAAAGCAGTATTAAACCCTGAACCAAAAATGTAATATATTGCAGCTTACCAATCATTAGATGTGGTGGCTGCATTAGTTTTATTTTCTTAGGCTTTTTCCCTTTGTTTTCACCTGGTTATCTGGCCATAAACACACCTCCTGTATTAGAGTCTGCCCACTCCAGATGAAGGAGAACAGGGGCACTTTTAGACATCAGCATTGTCAGTCACAACAGACTTACTGGCTGGTTTACTGGGTGAAAATAAAACAAGAAAGAAGAAACAAAGCCTAAAAACAATGGCGTCCCTAGGGGGGGGGGGCAGAGGGGGCCCTGACCCCCCCCCAACATTATGCTGTGCCCCACCATGTGCCCCCCCAATAAAAATTTTTTTTTTTTTTACAAAAAATCAATGTCTAAGAGGGAGAGAGTCCCCAGTTAGCTCCTGCGGGTGATTCCTCCCCCCTCCCTCTGCTTGCTGACACTGCATAATGCGAGCACTCACACAACCACGGCCGCCCGATCTGCTCCTTCCCCTGCATCCTCATTGGCAGGGAGAAGAGCGAGTTGCAGGAAGGACTCTCAGTTACTGAAAAAACACTGATTTCTCCCATCCTTAGGACAGGAGAACCAGCCTGTAAATTCCAAGAGATGCCAGACCAAAGCAGTCAATAGCAGGGGCAGGACAACAAGAGGAGGCTGGGAAACCCCACAGTGGCAGAACACCAGGGCCCGGAGGCAAGACAACCTTTGCAACCCTGATAGTTCTCCCACTGCTTTGGATCCTAATATTTTCTTGGTATGGTGGTGACATATATATCTTGTTTTCTGCCACCCTGGGGGACCCCACTACAGTAGGAAGGGAGCTCACTGTAGAACATGTGAAAGGGCCGTTATGGGGTCGTAGTATATATTTATATATCTATATATCTAGATAGATATATAGATATATATAGATATATATATATATATATATATATATCTATATATATGCATTTTATAGTTGCCCCCCTACTTTTGTCCCTGTCCCCCATGTGCCCCCCCTAAATATGGAAGCTGGAGACGCCACTGCCTAAAAAAGAAAATACATTGAGCCATCACATCTAAGAATTGGTAAGCTGCAATATAATAAGTGTTTGCTTTTGGGTTTAATACCACTTTAAAATGCTACTGTGTAGGGGGGGGGCGTGTCCGAGCGTTGAGGTGGATAGACGCACTGCAGAGGAGCTCCGTTTAGCCCTCTGCAATTCACTGCCATCCGAAGCAAATAAACATTAGAGTTTGCCCCAAACTCTACCTTGCAGCCACTGGGCACTAGCAGAGTCTTCTCCGGGGTCATTTGAGTGGATTGGACAGCGGATTGGGCTGTTTTTAGGCCGCGGCCGGCCTCACTCTACAGACGCCGGCCGCCATCTTGCGGCCCACGGGACACACAGAATCCCCAGTCTCGAGTGCCGTGCTCGGCGTTACGGAAGCTGATCGGCCGGCCTGCGGCTGGGAGCGCTGTATCCGGAGCAGACCGGACTGTGAGGGGACCCCAGACAACACAGAGGAAGCAGGCCCTGGACACCCGCGGCCTACGACAGGCCCGAGGTCTGTGAGGCCTCCAACATCGCCGGTCTTTGGTGCCGCGGCCGGAGGTAAGGGGGACAGCACACTCACCTCCACATACAGCGACCACCCCCTGGGCATAACCAGCAAGTTGATAGCCTGCACGGACCCCTCACTGACCCCAGAAAGCTGAGTAAAGGTCCCCTCAGAGACATCCAGGGACGGCCGCCATCTTGCGGCCTAGCTTACGAGACGGGCCTGCACCCTCAGATACTGTACCCTACCTGGACAGTGATTTCCCCTACGAATCCCCACACACAAGGTGTTTCAGCTTTGCGCCCATGCTGACGGGGTGACGCCGCTGTTCCCGCAGGCCTGCCCCTCCTCCCCAGTCCCCCTTGTCCACGTGGAGGCTGGGTTTTGATGGAGAGTGACCAAATATGGATGGCTGAGGACCCGCGCCCCTGAGTTCCGTGCTATCCCGACAGCTACAGGCTATCTCCATAGCATAGCACACCTGCATACTACATGGCGGCAGCTAGCTCACACTCCACGGAGCTTACTGACCCTCAACAAGGCACCATACAGAGGTATCTACTTAGAACAGTGCAGACTGATCCTCGGACCCCCAAAGACAAGATGGCGCCCGGCCGCAACCCGGGGAAGACCAAGCCTCCCGCTTCCACTACAGCAGCAGCCTGCACGGCAGAGGACAATAATGAGAAACTCCAGAATTCTAAGGGTGAGCCATCAGCCTCCTCTGCAAGGTCAGTCACATCACCTGACACAGGCATTGGGGAATCCCAGTCAGTTACGCATCCCTTATCAGGAGAACCCATTAGAACGGAAGCTGCTGCCCTCCTCTCTGCTTTCAGAATTGATTTCGAATCATGGGCTAGCAAAATGGGCTACATGTGGAGCTGAACGCTCTGAGGCTGTTCTTCCTATATGGTGTGCAAATAACGGCATGCTTTGGTGCCCTCCAGTGACCCCCAATAGCTCATGCGCTCACCTCTGAGCGTGTGACACGGTGATTAAACTATGGAGTTTCTTTTTTTCCTACATATGTTACCATTGATGGTTATCTGAGAGAGGTGCAGATCATTCCCAACAGATCCTATATGAGCCCAGGAGTGGCTCCACTGCGTGTATAGACACTGTTTAATCACTGTGTCACACGCTCAGAGGTGAGCGCATGAGCTATTGGGGGTCACTGGAGGGCACCGAAGCATGCCGTTATTTGCACACCATATAGGAAGAACATGAGGAATGCCTATATATATTTTTTTGGACACTAACGCCTGCACTTTATATATCATATTCTATTGATTATTTTTATTGAATTTTTGAACACTCTAATATTTTTTATCATCACTTGGATTTTTTCACGTTTTGCATGTTGCATGTTGTATTTATATATATTTATTCACTTGTTTTCATAAAAGAATGGCACTGATTATTATTAAATATTTTTAATGTGATTTATAGATTTTATGTCTGGTCTGCTGTCCGGACCACGGCTCAGGTCCATTCATCTTGATCTTTCCCCCGCAATAGGACAGGCACAGTTTGTGATCTTTCACGCAGTGTTTTGCATTAGCGAACACATTAGTTTCCCAGACACATCTTTTTAGGTGTCTTTTCATTTATACCTTACTTCTTCCATTCTACACACGCTCCTTTCTTATCTCTTCCTCCTCTCCCCCCCCCCCCCTCTTTTTTTCTTGTTCTTTGTTTTTTCTCTTTCTCTTCCCCTCATTTTTCCTTTTTTTTTTCTCTTTTTTCTTTCCTTTTCTGCTCCCTATACCTTTCCTCTATATCCTATTACTCTCTCTCCTTTACAGCCTTTGGCACTCCAGCATGGCTCACACGGTGACTTTGCGCCCACACCTGAAACTTTGTTCGTATAATGTAAATGGACTTAACGTCGCATCGAAACGTGGGCAAATTCTATATCAGATGCACAAAAAAGACAGGTCAGCATACTTTTGCTACAGGAGACCCACTTCCATTCTGACTCCACTCCTTCCTGCTCCAATAGATATTTTAATTGATGGATTCACAGTACCAACCCGATACAAAAATCTAAGGGAGTATCTATTGCGTTCCATAAAACACTCCCTATTGAGCTGCTCGATCATGTGGCAGATCCCCAGGGTAGGTATGTTTTTGCGAAAATTTCCCTATGGGGGACTAAATTGACAATAGCTAACGTATACTTGCCTAATACACACCAAGTCCCATCAGCCTTGCAGTACCTAAAGATTTTGGCGGGTTTTACGGAGGGCAAGATCATACTCGGAGGGGACTTCAATACCCCCTTGGATCCACTTTTGGATTCATCGACATCCCGTTCCTCTATATCCTTCCCGAAAATACGGGCCCTAAAACGTGCCACCCACAATATGCATCTCATTGACGTATGGCGAATACTGTATCCGGACTCACGAAACTACACACACTTCTCTAACATACACCAATCATACAGTCGTTTAGATTATTTCCTAATCGATCACGGCTGCTTAGATTGGTTCCCCAATTGTGAAATAGACCCTATGGTTTGGTCCAACCACTCACCTATATTCCTGACGCTTACAATCCCCTCTATTACAATAAAAGAATGGACATGGAGGTTAAATTACTCTCTCTTGACTGAACCAGGGTTTGATACACAGATAGCGGAGACGATATCAAACTTTTTCACAGACCACACCTCTGATGACACCTCACCACCCATTAAATGGGAGGCATTGAAGGCGGTATTACGGGGTAGGCTTATTCAAATGGGAGCCCGCATGAAAAAAGAACGTTCAGCTGCGATAGCTAAGGCAATACACAAGCTTAGGACACTAGAAACTACTCATAAGCGCTCCCCGACGGTGGAAATGCTTGCGGAGGTTTCTTCCGCTCGCACTCAGCGTAGAGAGTTATATGAGGCATCAGCCCGCACGTTTGAGAACAAATTAGCCTTTCATCGATACAAATTTTGGGATAAATGTGGTAGATCCCTGGCTCGCACCCTACATACCAAACAACCTAACACCTTCATACCCCTCATACGGGACAGTTCTGGGAAAACTGTCTCATCACCATCTGAGATGGGGCGGGTGTTACAGGACTTTTATCAATCCTTATATAATATACCTACAGCAAGCCCCACTGAATCTCCCCTTACTGCAGCGGAAACACAAGCCTCCTACATCGCGCAAACTGCACTACCCACTCTAGATAACGAAGCAATAGAGGATCTTGAGGCCCCGATTACAGAAGACGAGGTTGGCCGCGCCATCGCTTCTACCCCATCTGGTAAAAGCCCGGGTCCTGATGGCTTTACCCCAAAATTTTACAAACAATTTGCTCCCCTCCTTACTCCCTTCTTAACAAAAGTATTTAACTCCATCTCTGAGCGATCAGTGTTCCCGCCACAAACCTTAGAGGCACATATTACCCTCATCCCCAAACCAGACAAAGACCTGACTGTTTGTGCTAATTACCGACCTATTTCGCTAATAGGAGTAGATCTAAAGGTATATGCGAAAGTGCTAGCTAATAGGTTACAACCATTGTTACCCCGCTTAATACACCTAGATCAGGTTGGCTTTGTGAGTGGAAGAGAGGCGCGAGATAACACCCTAAAAACACTTCTCATCGCGGATTATGCTCGGGCCCACAATATCCCATTGTGCCTTCTCACAGTCGATGCGGAAAAGGCCTTCGACCATGTCGACTGGCAATTTCTCCGCCTATCATTGCAACAACTAGGTCTAGGCCAAAACATGATTTCCAGAATAATGTCCCTCTACACATCTCCCTCCGCTAGGATTAGACTAAACGGTTCCCTATCTCCAAAATTCACCATACACAATGGAACGCGGCAGGGGTGCCCCTTGTCCCCCATTCTTTATGTGATTGTTATGGAACATCTAGCCGTTGCCCTTAGAAATAACCCGGCTATCCATGGTGTTAGTTTAAGCCCCCTACACACTAAAATTGCCCTATTTGCTGATGACCTACTCATATTTGTAACTCAACCGCAAGTTTCCCTACTCTCCATCATGCAGGAGTTTCAGAGGTATGGAGCGGTTAGTAACTTTAAAGTTAATCTTAATAAGTCGGAAATCCTCAACATCTCACTCCCAGCAGCGGCTCTCCAACAGCTCGCGTCTTCCTTCCCTTTTAAGACAAGCTCCACATCTATTTGTTATCTAGGAATCCATATTCCAACAGTTGCGTCTCAATTATTTTCCAGCAACTTCACCCCTTTACTTCTTAGAACTCAAGCGGACTTGGCCACATATGCCTCTAAACAGCTCTCCTGGCTGGGTAGGGTGAATGTCTTGAAAATGGATGTTCTCCCTCGATTCCTATACCTTTTCCAGACCATTCCTATCCATATCCCCACCTCGTTCTTCAAAAGACTTCGCCAGATCTTTTCTAAATTCATATGGCAGGGACATCGCCCCAGGATAAAATATGACACAATGATTCTCCCGAAGGTCAGGGGGGGTGCGGGGGTCCCTGATGCCTCTACATACCATAAGGCAGCGGTACTCGTGCATATAGTGAATTGGTTCCATCACTCTTCCTCCAAACTTTGGGTTCAATTAGAGAAATATCTTAATGAGGCTGATCTTTGCGCCCTGCCGTGGACTCCTACGGCTCGGCGTGGGGACGGCCTACTTTCTACTGCTCTTACTCGTCATACTCTCCAGATTTGGGATCGCCTGATCTCAGCGAGTAAACTGTCTAAACTCCAGGGCCCAATGACCCCTCTCTTTGGGACTCCGGCCTTTCCCCCAGCAGCAAATAAGTTGAGATTTGGGCCCTGGGGTAGGGACAGCCATAGACGTCTAGCACAGGTGTTACGGGCTGACCCATCCTTGAGAACGGACATACCCTCTCGGACGGACTTAGGGCCCTCAATAATGTGGCTACAAAGGAGTCAAATAATGTCATACCTACGCACTTTCCCCTCCATCTCAGAGATCCTAGATGACCCATCAGACTTTGACGAGCTGCTCTTACAATCGGACCCACCAACACATGTAGTATCACTGCTATATTACCTACTATTGAACATATCTGCCCCTGACCTCCCTACATATACACAGAAATGGGAAACAGAGCTGCAACACTCCATCTCCCCCACTGATTGGCAAAAAAGCTTTATCCTAACGCATAGGATTTCCCTGGCAACTAAGACCCAAGAAAAAGGGTTTAAGTTATTGACGAGGTGGTACAGATGCCCAGTGAATATCAAACGGTTTAACCCCTCTTTGACAGACATTTGTTGGAGATGCTTGTCCTCTAGCGGGACAATGCTTCACATCTGGTGGGCTTGCCCTCCAATCTGGAAACTATGGCAAAAGATATTTGACCTATACAGCAGGCTGATGGCGACATCAATTAAGCTCACACCAGAGATAGCCCTATTATCTATACTCCCGGGCCCCCTCAAGTCGATTAAAAAAGATGTACTGCGCCACTTTCTGGCAGCAGTTAGGACAGTGACCCCACGACATTGGAAAACGGCAGATGTGCCTTCCTTGGGAGAATGGGCTGTCGAAGTGGATCAGATAAGAGATTTGGAGCGTCTGTTGGCGCAGGAAGCGGGGAAGGAGGAACAGTTTTCCACCACCTGGGCCTTGTGGTCAATGTTTCGCTACTCTGATGACTTCTGCCTATGGGTCAGAGATATCCCACCCTCAACCACCGATTAGCCATGCTGGGGTGCCTAACACCTCAGGAATCATCCCTTACTTCTACACACGATCTCATTTCCAACTTTCTCTCTGTTTCTTTTTTATTAAGTACTGAACCAACAACCCATACATGTAACTAAAGATCACATACCCAGAATAGTTAAATGATTTGAATATATATACTAGGTGAATACATGATCCATACAGCATTCTAATTTGATGAAAAGGAGCCCTCAGATAACACTAACACGCAAAACCGCAAGGTTTAATATATGTTGATTCCCACTCGCATGTTATTCCTCTCCTATATCAAAAATCTATATGTACAATATAATATACCAGTAATTCACCGAAAGATACATGTCAGACTGATCATTCCTGTATATGTATGGTTATGATACACCTCGCTACTCTATGTATATTGTATGTGCTGTTATACTGCAAAGAACGGTATTTCTCTGTTTTATCCTTTATTTTCTTGCTTTTTTGAAATAAAATAAGATTGAAAAGAAAAAAGAAAATGCTACTGTGTAAATAGGGAAATAAAAATCAACAATTTTCATGTATGAAAATTGAGATATGTCCGCATAATTGTAATAAACAGTATAGGTCCTCACCAAATACAGGCAGCCTCCGAGTTACAAACATCCGACTTGCGAACGGCTTACGAAGGGAGGCGGCATGATGTCACTGCCAGCAGCTTGCGCTCCACGCTGGTTCCGATGTTCTTTCAATGTGTGCCCTCCTTTTGAAAAGTGCCTGCGCATGCCGGTGGACACATATCGACAGAACACCAGAAATTGCAGAGTAGCCATCTTGCAGAATGGGACACAACCCACACTGCAGTACTACATGTACTGCACACCCCACATACAGGATTGCATGCCCAGAAGGACACCGAACACCCCATATTGCACAGCCAGAAGCGCCTGGCTGGAGTTACACTTAAAAACGGTACTGTTCCGACTTGCGAACAAACTCAACTTACGAACAAACCTACAGTCCCTAGCTCGTTCGTAACTCGTGGACTGCCTGTACAGACAAGGAGCGTGTAGAATAGGACTATCCTAGGCAGCTTCAATCAGAAGTGTTGGTTATCACCCTTATGCCCTGTACACACGATAGGATTTTCCGATGGAAAATGTGTGATAGGACCTTGTTGTAGGAAATTCCGACCGTGTGTAGGCTCCATCACACATTTTCCATCGGAATTTCCGACACACAAAGTTTGAGAGCTTGCTATAAAATTTTCCGACAACAAAATCTGTTGTCGGAAATTCTGATCGTGTGTACACAAATCCGACACACAAAGTGCCACACATGCTCAGAATAAATTAAGAAACAAAAGCTATTGGTTATTGCCCCGTTTATAGTCCTGATGGACGTGTTTTACGTCACCACGTTCAGAACGATCGGATTTTCCGACAACTTTGTGTGACCGTGTATATCCAAGACAAGTCAAGCCAACATCCGTCGGAAAAAATCCATGGATTTTGTTGTCGGAATGTCCGATCAATGTCTGACCGTGTGTACAGGGCATTATAGGTGTAGCACCCTCGTGTTCATGTGCTAGATGTTAGAGTATATAAATTTAGTTGGCTTGAGGCTAAGTCTGAGCTGTGAATCTGGGTCAGGGTTCAGTGACTCAGGGCTGGATGACTCAACATAGCAGCCTCTCTGGTGCCTCCCCTTGTTTTCTGGGACATTGGAGAATGTTCCAGACTTAGTGGGTGGAGATTAGGAGGAGCTATTTGGAAAGGGCTGGCAGGGGGTAGGCCACCTCATAAATAGGCATTAGTCATGCCAGAGGTCAGGTGGAAGATGGCGATGGAGTGCTGAGGGTGTGGCGCTGGCCCTCAGGGGTGCCCCCTAGTCCGGGGGGGGATCTTTGGGCCAGGGCTTGGGTACTAGATGGATCCTGCCAAAACACACGGAGGAAGTCCTTCCTGGAGGCACGGGAGCAAGGAGAGAGGACTGCAGGAGCAGATCAGCACTACTAAGAGATCTCCTGAGAGTCAGCTGGGTGGGCTGGTGAGTGTCAGTCTGGAGGACTTTTTAATGATGTTTAGAGTGAAACAATCAAAATGAAAAATTCCTTGAAATATAGTGCCTGGGGTCCCCTTAATCTGCCTGTAAAGTGGCACATCTGTACTGTGTATAGAACCTGCTGCAGTAAAACTGACATATATAAAGAAAAAAATGACATTTAAATTGATCTTCCCTGCAAACTGTCTTTATTTTATAAACAACGGCTTGGGGAACCAGTCTGTATGATGAGGCCACAATTTAATGCACCCGGAACAAGATTAGAGATTTTTTTGGATAAATTCTGGTGTCTCTTTGGCAGACTTTGGATGGAAAAAAATAATTTTTGCACCACAGTGAGCAAGCCTTATGTGAAAAGGCCAAATGATAGTACACTAAGGCCCAAGTTTATGGGGGGAACGTGACTGCCAATTTGTTGTTATCAGTGTTCTCCCCTCCTTGTTGGCTCATGTCTTCCTGCCTTCCTCAACCTCAGAACCAACATCAGAATCAAGTAATGTCTGTGCATCCTCAAGAAGCAAGTGGCTGATGCTGAAATAATTCAGCTGACTCTTCCATGCATGATGCTGGGGCATTGGCAGGAGTAGCTGTGGACAAGGAGGCAGAATAAGCCACTCTGCAGCTGCAGGGAACTGCGCACTAGTCTTTGCTTGGGTGATAGAGGAGGCAGAGGATGAGGATGGTTTAGTAAGCCAGTCCACCACCTCCTCTGCATGCTGTGGCTGGATAGCACGGGCAACATCACTAAAGAGAAAGAGAGAAATTGTGCTCTGCCTGAGGACTGGCTATGTCCACCTTTGCCTGTGGACACATACACTGCTGGCCCCCTTACAGTGCCATGGGAACGTCTGCCTCTCCTTGTTGGCCTCCAAGACATGATGGGGGGGGGGGCTTATTACCCAAATTTAATAGAAACTGGGAATTGGCTAAAATATCTCTGCCACTCTGGCTTTGTCTGTACTGGAGTTCAGGTCATTGTAGACATTATTATTATTATTATACAGGATTTATATAGCGCCAACAGTTTGTGCAGCGCTTTAAGGAGTTAAGAGGTTGATTTATAAGAGATTTGCATAGCCATTTGACCAGTGAAAGTACATGTACATTTGTTCTGTGCGAATGGGGCAAAAATCGAATGTAAATAAGATAAATAATGTGCTGTTTGAATTAAAGCGATTGATTTTAAAATGAAAATACTTAATTTGGCCACTAGAAGGACCTAAGTATCATAGGAATTTCCTGTAATACTAGTTCCAGTTTTCTGTTTAAAATCGAAGACTCACATCAGCAGTGCACAGGATACAGCCTATTTACTTTCAAAATCACTGTAACATACATACAATAGTTCACAAAACACCTATCTGTGACATATGGGGGAGATTTACTAAATCTGGTGCACTGTGCATTGTAGCCAATCAGCTTCTAACATCAGTTTGTTCACCTAAGCTTTGGCAATAAAACCTGGAGGCTGATTGGTTTCTATGCACAGACACATACAATGTGCCTCATTTAAAGTCCCAAACTCCCCCCTTTTTTGATCTATGCACAGCTGAAGCAAATTTTGTACTATCCAGTTTCAATAAATCAACCCCATTGCCACTTATGTGTATTGTAAACACAGATAGCCATTACGGGTGCCTGAAACAGAGTTTGCATTTCCCGAAGATTTCAGCAAACTGTCACAAATTTGACAAAATAAATTGGAGTCCACTGTCAACTGTAATGCCCTGTACACACGATAGGATTTTCCGACAACAAAATCCATGTTTTTTTTTTTGAGCCAACGGATGTTGGCTCAAACTTGTCTTGCATACACACGATCACACAAATTTTGTCGGAAATTCCGAACGTCAAGAACGCGGTGACATACGTCACATACGACAAGCCGAGAAAAATGAAGTTCAATAGCCAGTGTGGCTCTTCTGCTTGATTCAGAGGATGTGTGGAACTTTGTGCGTCGGAATTGTGTACACACGATCGGAGTTTACGACAACGGATTTTGATGTCTGAAAATTTGAGAACCAGCTCTCAAATTTTGTTCAACGGAAATTCCGATGGAAAATGTCCGATGGAGCCTACACACGGTCGGAATTTCCGACAACAAGCTCTAATAGAACATTTTCTGTTGGAAAATCCTGTTGTGTGTACAGGGCATTAGGAAAAAAGTAAGGTGGTTTTGGTGGATTTTTTTCAAGGTTAAGTGGGCACAAAACTAAAAAAATAAAAAATACTATAGTATGCATTAAACGCCAATTTTTTGTTGCGACTGTTCAAATCGATCTGACAGCGTACTAGTAAATTTGTTGCAGGTGCAACCATATTTAATAATTCTCTGAGACGTGGGTTGCAATGACATTAGCCACTTGCCTACCATTCCAATTCTGACATTTCTCACCTACATGTAAAAATCATAATTTTTTTGCTAGAAAATTACACAGAACCCCCAAACATTATATATATGTTTTTTTTTGCAGAGACCCTAGAGAATAAAATGGCGGTCGTTGCAACTTTATATCTTGCACGGTATTTGCACAGCAATTTTTCAAACGCGTTTTTTTGGAAAAAGAAAACAGATTCATGCATTATAAAAAAAAAAATAACAGTAAAGTTAGCCCAATTTTTTTGCATAATGTGAAAGATGATGTTACGCTGAGTAAATAGATACCTAACATGTCACGCTTCAAAATTGTACACGCTCGTGGAATGGCGCCAAACTTCGGTACATAAAAATCCCCATAGGCGACACTTTAAAATTTTTTACAGGTTACATTTTGTGATTTACAGAGGAGGTCTTGAGCTGGAATTATTGCTCTCGCTCTATTGTTTACGGTGATACCTTACCTGTGTGGTTTGAAAGCCGTTTACATATGTGGGCGTGACTTACGTATGCGTTCACTTCTGTGAGTGAGCACGCGGGGACAGGGGTGCTTTAAAATCTTTTTTTTTTTTTTTTTTATTCATTTTACTTTTATTTTTCTGGTTTGATGCTTTCTTTGTGCATTGTTTTGATCATTTTTTTTCCTATTACAAGGAATGCAAACATCTTGTAATAGGAATAGTGCGTGACAGGTCCTCTTTATAGCAAGATCTGGGGTCAATAAGTCCCCAGATCTCACCTCTAGACTCGAAAACCTAAACTAATAAAAAAAAAAAAGACCCTGGCTTCCCAGGTGAGGCAGCCGCATTTTTTCAAATGCAGAGGTCAGGCGTGACGTCATAACATCGCGCTCGGCCTCTGAATGATCATAGAGACTTCAGAGACCATCTGGCCCACCAGAAATCTCCATGGTCATCATTCGGTGCCGGTTGGTCCCTTCTCTGGTTCGCCGATCACAGGGGTGAGCCGGGAGAAGCACCAGAGGGGACAGTTTGCTCTCTATAAGGCCTAGTATACACTTGTGTTTGGGGGGCAGTAAAGACAGGCTGCGATTTTTACTGTCTGCTCTAAAGTGTAAAAGCAGCTGTATGGGGGTATGCACGAAAAGCATGAAGGTGCTTTTGGTGGGGAGTACCACCCGCCAAATACAACCCAAGCAAATGGTGCAGGCTTTTAAGGGTTAAAAAAGGCAATGAGAAAGCCATATAATGCCTTCACATTGTCTTTACAACGTTCTTTGAAAAGTGATCTACCATGGAGGGCAACATTAGCATAAAGGAGCCCTAAAAGAATAAAAAAAAAATGCTGTAAAACTGGTGTTTTTTCCACTGCTGATTGCTTAATGATTGTCTCAACTAAAGCAAGCCATAGATAAAGCAACTTTCTTTCCTGCAACCATCAACACACAGTCAGTGTTGATGGGGGAATCCCTCCTGCAGCACTATTGTGTTCTGCAGACAGGGGGCCTTCCCCACCAGCAGAACACAATGATCATAGCTACCGGCTGATTGCATGCAAAAAATCTGACAGGCTGATTTACTGAATTCAATTAATAGATGAACTTCAGTACAAGCAGCCTGCCCATAGATTGATGAAATCTCGGCCGGTCCCTGGCTGCTGAACCTGCCGAGATTTGTTCCATATCTGGCAGTCTTTACCTTCCAATGCTGTGATCTTAATTTACAGAAATTACCTTTTTACCCTCCAGGGCACTTCCAGGCCTTTTTCCTTACCTGAAGAAAATCCCCATGTGTCTTCAGATCCAGTACTAGAACAAACAACTCTTGAATCCCATTAATGAAAAGAAGATAATGGTGAATAAGCATATAACTGTGCTCATAATTTAGAGAGCAGAAATGATCGAGTCTGTAGTGATATAAGATACTATTGTGTATAGGGTTGGCCAGGTTGCCCTTTCTATCAGAAAGAGTTTCCATGAATTGTGAAAGTGTCAGAAATATTTTACCGACCAAAGAAGCCCCAAAAGACACTGTATAGTACTGAAAACCCTGTGCATGTTCTCAACTCCTACTCAGTCTATTTATGTATACTTCACTAATATTCATATTCTGCTTTAGTCACACATCTCTACATCCCACATATAGGATGGAGTTGCTGACATGCTCATGTACAATGCTACATAAAAGCTAGCGTTCCTGTATATATTATACAATGCAAAATGTGTCAGCTTTCTGCTAAAGGTTCTGCTCAAGGGACAGTAAGATGAATATGTGGGAGAAACGTGTCTCTCCAAGGCCACCATGAACAATAACATATAACCAGCCTATTGGCATACAGTCCTTCAGCAGAGAGATGTCAGTTAAAGGGGTTGTAAACCTTTGTGTTTTTTCACCTTAAAGCGGAGTTCTTCTTAAAAAAAAATAAAATAAAAGTCAGCAGCTACAAATACTGCAGCTGCTGACTTTTAATAATTGGACACTTACCTGTCCCAGGGTCCAGCGATGTGGGGGATCGAAGCCCCGCTCATCTCCCCCTCCTCTCTGCGGCGCCGGCATTGTAACTGTAGGTACCCGGCTATGGCTTCACAGCGAGGCACCCACTGCGCATGTGTGTGCCGCACCGCGCGCCGTGACTGGCCGGGCAATCATCTGGGATTTGTGACGTGTCCCAGATGATTGCCGAGAGGGAGTGGGGAGAGGAGATCTCCCTTCTGGTGCCGCGGTGCGCCGGGAGGAAGTGGGAGCTGGAACCCTCTAAAAAGAGGGTATCCGCCCCCCCACCAAAAAAATTACATGACAAATGTGGCATGTCAGGGGGTAACCTCCCTTAAAGTGGAAGTTCCATTTTTGGGTGGAACTCCGCTTTATTGCGTCCTATGCATTAAGGTGAAAAAACACCTGGCAGTGACCGGCCCCCCAGCCCATTTTACTTACCTGAGCCCTGAAACTTGACCCGGCGGGTACGTGCTGTCTCTCTGACCGGGGTTCCTGGCTCTTGATTGGATAGATTGATAGCAGCGCAGCCATCGGCTCCAGCTGCTGTCAATCAAATCCAATGACGGGGTCATACATTCGGCGGCTATAGAAGCTGAATGCTGGACTCGGGAGCACACGAGCAAGGTAACCCCCTCGGGAGAGCGCTTCTCCTAGGAGGTTATCTGATGTGGGGAGGAGCCGTGAGAGCCGCTGAGGGACCCAAGAAGAGGAGGTTCGGGGCCACTCTGTGCAAAACGAGCTGCACAGTGGAGGTAAGTATGACATGTTTGTTATTTAAAAAAAAAAAAAATGAACCCTTAAAATCACTTTAAGCTGAGTTTATGTTATATTGTGCTGTGTTTTTTGTCCTTTTCCTTTAAGATCTGTAAAGCTCAGGGTGTATAGAGCTGATTGAAAGCCTGCTTTACAATCCACTTTACCCTCTTTGGAGTGTAGTCTTAGCCCAGACAGACCAGGATGCAGCAAATGTGCTTTTCAGTGGGCCTGAGATCAAAGTGATAAAGACACATAACAAATAGTTCCCAACTGTCCCTGATTTCAAGGGACTGTCCCTGATTTGGAGCAATGTCCCTCTGTCCCTCTTTTCTCATCATTTGTCCCTCATTTTTGTCTGATCTATATAGTTGTATATAAAATGCACTTTTTATCTTTCAAAAATTGTTTCCCAGTGCTAAACCTTTCATCCAAATTCTAAATTGCTGCATTTGTACATTTTAAAAACCAATATAAAGGAATAGTAGTGGTAAAAAAAGCCCATGTGGATTTAATTATCCTTTATTTTTGTTAATTCTCCTTTAAGGGTGTGTGTCAGGGGGGCGTGTCCTATGCCTTTATACATTTGCTAGTAGGTGTCCCTCCTTCCCATCTCAAAACTTTGGGAGGTATGATAACACAATGCCTGTGTGCCCTTAAGCTAGCCATTTCAGTTAAGATTTTTCTTGTTCAGCCCCGCAGGATGAATAGGAGAGATCACTTGATTATTCCATCCACACTACATAGTGTGGATGAAGGAATCTTCCCTGCCAGTCATTGTAGTCAGACAGCCACAGTACCTGCAGCAATCTAAATACTTAGGTAGTGACTACATCTGATTGGAGACATTCTGTCCATCTGATGATTTTCCATCCAATTGATTTTTACTGCCCATTTTTTGGCAGGGAAAGTTCAAACACAAGCCATGCCTGGCACATGTCCTCAACCTATTGGTGTGGTGGTTGCCAGATAGATACACTGGCTCACAAGATGTTCTCGGGCAGACCAGAAGTGTTGGAAGCAAATTCAGTGGGACTTCCATCTGCCCACACACCACCTAATATGCCTACTCAGTGAATCTCTACCTTGGCCATGCTGCACCAGCTGCCAGGGCCATTACTCTTAAGCCTGCGTTGCCAGTAAAAAAGATGGCTGCAATTGGCTTCGGCAGATTCGGACTTGAGCCCTGCAGCGGCAGGGCGGGGTGGGGCGGGTCAGGGAGGATGCGTGCCTGGCTCTCTCTCACCTCACCTTGAATCTCCCAGCTCATTGCTCCGTCACCTCTTCTGAGTACCAACCAACCTTTTGCTGACCTGCTGTCATGTGACCTCCACATTTCTCTAACAGCCGATCATTCCGCCCCCTAACAACTTGAGCTGTGACCAGTGGGGCGGGTGAGAGGGGAGAACCCTCTGACATCGCCAGTCTCCTACAGTATGCTTGCAATCTCTGGCTATTTCCTGTAGTATTCTTGCGGTCTCTGATCATATCCTGAGTCTTACCTGTAGCATGCTTGCAGTCTCTGACCATCTCCTGTAGTAGACCTGCAGTCTCTGATGGTCTCCTGTAGTATGTTTGCAGTCTCTGAACCTCTCAAGGAATATTGTTTGCTATCTCTGACCCTCTCCTTTAGTATGCCTGTAGTCTCTGACCCTCACTCCTGTAGTATGTCTGCAGCCTCTGACCATCTCCTGTAGTACGCCTGCAATCTCTGACCATCTCCTGTAGCATTTATGAAGTCTCTGACCATCTCTTTTAGTATGTATGCAGTCCCTGACTATCTCTCCTGTAGTTGCCTGCAGTCTCTGACCATCTCCTGTAGTATGCCTGCACTATTGACCATCTCCTGTAGTATATTTGCAGTCTCTGACCATCTCCAGTAGTATGCCTGCAGTCTCTGACCATCTCCAGTAGTATGCCTGCACTATTGACCATCTCCTGTAGTATGCCTGCAGTCTCTGACCATCTCCTGTGGTATGCCTGCACTATTGACCATCTCCTGTAGTATGCCTGCAGTCTCTGACCATCTCCTGTAGTATACCTGCAGTCTCTGACCATCTCCAGTAGTATGCCTGCAGTCTCTGACCATCTCCAGTAGTATGCCTGCACTATTGACCATCTCCTGTAGTATGCCTGCAGTCTCTGACCATCTCCTGTGGTATGCCTGCACTATTGACCATCTCCTGTAGTATGCCTGGAGTCTCTGACCATCTCCAGTAGTATGCCTGCAGTCTTGGACCATCTCTCCTGTAGTATTCCTAGTGTCTCAGGACCAGCTTTATCAAGACACTATGTTTGTGAAGCCTGGGGAAGCATGAGGAAGAGGAGTATGTTTGTCATGGTGGTGTTTAGGAGGAAAAGGAGAACACGGGAAAGACTTCCAATAGTGTGTTGCATCCCTAACAGACACTGGGAATTGTATGGTGCTGTAGGGCGATAAATGGGGAAAAATTATTCTCAGCAACTACAAAGACTTGGGTTCCTCCACCTTCAACAACTTTTGGAGGATAGACTAATAATACGCTAAACCTCATTTAAAAAATAAAATAAAAAACTAATTTTAAGATTAAAAAAAAAAATATTTTTTGCTGACTAGCTACTGAGTTGGCCAATTTCATTATGGCACATCGTCATTAAAAATGGTCAACACTTAGGGGTCTATTTAAAAAACGTTGCACGAATGTCAGAAAGATTTGTGTAAGCTGAATTAAATTTCACTGCATGTTTTTAAATAGATTAACTCCTGTATCATCAGGTCCATCTAGTGGGCAAAATGCTGTATATTTTGTCATTGAGCTATTTTAGGAAGCTAGATACAGGAGTAAATCTATTTGAAAACATACTGTATAGTAAAATTTAGTTCAGCTTGATGAATGTTTCTGACATCTGTGCAAAAAACATTTTATAAATAGACCTGTTTATGTTTTCACATCGTTCTCTTGAGTTTGGAATTTTTGTTGGCTTTCATGCAGGCTACATTATTCTGTTTGTGTCTTTTGCCCCTATTTGATAACACTGGCATGATCTAGAATGATTTTGGACACACGCTCTTTGACCACTTCCATACCAGGCACTTCCCCCCTTCCTGCCCAGGACAATTTTTAGCTTTCAGCGCCGTCGCACTTTGAATGACAATTGCACGGTCGTAAAAACACTGTACCTGAACTAAACTTTTTATCATTTTCTTCCCACAAATAGAGCTTTCTTTTGGTGGTATTTGATCATCTCTGCGGTTTTTAATTTTTCTGCTATAAACGAAAAAAGACCGTCAATTAAAAAAACAAAACCTGATGGGCACTGATAGGCGGCACTGACGGCACTGAAAGGCGGCACTGATGGGCACTGATAGGTGGCACTGGATAGGCAGCACTGATGAGGAGCTACTGACAGGCATTACTGAGTGGCACTGATTGGCACTTTGATGGGGCACTGACAGGCATTACTGATGGGGACTGATTGGCACTTTTCTGGGCACTGATTGGCACTATTGTGGGCACTGATCGTCACTGTTGTGGGCACTGACAGGCATTTATTATGGGGACAGGCTGGCAGGTGTTGGGCACTGATTGGCTCCTTTTGATGGGGGCTGTGCTGATAATCAATGTTTTGATTATCAGCATAGACCCAACCCTCTAACAGGGAGAGCCGCCGATCGGCTCTCCCTGTCAGTATGAACCGAGGAAAGCCATTTACCGGCGCTTCCTGGTTTATGCTGTGATCGGTCACAGCTGATCATGTGGTAAGAAGCCTCTGTGAGAGGCTTCAGACCACGATCAGAGTTGCAGTGTGTCAGACTGATGCACAGCACCTCTGATCGCCGTGCTGCGTGCCCCCCGTGGGCGCGCGCATGCGATATCCTGATCATGTCATATGACGTCCAGTCAGGATATCACAACCACTTTGCCGCCATCATTCTGCTATATGGCGGGCGGCAAGTGGTTAAAGTAGTGTGGCCTAACAATAATTCTAATAGAAATCACATGTTCTCATTCCCTAACTCTCAATTTTGTGGGCAAAAAGGTATATATAATATTTAGGGCTGAAATATTACTTCTCTCTGCTTCCAAAATGTAATCCTATTCATCGTTCAGCCTGAAATATGACTTGTCCCTGCACCTGAAATTTTTTGGGATTAAAAAAGATGTAATTATTTGCATAAAATCTGTTCAATTCTTTTATAATATTTGAGGAACAATTTTTTTATTTTATATTTCTACCAGATTAAAGAATATGTAACGCCAACAAATCAAATTTCTGATATGTGCCTGCTGTACCGTGTTAAAAAGTTTCTGGTTCTCGATGTATTTCTTCCTTTGTATGAAATACCTTGTAATCCTTCCAGTCCCCCTGCTTTCCTATTTCAAACTGACCACCCTAAGCATGAGAGTTAATGCCTCCCTGCATATCCATTCACTGGGAAGATCAGTGTATTGCTCTCTCTCTCCACCCCCACCTCTCCAAGCCCCATATGCATCTTAGAACAGAGATTATGTGATCACTTATAAAACAAAGGAAAAAAACAAAAAGTATTTATGATTTTTTTTTTGACATATATATATGCAAATGTTTCATTTCTGTTTTAAACTAAATGGGTTGTTTTACAAGGTAAGGGTTCACATATACTTTAATTAAATGTAATGCTTACTCCCTACCTTCCAAATTGCCTTCTATTAGAAAGGATGAAATTCTGTGCCTCAAATTTGTTTATATTGTGTCTCTGGAAAAATAAAGTATCACATTTTATTTCTGGATGAAAATGCATTGTTTCTGCCTACAAAATAGCCTCCTATCATAAAGAATGTGATTTAGTTCAACAAACAATTACATTTGTATTCTAAAATGATTTTGTAAACAATTTTATTTATTATTTATGGGTGAAAATATTCCAACTCCTGGCCTCCCAAAGTGTTACCCTTGAAAAATAATAATATTCTATTGCACTAATCCGTACAAATTACTTGTGGTGTCCTAAAAAAATCACTTCATTTTTCATAGGACCTGTCCTATGAAAAATTAAAGGACAGGGATTTCATGATTCCTGTCACCCAGATCAGCATCCATTATATGTATTATATTAGATTTGTTAGCTAATCCATACAATTTTCATGTAGTGTCTTTTCAGAAAATACATTTGTTATTTATATTTGTAGCTGAAAGAAGTAAACTCTCTACCTCCAAATGTGCCTTTTACTAAAAATGATGAAATCCTGTTCTGCCAGTATGTGTAACTTTTCAATCCTGTGTCTGAATGTAGTTTCCGGTAATATTTCTGGCTGAAGTATGCCTATTTTCTGCATCCAAATTATTACCCTATAACCCACTTCAGCTCCAGGAGGTTCATCCCCTTTCTGACCAGGCCATTTTTTGCGATACGGCGCTGCGTTACTTTAACTGAGAATAGCGCCGTCGTGTGATGCTGTACCCAAATAAATCATGTCCTTTTTTCCCCCACAAATAGAGCATTCTTTTTTTGGCATTTGATCCCCTCTGCGGTTTTTATTTTTTGCGCCATAAACAAATAAAGACTGACAATTAAAAAAAAAAATATATATATATATATATATTTTTTTTTTTTTTACTTTCGGCTTTAAAACACATCCAATAAAAAAAAATGTAAAAAAATTACTTTTTTCAGCATTTTAGGCCAATATGTATTCTGCTACATATTTTTGATAAAAAAAATTCCAATAAGTGTATATTGATTGGTTTGCGCAAAAGTTATAGCGTCTACAAACTATGGGTTAGATTTATGGACTTTTTTTTTTTTTTTTTTTTTTTACTAGTAATGGTGACGATCAGTGATTTTTAGTGGGACTGCGACATTGCGGCGGACAGATCTGACACTAAGTGACATTTTTTGGGGACCAGTGACACCAATACAGTAATCAATGTTAAAACAAAAATGCACTGTCACTGTAATAATGACACTGGCAAGGAAGGGGTTAACATCAAGGGCAATCAAAGGGTTAAATGTGTTCCCTGGGAGTGCTTGCTAACTGTGTGGGGGATTCTTTGACTAGGGGAAGACAGAGATCCGTGTTCCTGCTTAGCGGAAACACAAGATCTCAATCTTCCCCTCTGACAGAACGGTGATCTGCCTTGTTTACACAGACAGACTGCCACTCTGCCTCGGGAATGATCGGCAGGTCCTGGCGGACATCGAGTCTGCCGGACCCGCTGATTGGCTCCTGCTGTGCCCAATCACAGCAGTAACAGGTCGCCGGTGGCCAGACCCAAAGAAAGAAATCATGTACAGGTACATGATTTTGTGCTTAAGGGTCTCCCTGCCGCAGTATATGTAGGTTGAGCGGTCCTTAGGGTTAATAAAGATGAGATTCTCTGTAGCAAATCTGTAAAATATTTATATTATGTCTACAAAAAGATTCTGCCTAAATTTATATTTATTGCCAAAATGTACCTGCTCTGTCTGTGCCTGATATATCCAAAAGGCTTAAAAGGTGTACATGAAATCACTGACATTTAACACATCTAAGCCGCATGCAGCTCACAGCAGGAGTCCGGTGTGTCTCCATTCCCCGTTTCAGGTCCGATTTCAGCCTGAATTTTTGGCTGAATTTGGACCTGAAAGGGACCAAAAGACGCACAGGACCCCTTCCAAGATATGTGAACCGGCTCCATAGAGAGCCGGTCACAATCTCTGCTATGCGAATTGGATGTGGGAAAACCCGCATTGGTGTGAACCCAGACTTAAATCTCAAATGAAAATGTAATATCTTCTTTATACTAAACCCCAGCAAGTGTCAGCGTAAGCAATAACTCCCAGCACAATAATAACCCCCCCACACACACAGCAAGAGGGGGGAGAAAGAGAGAGCAGGGGGGAACAGATCGAGGGGGAGCAGGGAGAAAGCAAGAGTAGGGAGAGGGCAAGAGGGGCTAGAAAAAAATTGAAAGGGAGGAGAAAACCTAAGAGATCAAGGGGGGTGGGTTCTGGTTATGGGTGGCAGATCTTTACCACTTGCCAACCACGCTATAGCCGAATGATGACTACAGTGCAGATGGCCAGTTCTGGGAGGGCGTCATATGATGGCCTCCCGTGATTGCACCTCCGGACACTGCTGATCACAGATTAAGGTAAAGAGCCAATCAGCGGCTCCTTACTACATGATCGGCTGTGTCCAATCACAGCTGATCACGATGTAAACAAAATCCGGTTATTGGCTTTCTTTTTCTCATGCTGACAACATGCTGCTCATCAGTACCGCCTCATCAGTGCACATCAGTGAAGGAGAAAAATACCTGTTTGCAAAATTTTATAGCAAACTATGAAGAAGTTTCTTGTTTTCTTTGTTTTTGTTTTTTTTTCGGTCTTTTTTCGATTATTTAGCAAGAAAAAAAAAACCCAGTGGTGAGTAAATACCACCAAAAGAAAGCTTTTTGTGTGAAAAAAATGATAAAAATTTAGTTTGAGTACAGTGTTGCATGACCACGCAATTATTCAAATTGTGACAGCGCTGAAAGCTGAAAATTGGCCTGTGCAGGAAGGGGGTAAAAGTGCCCAGCATGCAAGCGGTTAAAATTCTATTTACAAATCATACTTTGCTCCAGGTTGTGCAAACCTATATATGGGAGTCTTTGAACAAGAATTCATTCTTTCAAATAACTCTTTTTGCACCTACATAAACTTTAATAGATGCTATATTGATCATCTATAGCGGTAATAAATCAAAAATCACCTACTTTGCTTAAAATCTTACTGATGCAGGCCACCAAACCATACACCCCGCACACCTCTGACGGCAACCCACCCCTGATTTACCCCTGGGGTTGGGGTGCTCCTGGGCTAAATTCTATGCTTTCTATGCCTTCCTCATCCCCACAACATTCATACTGTTACATTGTTGCTCCCCTTCTCCGGCTTACTGGACTCTCCCCATACCCAGGACTTCTCTTTTTGTATATGTCTCTGTTCAACCTACTCACTGAATAATTGTCACCTATAGAACCCTGCGTGGTCATTGGTCTTATGTCTTTACAAATTGTTGGACATGTCTTGTTATGTGTTGTTTTGAAAATAAATACTGATTATACAAAAAAAAAAAAAATCTTACTGATAACAGTTGGGTTCTAACATTCACGAGCATAACACATTCTCCTAATGTGGACTATCTGGGCACCAACATGATGTAAAACAAGGATTAGACAACTACATAAAAAAAACACTTAAAAAATGTAAACCAACCAAAACATAAGTGGTGAAACCTTGGTGCCTCCAAAGTTAGCATTCTTGATAACAGGCTTTTACCAACCTGCTGGAGACCAGGAACATCCACTTCAATTCGATTCCATCCTTGCTCCATCCAGACAGATCCTTAATTAATTTTGTGGTTCTTTAAATTGAAAAGTGAAGTGACTATAAATCAGTATACCCAAACATCAGCTGGATGCAGCTGCTGTTCAGCCTAAAATTTTCCATCTGGCTCCTTTTTCTTCAGGAACTGTCCAAAATTGACATAGTGTATGGTCAGCTTAAAACTTCCCATAGGTTCTAACACCACTCCAATCCAAAAACAGCTAGGACTGAAGGTGCAAGTAAAGACCCTGACATTGTCTCCAATCAGATAGGTGTCAGTTCTGCTGTGACATCTTTTGTAAATAAGTAATTCTAAATGTTATCTAAAGTAAAAACTTGTTTTCTTGTATGATAGAGTGGGAAATACTAAGAAACTGCCAGGACTTATTTAGCCTTCTCAGTTACACTGATAGATTTACTTTGCTTTCTGTCTATGACACAACAGGAAGTCAGTGAAAATCTCTCGAAATTTAGGAGGAATCTCCAGTTAGACAGCTGTCATTGGTACCCGTACTGGAAGATTTTTCTCTATTCCTGTTCTGGTGATGGCTGTAAAATGTTGGATTTCTCATTACCTTCTTTCCTAATGGCAATTGTCACAGCACAAATAGAAAGGGTTACTCTCCCCAATGGGGACACAGGTAGCAATGAAAGCCTGACAGAGGTTCTAGTCGGCAGGTGTCAAACTGGCGGCCCTCCAGCTGTTGCAGAACTACAAGTTCCATGAGGCGAAATAGAGACGGGATTGCGGTTGCTATGCAAAGCCTGCTGGAGTGAAGGTGACCTGGAGCGGTTTGTAGCCGAAAGGGAAGCCTTCTGATAGGGATGGAGAACCACGGGGTCTGAACCGGAGAGTCGGGACCCTGGCCTTCTGGCCTGGATTGGGGCAGATCTAGCTCCGGACAGTTATTTGGGAGAGAACGCTTACTTCCCTCTTACAGGGGGAGGGGAGTGGTTAGTACTTCCCGAATGTAATTAGGAGGGAGTGATGGGAGCGACGGCAGAGCCTGATAAAGGACTCTTTCCGGCTTCCTAATCTCCATATCCTTTCTGCCTGTGGTGGGGTCTGCTGTGGTCTGGGCTGGGGGGTCGGGGCTTTTTCGAAAAGCCAGTGGTGAATGTGCCCCTGAAGTGGCAGTTCAGGGATGCCATATAGTCACGGTGTGAAAGCACTTGATTTTATGGCACCATGGTCACTTCACCACAACACGTTTTTCGCACCTGCCTCTTGGGCCGGGCCTTTTGGCCAGGACCAGGGGAAATTTTTATGCCTGGTCGGAGGGCCGGCCATTGTATAGCACAATGGTCACTTTCACTCTCCCATCTCACTATCTTCCCCACTCTTTCTTTTACCCCTGTTTGTCACCTTTTTGTCTTTTTTTGGTTGTCTTTGTATACACGTTTTGTCACTATGTGGCGAGTAGGGTGTGGGTCCTCGGGCCTACTCTGAAAGTCTTGGGAGGGGGTGGACATAGGCCTTTTGGCTTGGTTCGCCCTCTCCTTTGAGGGGTCTCTCTTCGGGAGAGCCCCACTGTACTTGCGTTGGTCTGCTTCGGCAGTCCTTCCAATTGTGGGGGTCCGCCTGGTTTCGGCGGGATGGACCCTTTGTCTGAGTACCTCAGTCCCTGTCTGGAGCCTAACGCCCCGGGGGATCAGGGTAAGGTCCTTCCCTAGTGGAGGACTCTGTACACCCGTTGCACGTTTTTGTGTTTCACTCTCTATGTGTGGGCACTTTTTTTTTGGCACCGGGTGGAAGTTTTTGAGGTGTGTTTTGCACGCCACTGGCTTTTCAAAAAAAAAAAAAACAAGTTCCATGAGGCATTGCAAGGCTGATGGTTACAAGCATGACTCCCACAAGCAGAGGCATGATGGAGCTTGTTGTTCCGCAACAGTTGGAAGGTCCTCAGTTTTACACCCCTGTTAGCCCTTTCACACTCTATCCTTAACCACTTCCTAACCACCTCATGTAGGATTACGGTGGCAGAGTAACACTCCTGCACTGGATCACATACTAGATATGTGATCCAGCACTTCCGGGTTGGGGCCATGTGGCAGCTGTGTTGTGATTAGTCCCAGCACCAGCCGATCAGTGTGTCCTGGCCAAGGACTGACCACCGGCACCCACCAATCACCAAAGGGGATGACAGCACAGAGCTCTGTGAATGTAAACAATACAGAGCTCTGTCCTGTCAGCAGGGATGTGGCAGTTTTTTCCCTGCAAAGCAGGGAATAAAAATGGGCACATCCTTTAGTAAAAACAGTACACAATGAATGTACCAGGCACTGTTAGGCACACATTTAACCCTTTGATCACCCTAGATGTTAACCCCTTCCCAGCGAGTGTCATTAGTACAGTGAAAATGTGTATTTTTAGCAATGATCACTGTATTAGAGTCACTGGTTCCCACAAAGTGTCAGTTAGTGTCAGGCTGCCACAGCCCCGCTATAGTCGCTGATCACTGGCATTACCAGTATAAAAAAAATAAAATACAAATTCCAGTATATACCCCATAGTTTGCAGACGCTATAATGTTCATGCAAACCAATCAATATATGTGTAAAGGAAATTTGTAAGTTCTGTATATAATTGTATGGGATTAGAGGCCAAATATTATTCAACTTATACTTTAAAATATAATAAAACCAATAGACTTATTCTGTGGTATGAATGGCTGCTGCCCTTTAATACTGGTATGACGATATAAATAACCAATAATAACTGCCAATACAGTTTACTTTGACGATATAACATTTATAACCATTCATAGATTATAAATACAAATGGCTCAGCTTTAAAAGCTCGAACCAACCAATCAATAACAAAACCACTATCCCTTATGACAAAGGAATGTGCAAACAAAATTAAATAAGGGGAAAGGGAATGACCGTGACAAAGGGAGGGAGGGAGGGGTGCCTTTTTCTTCTGCTGCAGCCGTTGTTCTGAGGAAAACCGTTGGTTTGGATGCTTTTATAAACTCTTCTTTATTTTTATAGGTTCGTTGGATCACCTGATCAACTGTAGAAAATTCCAGAAGTTTGAAAGTCAGCTGACTGGTAAGTAACTAATAAATTAACTGAAATTTAAATTATGTATTTTAAACTGTTATTTGTCTTGTCCCTAATCCCATAGGTAGTGGGCGCTATTGCGTTCCCCCTACCCTCATGGGATTAGAGGCCAAATATTATTCAACTTATACTTTAAAATATAATAAAACCAATAGACTTATTCTGTGGTATGAATGGCCGCGGCCCTTTATTACTGGTATGACGATATAAATAACCAAAAATAATTGCCAATACAGTTTACTTTGACGATATAACATTTATAACCATTCATAGATTATAAATACCAATGGTTCAGCTTTAAAAGCTCGAACCAAACAATCAATAACAAAACCACTATCCCATACGCCAGGCTCGCCTAACTAACACGAGCCTGGCACCCCACCCGGGCCACGGCCAATTCTACACATGTATTAAAATCTAAATTTAGAATATCACAACTGATTTCCAACAGATGGACCAGGTCAAAACGATAGAGACCAGGCGAACCCCCTTCCAGGTCAACATGGCGGAAGGATAGTCCATCAATGGTCGGCATAAATCTTGCAACTACTCTATTAACCCTTTTGCGGATCTTTTTTAAGTATGAAAAGTTAGGAGTAGTCAACCATAGCAATCTTGGAACGATTTCAGAGAAAATTAAAACAGTGGAAGGTAAAACAGTATGAAGATGTAAAAGATCCGTTTGAATTTGAGCCAATAAATCCAACGTTTTAGAAGAACCTAAATCATTTCCAGATAGACGAACAACAATTACAGATGGAGAAGGCAAAGAGGCAAATAGATTATCAAGTGCAGGACGTAGATCGAACCAGGACATGCCTCTTTAGCCAAACCAAGAAACTTTGTAAGTTGAGGTGTCAAGACTCAAGTTGAGACTGTAGCATCTCAATGAAGCTCACTTTTCTGCCCAATAGACGAACGAATGTCCTATAATCCAGACATGGCAGTATTGCCCTAAAAGGAAGTCAGAAAAAACATAGATTAGGCCTGACATAAGACTTGAAAAAGTCAGATTTTCAACCTCCCAGATTTTTGATAGCTTGAGATGACAAACCCAACTGCGAAGCAGCAGTAGCCGCTCCGATTCTAAAAGAATGCGATGTAATATGTAAGAGACCCAAGCCAACATAGACAAGACATTTACGCAAGATTACCTTGAACTGCAATTGTGTAAGCGGGAGACCAGAACTGTGCAACAACAAATGGCCTTGACCGGTAGGTCACAACGGCAAATATTTCGACAGCAAAGAAAGGATGCATATGGGAGAATCAGCCATTCTGTGAATGACAATCCAGCGACCCTTCCCTAATTGATCGGTTTTGCTGAAGCGCAACAAGATTCTGACGCAATCTTTATGCATAAAAACATCAGAAATTAAAAGGCCATTGCCAGAGGACTTCGACTTCGGCAGTAATTCTGAAATGCGAAAAGCACCAAGGAAACACAGGCAAAAAGAAACATTCAAAAGAAGGGATTCATAATCCGAATAACAAATGTCGGGCAAGGCAAGCAACAGACGACGTAACATGTCGGAAGTAATCGATACTCTGTCGTCAACTCTAAAATGTGTCTTACGGTACCCTTTAAGTGCTTGTTTAACTGAAAAGAAATGAGAGCACGGAGGAAGACCTCACATATTATTAAAAAAGGAAACACCCGCCAAAATTTTAATCAAATGAGAAGAAGAGTAGGATCTTTTCATCAACTCATCAAGAAAGACCAAAACCAACAATTCAGAGAAAAAGTGAACAGGAACATTAGCAGATTGTAAAAAGGAGCTCCATAGAGACCATGCGGCGTTGTATTGCGCCCACGTGGAAGGAGCCAAAGAACTGGAGATAGCGGAAGTCACGGAGGACAAACCACCGACCACAAATGTTCCGGGCATGGAGAACCCACAATGTCCGCATCCGGTGCCAAACTGCGAAATCGATCCAGCTGAAAACGGGAAAAGGAATCAGCAATATTGTTAACGGAACCTGGAATATATTTAACTTTAATCCATAAATTAAATGCAAGACATTTAAAAACTAATCTTCTTAAAACCGCTAAAACAGGCAAAGATTTAGATGTTAAGCAGTTTATCGCAAACGCAACACCTTTATTGTCTGAATGGAAGAGAATACGGGAATTCCGAAGACGATCTCCCCAGAGTTCAAGGGCGACTAAAATAGGAAAGATCTCAAGCAGAACCACATTTTTAGTTAAACCGTGATCAACCCATGAAGTAGGCCAAAAGTCCATAGACCACTTGCCGCACCAATAAGCTCCATAACCTACCGAACCGGAAGCATCAGTAAATAATGAAAGAGTAGAGGAATCACAAAAAGGACTTTGCCAAATACAACAGCCATTATAAGAAGACAAAAATTCATCCCAAATTAATAAATCAGAAACTAAGTCTGAAGTAATCCGAACAAAGTGAAAAGGTGACTTAAAACCTACTAATGCTTTGTACAACCTTTTAGAAAAAACCCGACCGATAGGTATAATTCTAGTAGCAAAAGCGAAAAGCCCCAATAAGGTACGAACTGTAACCTTTGGTCGCGAAATGACAAAAGAAACCAAATCACGCAATCGAGTAACTTTAGCAGAAGGGAGACGACATTTTCTTCAGCAAGTGGAATGCCAAAACACCTACAGAGGACACGGAATTCACTAAACAAATACAGACAATGAGAAGGATTGGCTGGACCTATAAACAAAAAATCATCCAAGTAATGTAACAAGCTATTCGAATTAGATAGGAAAGAGACTGTCCATTCGAGAAAGCAAGCAAAGGCCTCAAAATATTTACAGGATAATGAGCAGCCCATAGGAAGGCATTTATCGAAATAATAAGCTGCATTAAAATAAAAACCTAGGGAGCTGAAAGCCGTAGGATGAATAGGCAATAAACGGAAAGCGGATTTAATGTCAGCCTTAGCAAGTAAAGCAGATTGACCAATTACACGGATTTTCGAAAGGGCATCATCAAATGATGCATAAGAAACGGAACTCTCAAAAGGGTCGATACAATCGTTAAGAGAAGGACCAACAGGGAATGAGAGGTGGTGTATTAAACGAAAACTATTTTTGTCTTTTTTATGTATCAAACCCAGAGGCGAAACCCTAAAATCCGAAAAAGGTGGCGAAAGAAAGGGGCCAGCAACTCTACCTTCAGTAAGTTCTTTAGAAATTTTGTCAGCCACTACATCTGGAAATCGACGAACTGAAGGGAGATTGTCACGACAGACGCAACCTGCACCATCAAAAATTGGCAATCGAAAACCATTAGAAAAGCCATCAAGAATGAGACCCGCTTTCGGATGATCTGGCCAAATTACTAGAAACGGCAACATTTCGACTAGTTTCACTGGGGTAATTGCCAGCACGAAAATTATTCCCAGAATGCGAAGGAACAGCCGGTTTTTTGAAACAGCGATGAGCGGGATGAGAACCCGCGCATGTAGCACATTCATGCCTATAGCAACAAGAGTTAGGCCATTTACACTGCCCCTCATTAAAACCAAAACACAAGCCCTTTTTAAAAAGCGCTTGTTGTGAAGGGAGTGAGGGCGGCAAAGGTTTTAAGCCATTTACACTGCCCCTCATTAAAACCAAAACACAAGCCCTTTTTAAAAAGCACTTGTTGTGAAGGGAGCGAGGGCGGCAAAGGTTTTCTCGGAATCAGTAGATTCAGCCACAAGCCTACATCTTTAGAACCCCACTTTAGATTTTCATGAATCGCCAACTTCTGACGGAATGACTCGTCGTAATAAAACCAAGCCAAACCGGAAAATTTTTAAATGCCTCGAGAATGATGTCCACGTGTTGAAACATTCTACAACATAATTCTGGGCGGTTTTCGCCCATGACACTAGCATATATACAAAACGCCTGAAGCCAGTTGTTGAAAGAACGAGGCACGTGTTTGCGTTTTTCGTCATCAAACTTATCAGAATCCCGTTTATCTAAATGATTTTCTTTAAACGAAGGAAGGAGAGAAAGAAGGTCAATGTAATCTCCTCTCCAGATTCTCTCCTTAATTGAGGCTGAAAACCAAGAGGGGAGACTTCGCAAACCAATGCCTCTTTGAAACAAGTTTCAGGGACCAAAGGAATAGAGACACGATCGGTTACTGAAAAAGAAGGCACAACAGGCAACAGGCGATAAAGCATGCGTTTTTTGCGTAACGGGTGAAATAGATGGGTTAACATCTTTCCAAGCCTGCAACAATGAATTTTCAGAACCAGTAGGCAATTCACTAATACAACGTTTAATATTCAGTAAATTAATTAAAGGACAATAATAACGAACGTAATTGTTCAGACTCACCAGAATTATTAACTTGCACATAATCAGACGATGAAGCAGCTGGAGCGGTAGATTCAAGTGAAATATCAGCTGGAGGTAATGAATTAACCACAGTATCTGATAAAGAAACAAAAGGCAAAGAAACTGTACTTGAAGCATTAGCAAAAGACAGCGACGAAGATGGACTGGTTTCTGATAAACAAGAAACATTTCTACCTGCAGAAGAATTAATAGCGTTTATATTAGCAGCATTTCCATGCAATGAAAGATCAGGAAATTGCAGAGGCTGCTGACATAGATTCATATTAAAGTGGAGTTCCACCCACTTTTACAACTCTTCAGCATCCCTCACTAAACTGTGTACTGTAAACAAATTGGATATTTTTTTATTTTTTTTCTCAGCACCTACTGTATATCTGCTGTATTCATTTTTCACTTCCTCCTCCCTGGCCGCGGCCCATCGCATCATTTCCTGTTTGCAATGCCTTCTGGGAAGGGGCGGCAACTTCCTCTGAAACTGCCGTTGCTATGGAAACCTGACCTGAAACCTATTACACTGCTTGTGCTGCACTGAGCATGTGCGAGATCCGCAAGGATGAGATCCAGGAAGAAATACAGTCTGGTTTCAGATGCCCACACTTAAGATGGCCACGGCCTGCTGTAAGTTTATAAAATAACAAACTACTGCTATAAACTAACAAAACAGACCTTAGTTTACAAACTAACTTTACTAGAATACATTAAGCTTGTGTATTATAGGGGTATTTTTATTTAAAAAGTATAATTTCGGCTGGAACACCACTTTAACAATAGCATTATCTAAGACAGCAGCATCCTGCAAAGGAACAGAAAGGGGGGAATGAGATTGTAAAGATTTAGCAAAATTACCCTCAATTCTAGTTCTTTTTGAAGAAGGCTGGCTCCTGGATTCAATCCAGCGAACCGGCTTCTTCTGCAATCTCTTTGGGCGTCCAGACGCTACTGCGCATGCTCCCGCATCGCACTCATTGACTAGCTGAGTGTCGGATGACGGAGGAGGGCAAGGGATAAGCGATCCTGATAGAACTGTAGAGCGGACCGCCGGAGAATGAGAAGGGGAAGCATTAAGCGGCTGCACAGTAGGAGGAGGAGCCGGAGGACAAGAGAGAGAGGAGGAAGGAACAGCTTGAGACGGAGGAAGAGGGGGGAGCGAAAGCGACGACACTGTAGAGACATGAGGCAAAGCTTGAGAAAAAGGAGGAAAACTGGGGGGAACAGCAGTGAGAGGAGGGGGAAGAGGAGGCGGTAAATCCATGGAAGAGCCAGAAGACAAGCAGGATCTCATCCAGGCATCGCCATCCGGAGCAGAGGCCCTCTCCATCAGCTGACGCAGCAAAGAATTCATGGCAGCTAGAGAACAACGCAGAGGTGCCTGTTTCTTCTGCTGCAGCCGTTGTTCTGAGGAAAACCGTTGGTTTGGATGCTTTTATAAACTCTTCTTTATTTTTATAGGTTCGTTGGATCACCTGATCAACTGTAGAAAATTCTAGAAGTTTGAAAGTCAGCTGACTGGTAAGTAACCAATAAATTAACTGAAATTTAAATTATGTATTTTAAACTGTTATTTGTCTTGTCCCTAATCCCATAGGTAGTGGGCGCTATTGCGTTCCCCCTACCCTCATTCTATTTTATATGTATTGCACACTGCCCTCACTGTACACATGGCACTAATAATGTTTTCATTAAATGTTTGCATTCTTTTGAGTCCTGATTAGAATTAGCCTGCCTATGTAACGCCCCTTGTTACCATAAAAGTACAATTTTAATATTAATGTGATACCTACGTAATCATGTGTATAAAAACCTTCAATTGCGTCATAATAAGGCAGAACAGTTATTTGAAAAGCTTCTGAGCGTATCTTTTGTGTCTGTTCCTTACTGCAGTAGTTATTATTAATTTGGAACCACTAATCAATATGAGAATAGGAGTTGCCTATCTATAAAATGTCCTGGTCAAGTGGCGAGCTTTGCCTAGGAGGGGCTTTACAGGTGACCCTGAGAATCCGAAACGAGGAGCTTGAGACGATCCGGGAATTTCTGATAATCAGCCGGCTGAGGTAAGCCTTTTGCTTACATTTGAGTTATCAGACTTCCTTGATTGGTAAGGCATTTTCGGGACAAAGGGTACCTATTTTACTCCCCTTAATCGAACTATATTGATTGGTGGTTATATGTTATGTTGTCACTGTCTACTGTCCATTGGTGTGTTATAGATAAGAAAGGGAAGAATAGTGCTGTTCACATGTATATGTAGTACATCTGCTACAAGTAGTTTAGAGGCAAGAGGGTATAGGCACAAGTAGAGAAGACTGGCCAGTCATTATGGGCATTAGATTAAGTAAGGGAATGAAGGGTAAGAGACCCTCAAAAAATGCCCAGCGCAAGAGGAGCGCTATAAAATATATGAATCAAACGTGCGGTTCTGCCTATACTGAGCCCCTAGATAAATGGTTAGAGTGGACAGGGATCCACAATGGGCAACTGGGTTACCAAAGTCCACAGGGACTAAGAATCATGCAGAGTAAACAGCTAGAGAAACAGCTATCTATGTGAGCAGGATGGATCAAGGGTGACACTAGACAGAAACACTAGACAGAAAGGGACATTTTCATGTTAAGTTGTGGGGTGAATTTGGGGGTCAGGCACTACAACTAGTAAAGTCAAAACAGAGAAATGAGAGTTAAAACAGAATACTGCAAGCACGGGGGTGGGAATAGGGGCTGCTTTAACGTTTCCTATGTACAACTTTCCTATGTACAGTTTATTTACACACTCCTCAGCTTCAATTGATTGCAGAAAAACTTCTCAGACCCAGCTGGCACACTGTTAGATGATCTGACAAAAAGGCATTAGTCAAATGTAAAGGCCCATTGGTTGTGTAGCAAAAATCCAGCTTCTATTCCTGTGGCTACTGATCCCAGCACCACCTCTTCAGGCACTGCCAGCCCACCTGGCTGCAGCTGCCCCTCTCCTAGCCCCCCTGGCTAGTCCTCCTATTGCCCTCCCAGACTGCACACTCACCAGCCCTCTTGGCTGACTTCTCCTGGAGATCCTGGAGACTCTCTCCTGCTGTCATTACACCTGCTCCCGTGCATCCAGGACACGATTCCTCCGTGTGTTGTAGAGGATCCCTCCAGCACCCGAGCCCCAGGTCCAAGGTCACCCCCCAAGCTAGGGGGCTACTCTCAAGGGCCTCCAACAGTCTCCTCAGCACTCCATCTCCAATCCTTCACTCAAACTCCGGTGCCCCTCCTGGACTGACCCAGAGTATTTAAGAGGTCCCTCACCCTGCCAGCCCATTTGGCCGGGGATTGGTTGGGGCCCTCATCAAAACTCCTGAAAGCTCCTGCTAACCACCCTCCTTTTCTTCTGGAATTTATCAAATGTTCCAGCAAGTAGGGGGAGGTAACAGAGATGTTGCCTGATGAGTTATTCAAGCCTCCCTGAGTCACTCACCCTGACCCAGATTGAGCCCAGTCTGGCTCTCAGCCAGGCTAATTTACCTTAACTAACAATCTATGTTCACTACCCTTTCTAGCACACTAGAGGGTGCTACACTTGTTTAAGACAGGGTGCTACATGTGACTAAGCCTTAAATGTGTTTCCTAAATGATGGGTTGGGATCCAAATTAGGTCACCAACATCTTTGTGATGGGCCACCACACAACTATGTAGTAAACATAGCCTGGTTATATACTATCGCAAGTTGAGATGTAGCCCATAAACAATGCTAAGCAGAGTTGTAATTTCTTCGGAATGAAAATGTAATGTCCTCCAAGGATACAACCACCCCTCTAAAAACCTGTGAAGAAACTTTCCAACAGATTCACAAAAATTGTTTGATTCTGTATAGAGTGAGACATTGGGGTTGATTTACTAAGGGCAAATAGACTGTGCACTTTGCAAAGTGTAGTTGCATTCTGCAAGAGCAGTTGCTCCAGAGCTTAGTAAATGAGCAGAAGCTCTGCTGACTTCCATCATCCAATCATGTGCAAGCAAATATGCTGTTTTTTTAATTTTCCTTGCACGTGATTGGGTACTCTTTGCAAAGTGAAGCCGTACCTCATTTACTAAGCTTTGGAGCAATTGCCCTTGCAGAGGGCAACTGCACTTTGCAAAGTGCACAGTCTATTAGCCTTTAGTAAATCAACCCCATTATGTCAAACAGACTGAAATACAATATAGATTATGTGGTTTTTCATACATTTTAATCAGTAAATACCGTCATACCAAACTGTCTTCCTGCTCAGGATACTTAACATACACTCTAGTGGAGGGTGTAGGACAAGTGGGTTGGCTTTAAAATTGCATGAAAACCTTCATTTCCGTGGCTGGGTGTAATGCATTCTTTATTAGCCATTAAAAAAAGCATGTTGTTTCAGCGATACGCCATCTCACTGAACAGGCTGAAACAGTAGAACATAGTGGCTGCTAGTATACTAGTTATCACTGGACCGTGACACTATCAGATCACCTTTTGTAGACTGGTTGCTCAGAACCGTATCAGTTTCTCTTTGGCTATAGAGCACTGCATGTTCTTTTTGTACATCTCTGTCATAAATTAGATACCAGGAAAGACTGCAGTTCCGTGACAACTATTTCATCATCTTTCTTCTTCCATCAACATTGTTTTGAGTGAACAATTCAGCTTCTAAATTGACTTTTCTACTGTAAAAAAAAGATGAAGACATATTCAGCAGCAATTTGTGGTTTAACGTGGCTTTTCTCAACAGTTCTGGACCTCAAAGGTGAGATCAGTTACTAAAAATGATTCAGTCTGCTATTTGACCTTGGCCAGTTAGTGACCAACTTGTGAAATTTTTGGTACGCATGAATTGGTATGAAGTGTGAAAGTCAGTTTGCCACTCTCAGAATTGTTTGATAACATATTGAGATATCTAACAGTATAATATGTTTATAAATGTAGATATGGCATGAAAATGTAACACAAGTAGAAATAAGAGACAGATTTACATGATAGAAAGTGCGGATGTGAAACATCGACTATAAATACCAGGGAAGTACATGGCTAAGCCTTCTATGTGTATCACTGTCTCCAAAAGTGTAGCAAATAGTTTTATTTCCAATAAATATCTGTGTAACCTTAACCCCTTAGTGCCGGCTGTACGGACATTAGCATTTTCGGCTTGAAGGGGTTATACTGGGGTGATGCCTGCCGTTCAAGTCTTCTATGTAAAAACACGGAAGTGATGTCACAATGTCACTTCCGGTTTATTCAGCTGCCTGTGGCGCCGATTTAAAAAAAATTTCAGTATTCAGAATTGCCAATTTTGGCAATCTGAATACTTTTAAGTGCAAAGGAGGCACTGGGGGTCTTTTAGACCCCCGATCCCTCCATAAAGAATACCTGTCACCACCTATTACTGTCACAAGAGTTGTTTACATTCCTTGTGACAGCAATAAAAGTGATCAGAATTTTTTTTTTAAAGTGATAATGTAAAAAAAAAAAGTTTTTTAAAGCGCCCCTGTCCCCGGGTGCTCGCACAGCAAAGAAAACGCATGCGTAAGTCATGCCCGCATATGTAAACGGTGTTCAAATCACACATGTGAGGTATTGCCTCGATCGTCGAAGTAAGAGCAAAGATTTTATCAAAAGACCTCCTCTGTAACCCTAACCTGATAACTGTTTTATTTTTTTTTTTAAAGCATCACCTATGGAGATTTTTGGATACCATAGTTTGTTGCAATTCCACGAGTGAGCGTAATTTCAAAGCGTGACATGTTAGGTATCTATTTACTCGGCGTAACATCATCTTTCACATTATGCAAAAAAATTGGGCTAACATTACTGTTTAGTTTTTTTTTTTTTTAATTAATTAAAGTGTCTTTTTTGCCCAAAAATTGTGTTTGAAAGACCGCTGCGCAAATACCGTGTGACATAAAATATTGCAACAATCGCCATTTTATTCTCTAGGGCGGCCTTTCTCAACCTTTTCAACACAGAGGAACCCTTGAAATAGTTCTCCGGTCTCAGGGAACCCCTGCTAAAAATTTGAAATCTACAACTCATGATACATTAGTGTGATGGTCAGTGGGAAGAATGGTCCTTACACTTTGGTCATTGGGAAGAATTACCTCCCTACAGATAGCTAAAAAGATCAGTGGTGTCTGTGGGAACTTATCTGAGAGGCAGAAATTGCCCAATGCTGAAGGAACCCCTAGCAACCTCTGGAGGAACCCTGGTTGAGAATCACTGCTCTAGGGTCTCTGCTAAAAAAATAAATATCATTTTTGGGGGTTCTAGGTAATTTTCTAGAAAAAAATACAGATTTTAACTTGTAAGCAACAAATGTCAGAAATAGGCTTAGGCATGAAAGGGTTAAAATATATATATAATCTTCAGATTTTCGTAGTTTATATACAGACTGTGCAATGAATGCACAGAAGATTTAAAGCTAAAGTCCAGGTAGATATTTAAAATACATATTAATGCAGGTTTGTATTCATTAAAGCATCATTAACTTTATTTTTTTTTTTTTTTTAAAGAAAGTAGTGGAAATACCAGAATTTTACCTTGTATCAGCCTCTTGTCCATGTACAGCAGAGCTCAGAATGGTGAAGGGAGAAGCAGTGCAAAGGAGCTAATCAGAAGGGCTCATATGCACACAAGGGACATACCATACTGACAGGTGGAGAGAGCCGAGTGACACAGAGATGAGCTCACCAGCCTGCTAAATATCCTTTCACTGTTATTTACAGGAGGGATAAGACTGGTAAATGTTACTACAGCACTGAAAAGTTAGGCCCTTCAAGACAGGGCTATGCTATGTGGCAGGACTATGTAAATTACATAACTGGGTGAACATAAATACAATAATGTTTTACAGGTAAACTGTTTGCCTGCAGTTCAGCTTTAAAAATAGGTTCTGTGGAAGTTATGGGAAGCACCTGGAGCTAAAAAGGCTGAATAAAATGATTCATGTTTAGGATCGTCAATGGGTGACCCCGCCCCCTTGTGATGTCACCGACTGAGGGCATGCCTGGGTCAATTAGTAGCCTGCCCTGTAAACTTCTTCAGTTGACTTTGGGCTGCTTATCAGGTCCATCAGCTCAAAAGTCAGCTGAAGGACTGCACACAATAGTCTGACAACACTTTAGCAAATTGCAAAGCGGTTGCTTAGTGTTAGCCTGCACCTGGAACTGGCATGGTCTCCAAGTAAGAAACTTTGATTCACAAAAAATTATTTGCTTATGAAAACTGTATACAGTTAGTTCTGAGGCTGAGCATGTTGGCAAATAGATTTTGGGCTTACATACACTTTAAACAGAATTTATACAATGTATATGGCAGCTACTCTCAACCAGTGTTCCATGGAACCATGGATTTCTCTAGAGATTGCTAGGGGTGCCTTGAACTGTGACTGATTGACCTCCTATTTTGCATTCTTCATACTGATTATCAATGTAAAATTTGGTCTTAGTAAGGGACTTGAAAATTATTTTGGGGGTTCGCTTAGGTTGAAAATGTTGAGAAAGGCTGGTATCCAGTTTAGTATAATTTTTTTCACTATCCTCTATTTATTTCTGTTAAGGGGTACAATCAGCAAAAGGAAAATACGCACAGATGCTATTCCGGGATCTGTTTGAGGATTATGCAAATGCCTTGAGACCGGTGGAAGATACCGACCGAGCATTAAATGTTACCCTGCAAATTACTCTTTCTCAGATTAAAGACATTGTGAGTAAATTCAATGAAGCAAATTCTTTTTTAATGTTGTATCAAGATGCCTACAGATAACGTTCACCTGTTCTAGCCATTTGGGGCTGGATTGAAGAATATTTATATGTCCCCTCCTTATCTGTGGCAGACTTAGTTCAGCTTTCCCAGTGGGAGAGTCGATTGACCAGAAGTACCGTTTCCCTTAAGGTACAAGCACATTTGCCTGAAGAGATCATACACATTTGCACTAATCATTTATTAGTCTTTTCTTTTATTACAACAATCATTTGACATCCAGATCTTGTCTGATGTGATGACTGGATCATGAGTCATGTGACATCCAGAGAATTGGTTTCCATTAGTGACACTACATATAATTACCCCTCTAATGCCGCGTACACATGATCGGACCTTCCGCCAACAGAACTGTGGATTTTTGTTCGAAGGTTGTTGGCTCAAACTTGTCTTGTATACACACGGTCACACAAATGTTGGCCAACAATTCCGAACGTGAGAACACGTTATGATTCCTCTCCCTCCCACGACCAGTCTCCAAACTCCCTTGGCCCAACCTGTACCTGTTTAAATACCCCTGCTACGGGAAGATGCAAAGGCCAAACGACAGACACAACACAGTGCACTAACTCTACAATACCCATTCATTAACCCATAAACAACAATCACAATTAGCATTTTAGACACCTGCCTACACTCCCCCACACTTAAATATAGTGTGTGCTCATACTATAAACACAATAAAAAGACTGGCAGTCCACACTCTCTATTACAGAACAGGCAAAATGTTATCAATGTACAGTAACAGGTGCAAAACTGAAATATGTAATACATTAGCGTTCATTAACTCCAGCCACAGTACTGGTCACAAGAGTACCTGCTCCGCTACCCATGGGGCACCTGGTGTGGAGGGTCCTCCAACACATCCAGCACCTTGTCGCTGCACACTGTAATGCCGTGTACACACGACCGGACTTTTTGACAGCAAAGGTCCAACGGAACGAATCCGCCGGACAATTCGATCGTGTGTGGGCTTTATCGGACCTTTGCTGTAGAGAAATCAGACGGACTTTAAAAATATAACATGTTTCAAATCTTTCCGACGGACGAAAAATCCATTCGTCTGTATGCTAGTCCGACGGGCGAACAACAACGCAAGGGCAGTTATTGGCTACTGGCTATGAACTTCCTTATTCTTGTCCGGTTGTATGTCTTCACGTTCGAATCAGTCGGTGTGATCGTGTGTAGGCAAGTCCGTTGCATCAGAACTCAGTTGAAACTCCGTCGAAAGTGTGGGTTGTTAACCCCAGTCTCCAGACATAAATGGCAGCAAAGGTGAATTGGACAGCTCAGGCAGATGATTCGATGCCTCATCGTGGATGGACGACAAGGTAATGGCAGTGGAGGTGGCTACGATCTCTCTCACAACCTTAAAGCCCAGTTACACTGTAAACTGGAACTGAGCTAACATGCGTTCCGGTTCAATGAAGCTTACTTCGGAACACAAAGGAGGCTCCGACAAGACAGTTTCTCCAGTGGACCCCCCATGCACTCACTTAACCCCTTGCAGCTTGAGGAATCAGCACGCAGCCTGACCAATCCATCCCCATTGGGGCCAGAGGCATTAGAGACTGATATCTCTGACACAACTGGTAAGGTGGACTCTGACAAAACCTTGGCATTTCCTTCCTCATTTAAGTTTCTGGGTTCCTCCACAAGGTCCAGGCCTCAAAGAGGAATGTCTGACACCCATTGACCCATTGCACCATGCCCAAGCATCCACCTGCTCACATACCCTCTGACATTGTCGGCATAAAGGGCGCATTGCCTCCCGGTTTCCATAAAGCACATGGAAAAGCCTTGCCTGGCTCTGATACGAATGCTGGTATCAAGTCCTTTGGGTATTGGTTCGACTTAGGGTAGCTTCTACAGTAACTGCTGATGAAGCATGGTAATGTAGCCTCTGGCTTCCTCTTTAGCCATATGGATTCTAGGACACTTCTGCACCACAGCAATTTGTATAACCCTTCGTGTTGCAACAGCCAATCACTAGAAATGACTTCTAGTCATGCGCCTGTTCATGTGCCAATCACTTGTTTACTTTTTCACAGTGAATTCTCCAATACAGTGCATCCTTCCAACTACACCAAGTGCTGCAGCACTGCAGCACTTATTTCTTAAGTGTTAGAATGATTATACCACCTAAGTGTGTTAGTTAGCACCCCTTGTGGCTGAAGGCTAAAGCTTCACACCGGGCTCCAGACTGGTAGGATAATGTCTTCTCACTTACCACTGACACCTATTCTGGTACTGACTACAAAGCAGTTGGGGCCCGTCCATTAGGGGAGCAGGGGCGCAGCCCCCCATCCATGCCCCCTAATCTACATGCAGGGCTCCGTAAGCATGGTTTCCAATGAGCTTTTTTTTTAAAGCAGGTGATTAGAGCCAGAAGCTGTAATAGGCTTTGAAAAAGGGTGTACTCGGGGCACAGAGCACTGCGCCCTGAGCCCACCCAGTTGTGTGACAATAGCGAATGAATATTCACTATTGTCACACTGATTCTCCTCCTGAGACCCATTTCCCAATTGGCCGAAAGGAGAAGTGATCCTATTGGCCTAGGAGGAAAAGGAAAGAGGAGGGAGGAGACGCACGGCTGGAGGAGACGCAGGGGAAGACCAACCGACCCACCCACCAGCCGCCACTGTCTCCAGGGATGGCTAACCCACAGCAGCTCAGCCACATCCAGCACTCCCCGGCTTGGACAGGGAAGGGAGGAGGAGGAGGGATCAGAGTGTCATCCCGGGCAGGACATCTGCCTCCTAAGGTAAGGAAGCCTTCCCCCTTCCCATCTATCCGTCTCCCATGGGGGGGTGTTCTTTAGGAACAATACACTTTATTCTTCAGCCCAAATGTATGGAAGGAAGCTGCTGTATACTTCATGAGGCCTCGCACACCCGTGGTCCAGCCCCGCCTATAGAAGGTTCTGCTATGTAGCTGGCTCGAACTTAGGGTCCCCACTGCTTGGAAGGGTAGACCATACAGTCATCAATCCACCCCTCAGACACAATCTCTCTCACTGGCAACCAGTGTTGCCAACCTACTATATTGAAATTTACTGACACGACACCCACAATTTACTGACACAGTCACGTTTTCACTGACATTTCCAGAAGTTACAAAATTGCAGTTTTAAGGGCAAATTTCAGTATTTAGGCTACAAACAAGTACAGTGTGATTGCAATATGATTTAGGGTAGTTATGAAGGCAAAAAACATATTTCTTAGATATAGTATGTAAGTAGCTCAGGGACAGGATGATGACACCTCACTGAAACGACATGTCCCCTCCTATCACAGTGACAGTCTCTCTCCACGTCAGGTGGTCCCTTTAGTCCACTCCAGTCCAATCAGCACTGACAGCCCCACTCCCGACTTGCCTTGCCCCTTCCCGCAGACCCGCACACGAGGCTCCGGCAGCTCCGCTCGGCTCCCTTGCACCGTGACATCACCTAACACACTCAGGCACTGCCATATTTTTTCCTGGCAACCTTTTCCTGTCACTGGCATTTACTGGCAGGAGAAAAGTGCCTGTTTTTTTACTGGCTGCCAGTAAAAATACTGACAGCTGGCAACACTGCCGGTCACCACTGCCTCCTCTCACAAAATGTCTGCTTCTTCTTTCCTTTTACCTCTTACTCTCCATCACACAGATAGTTTACATAAAGGTTTACCTATCGATCTCCATTTCCATGCACTGTAGGACTCTTACTCTTTTTTTCCTGCTTAGGGCAAACTGTAGCCTTGATGTTTAATATCAAAGCATTTCGTTGTATTAAAACCTTTTCTGTGTATTATTATTTATGAACATGGGGCAGATATTAAATTCTATTTTCACATTGCTGGTCGATGATCCAAAACATTAAGGGTCGTACGCATGGGCCGTGTACTGGGCAGTTTCTATTGAACTGGCCAACATTCGGCTAGTGTGTACAGCAGCCGGTCCAAAAACCGCCCCCTGTCAGAACACAGTAGCTCAGCGGGGGGGGGGGGGGGGTGTCGCTGCTCCTCCTGAGCTCTTCAGTTTTTATTTTGTTCAGCCCACTGGTTTGAACGTAAAAAAAAACTGTTATGCCGCGTACACACAGTCGGAATTTACGACAACAAATGTTCGATGTGAGCTTGTTGTTGGAAATTCTGACCGTGTGTAGGCTCCATCGGACATTTGTTGTCGGAATTTCCGACAACAAAAATTTGAGAGCTGGTTCTCAAAATTTCCCACAACAAAATCCGTTGTCAGAAATTCCGATCGTGTGTACACAATTCCAACGCACAAAATTCCACGCATGCTCGGAATCAAGCAGAAGAGCCGCACTGGCTATTGAACTTCATTTTTCACGGCTCGTTGTAGGTGTTGTATGTCACTGCGTTCTTGACGTTCGGAATTTCCGACAACATTTGTGTGACCGTGTGTATGCAAGACAAGTTTGAGCCAACATCCGTCGGAAATAAATCCAGAATTTTGTTGTCGGAATGTCCGATCATGTGCACGCGGCATAAGTGTGTACCAGGCGTTAGACTTTCCTGCTTTGCCTGCTTCTCCTACTAGCTGGGGAGATATTTTTAAATTTGTACATTTTAAATGTGAACATTTCTTTTTTTACAGGATGAAAGGAATCAGATATTGACAGCATACTTGTGGATTAGGCAAAGCTGGTTTGATGCATACCTGACGTGGAACAGAGATGACTATGATGGTCTAGATTCTATCCGTATCCCAAGCAACATGGTATGGAGACCAGATATCGTGCTCTATAACAAGTAGGTAGACAGGTCAGAGAAACTACATATGGTACTTTTTTCTTTTGTTGCAGTATATTCCTATTCATTATGCTGAAACCTTGCACTTTCTTATAGGAAATAATATAAAAAAAGTATTTGATTTGGATAGAAGAAAGTTTTCCCTGTGCCTGTGTGGGTTTCTTCCCACACTTCAAGCACATGCTGGTAGGTTAATTGAATCCTATCTAAACTGGCCATAGTATGTGTATGTAGGAATGTGAGTTAGGGATGGTCCCGATGTTCGAGTTAAACGTAAGTTCGACTCGAACATTGGGTGTTAGTTTGTTCGTAGAACATATGGGACGCTCGTGGGAAATTCGCATGCCGCAATGCGCCCCATAATGCATTGCGAGATCGCAGTGCATTGACAACTGCTGATTGGCAATAGCATGTGCCTGACCTGTATGCTTTGGCCAATCACAGCGCAATGTGCTGTGAGAGCCATGATTAGCCAAAGGCAGGGTGGCTCAGGGGCTAAGACCATGCCCCACACTATATAAGGCTGCTGCTTACACAGCATAGCAGAATAAATGGAGATTAGGCAGGTAGTTAGTGTAGTGTGCAGTCAGTCAGTGTAGTATATATAATACAGTTAAGAGTATATATTGCAGTCAGTGTAGTGTATATATAATACAGTTCAGAGTATATAGTACAGTCAGTGTAGTATATATAATACAGTTCAGAGTATATACAGTAGTGCAGTCAGTGTAATATATATAATACAGTTCAGAGTATATAGTGCAGTCAGTGTAGTATATATAATACAGTTCAGAGTATATAGTGCAGTCAGTGTAGTGTATATATAATACAGTTCAGAGTATATAGTGCAGTGAGTGTAGTATATATAATACAGTTCAGAGTATATAGTGCAGTCAGTGTAGTATATATAATACAGTTCAGAGTATATACAGTAGTGCAGTCAGTGTAATATATATAATACAGTTCAGAGTATATAGTGCAGTCAGTGTAGTATATTTAATACAGTTCAGAGTATATAGTGCAGTCAGTGTAGTGTATATATAATACAGTTCAGAGTATATAGTGCAGTCAGTGTAGTATATATAATACAGTTCAGAGTATATACAGTAGTGCAGTCAGTGTAATATATATAATACAGTGCAGAGTATATAGTGCAGTGAGTGTAGTATACGTAATACAGTTCAGAGTATATAGTGCAGTCAGTGTAGTGTATATATAATACAGTTCAGAGTATATAGTGCAGTCAGCGTAGTATATATAATACAGTGGAGATTATATAGTGCAGTTAGTGTAGTATATATAATACAGTGCAGAGTATATGGTGCAGTCAGTGTAGTATATATAATACAGTGCAGAGTATATAGTGCAGTGCAGAGTATATAATACAGTGTATTGAAGTGGTTAAGGGGAATCCTATGACAGAATTAAGAAAAAAATTGGCGTAGGGTCCCCCCCCAAAATCCATACCAGACCCTTTGAGTCTGGTATAGATTTTAAGGGGAACTCCATGCCAAAATAAAAAAAAAAATGGTATGGGTCCCCCTCAACATCCATACCAGGCCCTTTTGGTATGGCATAGATTTTAAGGGGAACTCTATGTCAATTTTATTTTTTTTAAATGGTGTGGGGTACCCCTCAAACTCCATACCAGACCCTTATCCGAGCATGCAGCCTGGCAGGCCAGGAAAGGGAGGGGACGAGCGAGCGCCCACCCTGCCCGAACCATACCAGGCCGCTTTCCCACAACATGGGGAGGGTGCTTTGGGGTGACCTCCAAAGCACCTTGTGCCCATGTTGATGGGGACAAGGGCCTCTTCCTGACAACCCTGGCCGGTGGTTGTTGGGGTCTGCGGGTAGGGGTCTTATCGGATTCTGGAAGCCCCCTTTAACATGTGAATGGATATCGGGTACATTGTACCCCTACCCATTCACCAAAAAAGTTTAAAAAAGTAAAAACCACAAGAGACAGTTTTTGACTCCATTTATTAAAAAAAAAAAAAGGTGTCCCGCAATGTACATCCATCTTCAATCACGCCACCTGATGGACCGAAAAAATAGAAAAAACTAAAAAAGCTCCGCCTCCATGGGAGGTCTCCCGCTCACTGCTGTCTCTTCGCTTTGACAGCTGTTCTATAGGCAAGGGCGGGGCCACCCAGTGACGTAACCAACTGACCCCACTCCTTCTGACGTTATGTGACCTCATGTGATGTCAGAGGGGGTGGGGTTTCCAGTTACCTTAGCGGGTAGCTCTGCCCTTGCCTATAAAAGAGCTGTTAAAGCCAAGAGACAGCAGTCACCGGGAGGCCTCCCATTGGTTTTTCTATTTTTTGGGTCCGTCGGGCGCTGTGTTTGACGATGGATGTACATCGCGGGATACTTTTTTTTTTTTTTTTCTTTTTTAATAAGGAATTGTCAAAAACTGTCTTATGTGTTTTTTTTTACTTTTTTGACACTTTTTTTTGGTGAATGGGTAGAGGTACAATGTATCCCTACCCGTTCACATGGGGGGGAGGGAATCTGGGGGCCCCCTTGTTAAAGGGAGTTTCCAGATTCCGATAAGCCCCCTGCCCACAGACCCGGACATCTATACTGCCGGGAGCCGACAATACATTACAGCAGCAAACAAGTTTAAATGACATTTTTTCCTTTAGAAATGTCATTATTGCTGCGGCATGTTCTATACATCGCACAGATGCGCCAATTTACAAGCAGACTAAGGGGACCCCCCAGGCACGATATTTAAAGGAATATTTCATTTTTATTGTTTCACTTTAAGCATCATTAAAATCACTGCTCCTAAAAAAACAATAGTTTTAAAAACATTTTTTGCATTGATACATATCCCTTAGTATCTTCTAATCTAAAAAGTAATTTAAGGTCTTACTTATTACTATTACATACTTATTCTTTGAGATGAGTTATTGTAAGAGTTTACTACTATTATGTGTACAGCTATATTTTATTTGACCTAAAACGTATCTGCTCAGTTCAATGCATTGCACAATGTGTGACTCTGAACACATTACCACCTATTGATTTTTTCAATGCTTTCAATTCACAGGGCAGATGATGAATTTTCTGAACCGGCAAATACAAATGTTGTTCTGCGTTATGATGGCAAGATCACATGGGATTCCCCAGCTATAACCAAGAGCTCCTGCGTTGTGGATGTCTCCTATTTCCCATTTGATAAGCAGCAGTGTAATCTAACCTTTGGTTCCTGGACTTACAATGGTAATCAAGTGGATATAATAAATGCTATGGACACAGGAGACTTGTCGGACTTTGTGGAAAACGTGGAATGGGAAATGCAAGGCATGCCGGCAGTGAAGAATGTCATTACATACGGATGCTGCTCTGAGCCATACCCTGATATCACCTTCACTCTGATTCTCAAGAGGAGATCTTCTTTCTACATATTCAACTTGCTAATCCCATGTTTAATGATATCCTTCCTGGCTCCATTAGGATTCTACCTCCCTGCAGACTCTGGGGAAAAGGTATCTCTAGGAGTCACTGTACTCTTGGCTCTGACTGTCTTTCAGCTGATGGTTGCAGAAAGCATGCCTCCTTCTGAAAATGTGCCATTAATAGGTAAGTATAGTTCTTTCAGCACATAGATAAATAAAAAATAAAAAGATAATGAAAGATATGTGTATGACTGTGCCTGGACTCCAGATAATCCTGCTTTCTCCATCTCTTCAGTAACATTGGAAGGGCCTCCACAATGTGGCTTCTGCTGCACAGCTACTATTTTTTTTAAGGCTTCCGATGCCCTGTCTTACAAATAAGATGATAAAAAGAAGAGGGTGCACCAGCCTCGTGCATTATTCAAATACAATTTATTAGTAAAAACAAGATAAAAACTACTCACAAACGTGTGGAGAGTAACTGCTTGTAAAAGCCATCAAATTGTGGCAATCAGTCCTGGAACCAACTTTCTCCAGATAGCAAAGGGGAGGACATCAGGAATGCTGCTGACGTTTCAAAGGAGTACCTTCTTCCTCAGAGTCTAGGCTAGATGGCCCCCCTTTGCTATCTGAAGACTGTTGGTTCCAGGACTGATTGCCACAATTTGATGGCTTTTACAAGCAGTTACTCTCCACATGTTTGTGAGTAGTTTTTATCTTGTTTTTACTAATAAATTGCATTTGGATAATGCACAAGGCTGGTGCACCCTCTTCTTTTTATCTTTTTATGACTATTAGGATATCCCCTATCCTGGAGGGCCGCAAGACCAGAGACACTATCCCTTGAGTCAGAGACCGCTCGGTTATCACACTAATGCGCAAGAGTGTTTGTTTCCTGTCTTACAAATACCTGTCCAATAAATTATAATTTGATAACTATTGAAACTCGTAAAGTAGAAATCCATCCAAAACTTTTTCTCGTTCTGGAGACTTTGGAAAAGAGAGCCACTGTCAGATTTTTATTGCTGCTTTTCTCTCTATTGAGGACAGCCACTATGATCCATATGTCCTGATTACCACTGTAAACAAGACAAAAAAGTGAAAGCAATTCCAAAATGTTATAGCTTGCACCAGCACAGAAGTATAGAGGACCTCCTCCAGAGAGAACACCTGTTTGGGTGCTGAAGGTGGGATTTCCCACCACTTTAGAGAGATCTCTACTAATTTCCTGTTAAGTTTCTTAGACGGGAAATTAAAGTAAATCTCCCAGATGGGGACACAGAGATAGTGCATGATGTCATCGAGATTATAAATAATACAGTAAGTAAATACCTGATTAAAGCAGGAAGGCTGTGACTATATAAAACACAAGAGTGGGCTATGGGATAGGTGTGTTACAGCCTCTGCATTAGGGCTTAGTGGAATTTGCAACACCTTTATTACTTAACTGAGGTCTGACCTTTGCATTAAAACTGTTATAAACTGATTGGTCTAGCCATGTATGACAACAACTCAGCTTCTCCTCTTACGTAGCTGTCCTGGAGGATGTTTGGGAAAGTTAGCAGTTAGACATACCAGTAATGTTTTTTCTGGGAATCTTCCAGGACAGCTACATAGTCCCCACCCTTTAGACTTTTTCTTTATTGCCTTTGTGTACTCAGTGGCAGCAGTATACTTTAAAGTGCTGCTAAAGGCAGTGGATTTTTACCCCAATGCATTCTATGCATTAAGGTAAAAAAACTTCTGCATGAAGGTTCACACTTATACTTTCCTGAGCCCGATCTTGATCCAGCAATGTGCCCAATTTGTTCCCATGTAGTCAGTTGGAGGTTGATCTGCAACTCCCCAAGGGTGTCACCAGTGGCTTGGCCCCACTCTCTGGTAACAGACTACAGACTGGGAGAGCCTAGGCTGATCTGTCATGGTGCACCTTCATCATGTTCACGTGGTACACTTTGAGCCGTGTACCACGGTCATCAAGCGATACCATGTAGGTCACATTGCCCCTTTTTTCACGTACAGTGTAAGGTCCCCCCCATGCTGCTTGCAGCTTGTTCTGCCGCATGGGGACCAGTACCCAAACATTGTGGCCTACCTCATATACCCTCTCCCAGGCAAACCAGTCATACCATTGTTTCAGGGTGGTTTGGGCTGCGTATGCTCTGATGAGCACAAAGCTCATCAGAGTGTCCATATTCTCCCATAGTTTTAGTACATAGTCTACCACTGAGACTTTATGACCCACGTTCTGCCCTTCCCTCTTCTTTGAGGCTTCAGAAAATTCTATGTTAACTCAGATAAGATACTTTATTGGCATCTAGGTGTCAACTCTATCCTAGAAGCTGGCCCTGTCCTTTTCAAATGCTAATAGACCAACATATGTGTATGGCTGATTACTGAATACTGTGTCTTTAACCACTAGCCAACCAGCTGCCGTCATTATACTGCTCTTCCCGCAAATCGCCCTAGCTGTACGTCGGCTGTTTAAACAGCTATAGCAGGCGTGCCCACTGCACGACGGGGGGACAGGATGCGTCACGAAGACTGCGGGCACGAGAGCCAGTATGGGGATTTGAGTGTGTAAACACATGTATCCCTGTTCTGTCAGGAGAGGAGAGACAGATCATCTGCTCCTACTAAGTAGGAACAGTGATATGTCTCCTTCTCTAGTCAGTCCCACCCCCCTACAGTAAGAAACACAAACAAGGAAACACATTTAACCCCTTGATCGCCCCTTAGTGTTAACCCCTTCCCTACCAGTGACATTTACACAGTAATCAGTGAATTTTTATCGCACTGATCGCTGTATAAATGTCAATGGTCCCAAAATGTGCCAAAAGTGTCCCATCTGTCCGCCACAATGTCGCAGTCCCAATAAAAATTGCATATCGCCGCCATTACTAGTAAAAAAAAGAATAATAATAAAAATGCCATAAATCTATCCCCTATTTGTAGTCGCTATAACTTTTTGGCAAACCAATCATTATATGTTTATTGCAATTTTTTTTACCAAAAATATGTAGAAGAATACATATCGGCCTAAACTGATGAAGAAATTCGTTTTTTTTAAATTGGGGATATTAATTATAGCAAAAACTAAAAAATATTGTTTTTTTTTTCAAAATTGTCCCTCTTTTTTTGTTTTTAGCGCAAAAAATAAAAACCGCAGAGGTGATCAAATACCACCAAAAGAAAGCTCTATTTGTGAGGGAAAAAAAGAACGTCAATTTTGTTTGGGTACCATGTCGCATGACAACGTAATTGTTAGTTAAAGCAACGCAGTGCCGTATAGTAAAAAATGGCCTGGTCATTAAGGGGGCAAATCCTTCCAGGGCTGAAGTGGTTAATAACACAAAATTAAACTTTATGTACAATTACACTACTTCTACAGATCACGTCACATCTCAGCTACTGGCACAACTGCCCTACTCTTACATTTATGTTACAACCACGTTCATATTACACATTACGGGGGCTCAGTCTGCCCTCTTCCTCCTCATTGGCTCAGAAACAGCAACAGGAGCCATTAGTTCCTGCTGCTGTTAATCACAGCCAGTGACGAGGGAGCAGGGGGCGGGGCCCGAGACCTACTATCTGTGTCAAGATGCAGACGGCATGGTTGGGGAGTGAGCCTGCACTTGTGCCCCCATAGCAAGTGGCTTGGGAAGAGCCAGAAGCGTCAACGGGGGACCCTAGAAGAGGAGGATTGGGGCTGCTCTGTGCAAAACTATATGTAAGTATAACATGTTTATTATTTTAAAGAAAAAAAATGACATTTTGAATCACTTTAACCACTTCAATACCAGGCAATTAGACGCCCAGGCCAATTTTCAGCTTTCAGCGCTGTCGCAATTTGAATGACAATTGCGCGGTCATGCTACACTGTACCCAAACAAATTTTTTATCATTTTGTTCCCACAAATAGAGCTTTCTTTTGGTGGTATTTGATCACCTCTGCAGTTTTTTTATTTTTTGCGCAACACCGAAAATTTTGAAATTTTTCTGTTAAACATTTTTGTAAATAAGTACGTTTTCTTCTTCAATGATGGGCACTGATATGGCGACACTCATGGGCACCGATGAGGTGGCACCAATGAGGTGGCACTGATGAGGTGGCACTGACGGGCAGGGCACTGATGATGGGCACTGATAGGCGGCACTGATGGGCACTGATAGGTGGCACTGATGGGCATGGGTGTGCGCAGTCTAATGCATTAGGGTGTGCACCCTTAAGCTCAAACACACATGCATGTGTATGTATCCACATATATATGACCCCAGCACATTGATCTCCCTGCTGGCACAGTGAAAGAGAAAAGGATAAACACTTCTCTTATGGCAGAGCGTGTAAGAGGGAGATCTTTCCCATGATCCTGTTGCTACACAGAACAAGAACACTAATGCGCATGGGGGGATTAGGGTGTGCCTGGGCACACCCGGCACACCCTGTGCGCACGCCTATGCTGATGGGCACTGATAGGTGGCACTGGCATGCGGCACTGATGGGCACTCATAGGAGGCACCGATGGGCACTCATAGGAGGCACCGATGGGCACTCATAGGTGGTATTGATGGGTTCTTATGGGTGGCACTGATGGGTACTTATGAGTGGCACTGATAGGTGGCACAGATGGGCACTGATGGGCACTGACAGCTGGCACCGATGGACACTGATGGGTGGCACTGATGACACTGATTGGTGGCACTGATGACACTAATGGGTGGCATTGCTGGGCATCACTGAAATATAATGGTGCCAATCAGTGCCCATTTGTGGGCACTGATTGGTACAGATTGGGCACAGACTGGGCACATTGGGCACATGTGGATGGCCTTGGGGTACATACTTGGCCATCCACATGTTGCCCCCTTCCCTGGTGGTCCTAGTGTCGTCCCTGGTGGTCCAGTTTGGTCATCTGAGGGGGGGCTGCGCTGATAAACAATCAGCACAGACCCCCCCCTGTCAGGAGAGAGTCGATCAATGGCTCTTTCTATTGACATCATGATCAGCCGTGATTGGACACGGCTGATCACGTGGTAAAGAGCCTCCGCCGGAGGCTCTTTACCAAGATCGGTGGAGTAGTGTGTCAGACTGACACACCACTCCACCGATCGCCGTGATGCGTGCCCCCGAGGGTGCATGGTGGCATGTTATCCTGCTGGACGTCATATGATGCCCAGTCAGGATAACAGAACCACCGCCCAGCCGTCAATCTGCTATAGGCCGGGCGGGAAGTGGTTAAAGGGTATCGCCACTTTCGTGGGAAGAATAATTAGCAAACTAAAAAAATAATAACATAGCATATTCAATTGCTACACAAGTCATATTGTAATTGAATGTTATTAAAAATTACCTTTCCTTTTTAATCTTCAGCGCTGTAATTCTCTGTAAAAGGCAATGCAATATGGCTATCCCAGGTATGTTATTTCCTGCTTGAATGATTGGCTTACCGATTTTCCCAGAAGTCTGCACTAAGATACAAATGCAATTTTAAGCATCCCCTGCAACACAAATGTAATTTACTCCCAAACGAAAAGCACATCTAAAAGGGATGCAGACCCTGCTATTTTCCTCATTAGAGCCCTGCAGGTGCAGCAGCTGTTTCATAATTACAAAACCACTCGCATACAGATGCACATGAACACAGACAAACAAACAACTATTTTTCCACAATAACAAAAGGTAGGAATCTGCAACAAAGTTTGTTAAAATCCCTGCCATATACATTGATCACCCACGGGGGTATGTTTTTTTCTCAACAAAAGTGGATTTATTCTTTAAGCTCACTGAAGGCCAAGGAAGTTAGAGGGGTACTTGTTCCTAGAAATACTGTCACTGGTAAGTCTAACTGGAAATATTCTGAAGAAAATTGGAGTTTAATTGTACTGAGGTTTTTATCTTCTGGGATAGCGTTTGTATCTACTTTACTGTAGCGGTGCAAAGAGGGGGAGAAAATATTCTCAGAATCATCATAATCAGAATTTTCATTTTTCATTTTTTAAGCTTTTACCTACTGTGCATCAAGCTTCAATTGTTTCCTAAAAGGCATCCCAATTATGTAAGCGTCTAAATGTTTGTAGTCGCATTGTTTTTGGGAGCCTTCAAGTGAGACTGTTTCAGGAAAAAAAGTTGATTCGAGAATAAGCGCGAAGCAGGCTAGACATACAAATTCATGCACATATTGTAGACATGTTTTATGTATGTTTGAAGAGAAACAGTGCACACAACGGGGAACTCCCAATCCAATTTGCAAGATCTTCTTTCAGGTGCTCAGGCTCAGTTTGTCCTTACACACTACAGCAGAAACAAGTAAAAAGATGCTACGACTAAGGCTGTTGCCGAAACGCGTCAGAATTTTGCTTGTCACTTTTTGTAACCAATTATTAAAATCGCTATATGGACTACAGAGTTGCCAGCTCAATCCTTTTACATGTTTTATATCTGTGTTACATAAATCACATTTGCGTACATAGAATAAGTTTAATTGCTTATTATATTTTAAAGATATCTTATGAAATTGAAAATGAATGAGTTTTACATATGAACTTAGAAGAACATGCTATATCGTGAATATATTTGAATGTTTTTATCTACTTTAGGTAAATACTACATAGCTACAATGACAATGATTACAGCCTCAACAGCGCTGACTATCATCATTATGAACATTCACCTATGTGGGGCAGAAGCAAAGCCCATCCCTCACTGGGCAAGGGTTGTCATACTTGACTACATGTCCAAGATATTTTTTGTTTACGATGTGGGAGAGAACTGCACCCGGTCCCAGGAAGAAAGTGACACCATTTCACAGGACAGTGTTCATTCCCATGATGTCTATGAGAAAGAACAGGATTTTCATGACTCTTTAAAGCAACCACTCTCTGCGGAAGGTGACTTTTTCTGTGACATGGACATCCATGCTAACCTAAATGACCAAGCTGCCGGGGACAAGGGAGGCCAGTGTAACATCCCTCGTCATCTGTACTGTCATCATTGCATCCATTACAGAGTTCTGGCAAGTAACATTGAATACATCACTAACTGGTACCGGGAGCAGAAATCCATCAGCCTTAATGGAATTGAGTGGAAGAAAGTGGCCAAGGTGATGGACCGCTTCTTTATGTGGGTCTTCTTTACTATGGTCTTTTTTATGAGTATTTTAATTATTGCGAAGGCTGTATAGTGTGAGGCATGTCTGGTCATTACTGAGTAGCTGAAATATTGATAATAGAACTTTGGTCTACATCTTAATGCCGCGTACACACGGTCGGACTTTTCAGCTACAAAAGTCCGACAGCCCTTCCGACAGACTTTCAACGGACTTTTGGCGGACTTGCGGCGGACTTTCTAACGAGCGGACTTGCCTACATACGATCACACAAAAGTCAGACGGATTTGTACGTGATGACGTACACCGGACTAAAATAAGGAAGTTAATAGCCAGTAGCCAATAGCTGCCCTAGCGTGGGTTTTTGTCCGTCGGACTAGCATACAGACGAGCGGATTTCTGGGTCCGGCGGAGTTATGACGTAAAGATTTGAAGCATGTTCCAAATCTAAAGTCCGTCAGATTTGCGACTAGAAAAGTCATCTGAAAGTCCGGGGAAGCCCACACACGATCGGATTGTCCGCCGGATTTGGTCCGTCGGCATCCGTCGGACTTTTGTAGCCGAAAAGTCCGACCGTGTGTACGCCCTATTACAGATATGTTGACTTTTCTCTTTTGGTAGAAGTGGACATTCACTCAGTCTTGACCCACATATTTGCTTCAGTGCAGTGATATTAACATTTTATTCCAGGTGGCCCTACAACTAATATGTGGGTCTTAAGTCAGAGAATTGAGTTTATGTCAAAGGCCTTGAAAAAAGTTTATATGCTTCATGTTAGTCTTCCTTTATAGCAGAATCATAGACTAATCAGAAGCTGATCTGTTCATACCTTACCCAATTGCTGCTAAAACCTGTGTGCTACTTACCTAGCAGCAGGTCTAGGTTCTCTCCACCCAGTACCAGGACAGGGTCATCCAGCGCCCAGGGCAGGGATCCAGAACTGCGCCCCCCTCCACCACTCTTATTACATCCTATAGAATGGGTGCCCCACCCTGCATGCATTCTTTGCCCCTTTGCTCCACTGCACCCAGGGAAGCTGACCCTCCTGCCCAGGCCCTGTCTCCACCTGTTCACTGCTATGGCAGCAGCAGGACACTTGATCAAAGGGCAGTTTATGTGTTTATGCAGAGCCACTGGCTAGCTCCACCTGCACACAGATAGTTATTTCACAGATTTTTGAATTTTCAACAATCCGCCTTCTGTGATTGGCTCATTGCCTTTCATAAATCTTAAAATGGAACTTCACTCTCCCAATCAACATTTATTATTTTTATTCTTCATGCTGCTAGCATTAGTAAATAGATACAAAAGTATATCATATTTACTTGTTTTAAACTTTTTTTTTTTTTACATTTCTTCAGTTACTTCATGGTTACTTCTTGCCTAGGCAAACTATAGGGGTTTTTCTCAGCTAAGCACACTCTCCTGCATGCATGCATGCTTGGGCTAAGGGTAGATAGATTCCAGGAAGTAAGTGCTACATAAATCATTTGCCCTTACTCAAGATGCCATGGCCAGAAATGCTAGGGGGTTGTTTTTCAAAGTGATTTTTCAACAGAATAAAGCATAGAGACATGGATGGATGGGGGATTTTGCTTTGAATATTAACCGCTTACCGCCCACTGGCTGTCATATGACGGCCAGGTGGCGCGGCTCCTGTTCTGGGAGAACGTCATATGACGCCCATCCATTTAAACAGGGCATGCACGCGATCGCAACGCTATACCTTCGGTGGCAGCGTGTCACGGAGACACCGCTTGCCACCGAGGGGGGTAAACAGCCATCGGGCATGGCTGTTTACCACGTGATCAGCCATGCCTTCATCACGGCCGATTACAGATGGTACCGCTCCACTTTGCATGGCGCATGCACGTGATTGCGAGCGCGCTGGGTGTGCACATCGGTGGCGACGTGTTCCCGGGAACACAGCTCGTCACCGACGATGGTAAACAGCCATTGGCCGGCGGCTGTTTACCTTGTGATCGGCTGTGATCCTTTTACAGCCGATCACTAAATGTAAACATAGAGCGGTAACAAGATGTTACCGGGTTCTCCTCCTCACACACCGATCATGTGTGAGAAGGAGATTGCGGTAACATCTCGTTACCGCTTACAGTGTAAACCAACACGCACTGATTGCCCCTCCCAATAAAGAGGACCTGTCACCACCCATCGAAGTACCTGTCACAGTTCATCTGAGTACCTGTCACAGTCCATCTGAGTACCCGAGTACCTGTCACAGTCCATCTGAGTACCTGAGTACCTGTCACAGTTCATCTGAGTACCCGAGTACCTGTCACAGTTCATCTGAGTACCTGAGTACCTGTCACAGTTCATGTGAGTACCCGAGTACCTGTCACAGTCCATCTGAGTACCCGAGTACCTGTCCCAGTCCATATGAGTACCCCGAGTACCTGTCACAGTCCATCTGAGTGCCTGAGTACCTGTCACAGTTCATCTGAGTACCCGAGTACCTGAGTACCTGTCACAGTCCATATGAGTACCTGAATACCTGTCAGTCAATCTGAGTACCTGAGTACATGTCACAGTCCATATGAGTACCTGAGTACCTGTCACAGTCCATATGAATACTGAGTACCTGAGTACCTGTCCTTCAGAGTACCCGAATACCAGTCACCAGCTCATCAGAGTACCTGAGTACCTATCTGTAGCCCATCATAGTACCCAAGTACCTATCACCAGCCCATCAGCGTACCCAGGTACCTGTCACCAGCCCATCAGAGTACCCGAGTACCTGTCACCAGCCCATCAGAGTACCCGAGTACCTGTCACCAGCCCATCATAGTACCCGAGTACCTGTCTCCTGCCCATCAGAGTACCCGAGTACCTATCTGCAGCCCATCAGAGTACACGAGTGCCTATCTGCAGCCCATGCCTCATAGAATATACGTTGGGGTGTTTGCTTTCCAAAATGGGGTCATTTTGTGGGTAATTCCACTGTCCTGGTGCTCAAGGGCCTTCAAAATTGTGATAGGTGGTTCAGAAATGAGATGTGTAATTTATGCTCGTAGAACGCCTGAAGGTACTACTTCAATGTTGGGCCTTTGTATGTGGCCAGGCTGTGTAAAAGTCTCACACAAGTGGTATCGCCATATTCGGGAGTAGCAGAATGTATTTTGGGGTGTAATTTTTGCTATATACATGCTATGTGTTAGAAATATCTTATAAATTGACAACTTTGTGTAAAAAAAAATGCGTTTTCATTTTTTTTACTTCTCCAAAGAGTTCTGGAAAAAAATGAACTGTTCAAAAGACTCATTATGCCTCATAGATTATACGTTGGGGTGTTTGCTTTCCAAAATGGGGTCATTTTGTGGGCAATTCCATTGTCTTGGTGCTCCAGGGCCTTCAAAAGTGTAATAGGTGGTTGAGAAATGAGATGTGTCATTTATGCTCGTAGAACATCTGAAGGTACTACTTCAATGTTGGGCCTTTGTATGTGGCCAGGCTGCGTAAAAGTCTCACACATGTGGTATCGCTATACTCAGGAAGAGTAGCAGAATGTATTTTGGGGTGTAATTTGTTGTAGCCATATGCTATGTGTGAGAAATAACCTGATAATATGACAATTTTGTAAAAAAATAATTTAAAAAAATCTTCATTTTGCAAAAAAAAATTGTAGGAAAAAATTACAACTTAAAAAAACTCACCATGCTACTTACTTAATACCTTGGAATGTCTACTTTCTAAAAAGGGGTAATTTGGGGGGTATTTGTACTTTCCTGACTGTGTCTCAAGAAATGAGATACACCTGATGTACTGAAGGCCTGATCAGATGTGATCAATTTTCAGTGATTGGCACCATAGTTTGTAGACTCTATAACTTTCACAAAGACCAAATAATATACACTAATTTGGGTTATTTTTTACCAAAGATATGTAGCAGTATACATTTTGGCCAAAATTTATGAAGAAAAATTACTGGTTTGCAAAATTTTATGACAGAAACAAAGAAAAAGGCATTTTTTTCACAAAATTTACGGTCTATTTTTATTTATAGCACAAAAAACCCACTAGTGATTAAATACCACCAAAAGAAAGCTCTAGGATGCAAATTCCATATGGGTACAGTGTCGCATGACCGAGTAATTGTCATTCAAAGTGTGAGAGTGCTGAAAGCTGAAAATTGGTCTGGGCAGGAAGGGGGTGTAAGTGCCCTGTATTGAGGTGGTTAAAAAGATGCAGTGAAGATCCACTTTAAGTGAGCTCAAGGGTTACAGCACTAGAAATGTAGCTCCTCCTGAGGTTGTACTTTACCTGGATGTGGTTATTGAAATTTTCTAATGTTTGTTTTGTCTGTTTCTCTGTGTCCCCCTCCGTGCTCCTAAAGATCCCAGCTTAATACTCTTTACCTGCTTTACAATGATGCCAGTCAGTTTAATTCCAGTCAGATACAGGAATCAGAAGTGATGCTTAACTCCAAAAAATGCAAAAAATACATTCATACAAGCTGGAATAAACTACATTGAATTCTATTTCTGTATCTTCTTAATGAGTCCAACCACCTTTTGTTTTTTTTAATTTTGTTAGCAAGCCACTAAATTCTCCATACAGACTGGTCCTCAGAAGGTAGGACTCTTGCTTAAAATGACATTCGAGACCGATCAGATGAAATTTTTTTCTAGTACAACACTGGGAGTGCTCATGTGATCATAGCAAAAGTAAGATTATAAATACATGGCCTACCTCAGCATCTGCAAAAGAGAATCAGGCGGGCATGAGCAATAAAGCCAACAAAAACCTTGCACTGTATACACCTGACCTGTATGGGATTTTTTTCCCTCAAAAAAAATGTGGTTTTACTTTTTAAAGTTGATTTCCGAGGAAAACAACAAAATTCACTAGCATTGTAAGGGTTAAATGCTTGTTTATGCCGAAGGTACCAGTAAAAATTACTTTTACTTACCTAATCCCTCCCTTCTGCAGCCTCCTTCCATACTATAAGACCATAAAGTGCTCCAGTGGTCACAGACACTCTGACATCCTCAACTAATGGCCCTGCATTGCTCGTGAGAATGACAAGGGACTGTCCGCAACCCAGAGAGTTAAGGAGAAGAGTTTTCCTGGGAGGAGCAAAAGGTAAGTAATAATCCCTTTTACTGGTAACCTAGGCATAAGTGAGCAGATTGATTTTAGGGCCCCGCTACTGGTGATTTGCCTTATAGTGGACCCACCCGCAGTGACAGAAAGACAGACATCCATTCTGTCAAGCTTTTTTTTTTCAGATTTGATTGGCTCAGTGAAAAAAGGGTTAAAAGCAGCAACAAGCATTCCCTTTGCTCAATAGTAACTTCTAGTAAATGTATCTTCAGCCCCTCTCATAGGCTAATAATGAACCTTCAAGCTGAGACCGCCAATTTATAGGTCGGTACTTTGACTGGGCCATTCTAACACATGAATATGCTTTGATCATTCCATTGTAGCTCTGACTGTATGTTTAGGGTTGTTGTCCTGCTGGAAGGTGAACCTCTGCCCCAGTCTCAAGTCTTTTGCAGACTCTAATGCCATGTACACACGATCGGACATTGATCGGACATTCCGACAACAAAATCCATGGATTTTTCCCAACAGATGTTGGCTCAAACTTGTCTTGCATACACACGGTCACACAAAGTTGTCGGAAAATCCAATTGTTCTGAACGCGGTGATGTAAAACGCATACATCGGGACTATAAACGGGGCAGTAGCCAATAGCTTTCGTCTCTTAATTTATTCTGCGCATGCGTGGCACTTTGTGCGCCGGATTTGTGTACACACGATCGGAAATTCTGACAACGGATTTTGTTGTCGGAAAATTTTATAGCCTGCTCTCAAACTTTGTGTGTCAGAAATTCCGATGGAAAATGTGTGATGGAGCCTACACACGGTCGGAATTTCCGACAACAAGCTCCTATCACACATTTTCCGTCGGAAAATCCGACCGTGTGTACGGGGCATTACAGGTTTTCTTCTAAGATTGCCCTGTATGTGGAAAGTTTTAAGGGATATGAATACTTTTTCAAGGCACTATATGAAATATGCATGGGACAAAAAGTTCCAATAGACCCATACATCATGCAAATAAAAAACTGGAACCTCTATTCCCAAGCAGCAGAACATGAAATGGAGTACACCCGTTTGCCATGTTCAGAGCTTACAGTTCACAGACTTGCCGCTGTAATTGCAGTGAAAGGTGATTCTACAAAGTACTGACTCAGGGGGGCTGAATACAAATGGACCTCACACTTTTCACATATTTATTTGTAAAAAATTATGAAAACCATTTATTATTTTCCTTCCACTTCACAATTATGTGTCTTGTGTCCTCTTTGGCAGGGTACCTTCTGGCATATTCTAAGTGCACTTTTTGTGTGTTCACAGGCAATTTTTTGGTTCATTTATGGTGTTTTGTTTTTGTGTACCACACCGCGAGTTTGTAAAGAAAAAAAAATTATCTTCATAGTGCACTTCCTTTCAGTAAATCAGACTCATAAGATTGGTTTACTATGTTATATTTTCATACACTTTATGTTACGATCTTTCTTCTCTAGACTTGTTTTTTGTTACTATTCCCATATTCGGGCCTGCAAAGGAAAGACAGATAGGTAGAAGGTCAAAACGAAACAATAAGGGTGTAGCGTCACATATGGTGACCCATCACATTTGGCTTCCTGCTGGAGTGCGCATGCGCGACCCCACCATATGCGTTCCAACACTATTACGACACACTAAAACCGTCAGATAGTGTGACGGAACTGACGTTGAACTGCGCTTGTGCAGTTATTATGTGGCTCCAACCCTAAGTCCAGGTTCAAGCCCCACCATCCAAGTGGACATAGAGTTAGAATATACTTATGCTGAGCGAAGCGAGGCTGTGCCCGAAGAGTGGCGAGCAAAGCGAGCCCACGAGGGGCCCTGTTGCAAAGTGGCTTGAACCTGGACTTAGGGGTGGAGCCGCTTTTACTGTGCTATTTTGTCGTAAAAGTGTTGGAACGCATATGGGGGCGTCACGCATGCGCACTCCAGAGGGTAGCCAAGTGTGATGGGTCGCCATATGTGACGCTACAAGGGCATATAGAGTCTTATTATAGGGATGTTATTTTTGTTTAACTAGGAATAGTTGGCAACTATTATGTGGCTGCACATCTCTGAGATTGTGACCCTTATTTTGCAATCATGAGCATTTTAAAGTATTCTTTAACTAGCTGCCTTGCAAATGAATGTCCTCTTCCTGGTTTTATGGGACAGATTTATTGCTGAGAGACTGGCAGATAATCAAACAAGAGCTGGTAAACATTATATTTACATTTTAGCTGCAAGCTGAAACAATAACACATTGACTTGCTGTAACAGTAGATGGAAACCTGTATCCACTGTCATTGTTGGCATGCAGTGCCCCCTAGTGGCAACAACGTGCACTGCTAGTGACTGAATCTGAGAAAGGGGAAAGGGAAGTCAACATGTGAGAGCTGTGACAGAAGCAGGACTATATATTCTATATACGCTAAGCTGGCATAATCTATTATGGATGTTATCATTTGGATCGCAGAGTTACTTTGTCCGCTATAGGTGTAATTAAAGTGCTGCGTTAACTGTTAGCACTATAATAATCCTGTATAATAAAAATATTCCTGTATATTAAATTAATTTTGATTGCTGAGTTATTCATTTCAAGTTGGCCACTTTTCAAGTTTGGTCCGCTCAACTAACATTTCCAAATTTATAGATTGTGGGGGTGGTGCCCCTAGGCAATGGTAAAGTTTATATGAACCAAAAAGCAAAAATGTAATATATTGCAACCTACAATCCTTAGATGCAAAAGCTGCATTCCTTTCATGATTAGGCTTTATTTTTTGCTTTATTTTCACCTGGTGTTATAACCAGTTAGTCTGTTATTTTTCAACTTCCTTCAAAAGACCAAGTTGTCCAACAAAAGTAGCAGCAAAAGAAATGAGACAAACCATTTTACATTGACGGGTGCTTGCAGCTTTTAAACATTTATATAAACCCTTTATATCAAAAGCAACAAAAACAGTTTCTGTACCTACTTCGACCACGGGCCGCGGGGAAACCACAAACCGCAGCAAAATCGTGCCGTGATTTTACTGTGATTTTGATGCAATTTTGCGGTCAGTGGTTAAAACATTACTATCCTGAATGTGTTCAGGAGATCGAGGCTGAAGCTCCTCTAACCGCAGCAGCTCCTAAACTTGGCTTGGTTTGGGTGTTTAGATACACTTATCCCTTTTCCATGTGAGTGGCCATTTACACCTTTTAAAGGTATCTATAACCATTAGATGACTCTCACTCACTCTTAACAGCAGTTCTAGAGAATGACTGGGGTGACCGGATACCATCTGGCTGGCAGCTGGAAGGCAGACCTTGCTGGTGACAGAAGTTTATCTGCTGACCTGGTTTATTTCAGCCAGTAGATTATTTGTGCCTTGAGATAAGATCAGTTAAATAAATAAGCACCTAGATTGCCTGTGATTATATGGGAAAAGTCTTATATGTGTGGATGACTTTAGGTTGACCATAGACACAAAGCAAACTTGTCCCCAACCAAGCCATTTCATTGCTTACTGTATATGATGTAAAAAAAACATAAGCAGCAGATCACCTTCAGTTACAGTTATTGTTATTATTATTTATTATTAGGGATGCACCGAATGGGTTTTTTGGTGCCGAAACTGATATCGAAAAGAAATCTTCCTTGATCCCGAAAACCGAAACCGATACCGAAACAACACCGATACCGAAAGTGACTGTTTTTAAAAATATTTTTATACAGGAGATGGTGGGGGACTGGGGACATGGTACAGGAGATGGTCAAAGACTGCAGAGATGGTACAGGAGATGATTAGAGACTGCAGAGATGGTACAGGAGATGGTCAGAGACTGAGGACATGGTACAGGAGATGGTCAGAGACTGCAGACATGGTACAGGAGATGGTCAGAGACTGCAGAGATGGTACAGGAGATGGTCAGAGACTGAGGACATGGTACAGGAGATGGTCAGAGACTGCAGACATGGTACAGGAGATGGTCAGAGACTGCAGACATGGTACAGGAGATTGTCAGAGGCTGCAGACATGGTACAGGAGATGCTCAGAGACTGCAGACATGGTACAGGAGATGGTCAGAGGCTGCAGACATGGTACAGGAGATGGTCAGAAACTGCAGACATGGTACAGGAGATGGTCAGAGACTGCAGACATGGTACCGGAGATTGTCAGAGACTGCAGACATGGTACAGGAGATGGTCAGACTGCAGACATGGTACAGGAGATGGTCAGAGACTGCAGACATGGTACAGGAGATGGTCCGAGACTGCAGACATGATACAAGAGATCAATGCAGCCTCACCAGTGCCCGTCAGATGCAGCCAGCCAATGTCCCCAGTAGTGCAGCCAGTGTCCCCAGTAGTGCAGCCAGTGTCCCCAGTGCAGCCAATGTTCCCAGTAGTGCAGCCAGTGTCCCCATTGCAGCCTGTGTCCCCAGTAGTGCAGCCTGTGTCCCCATTGCAGCCAGTGAAGGGAGAGGAGAGCCGCCGCCGCCGGTTTGATTACAGCGCCAGGAACATCACAGCTTTCATTTCAATAGCTGTGTGTTCCCTGCTGCGCGCCGTCACATACAGCCCCTCCCCCTTGTCCGGGCACTTTGATAGACAGATCACCCGTCCAATGGGACGGGTGATCTGTCTGTCAAAGTGCCCGGACAAGGGGGAGGGGCTGTATGTGACGGCGCGCAGCGGGGAACACACAGCTATTGAAATGAAAGCTGTGATGTTCCCGGCACTGTAGTCAAACAGGCAGCGGCTCTCCTCTCTTCTACAATATAGGAAGCAGGGCAGGCGGCACCAGCCCCCGCCCAGGCCCTGCCCCTTTCAGTATCGGCAAAAATTCTCTTTCGGCTTTTTGCCGAAAGGGGCATTTTCAGCCGATATGTTTCGGTGGCAGAAATTTCGGTGCATCCCTATTTATTATTATATAAATATAATATATATAAAAACAGTTATATAGAAAAACAATTATTAGATTTAAATATACAGTGGGGACGGAAAGTATTCAGACCCCCTTAAATTTTTCACTCTTTGTTATATTGCAGCCATTTGCTAAAATCATTTAAGTTAATTTTTTTCCTCATTAATGTACACACAGCACCCCATATTGACAGAAAAACACAGAATTGTTGACATTTTTGCAGATTTATTAAAAAAGAAAAACTGAAATATCACATGGTCCTAAGTATTCAGACCCTTTGCCAGTATTTAGTAGAAGCACCCTTTTGATCTAATATAGCCATGAGTCTTTTTGGGAAAGATGCAACAAATTTTTCACACCTGGATTTTGGGATCCTCTGCCATTCCTCCTTGCAGATCCTCTCCAGTTCTGTCAGGTTGGATGGTAAATGTTGGTGGACAGCCATTTTTAGGTCTCTCCAGAGATGCTCAATTGGGTTCTGTCAGGGCTCTGGCTGGGCCGTTCAAGAAAAGTCAAGGAGTTGTTGTGAAGCCACTCCTTCGTTATTTTAGCTGTGTGCTTAGGGTCATTGTCTTGTTGGAAGGTAAACCTTTGGCCCAGTCTGAGGTCCTGAGCACTCTGGAGAAGGTTTTCATCCAGGATATCCCTGTACTTGGCCGCATTCATCTTTCCCTCGATTGCAACCAGTTGTCCTGTCCCTGCAGCTAAAAAACACCCCCACAGCATGATGCTGCCACCACCATGCTTTACTGTTGGGACTGTATTGGACAGGTGATAAGCAGTGCCTGGTTTTCTCCGCTTTCTTAGCGCTTAGAATTAAGGCCAAAAAGTTCTATCTTGGTCTCATCAGACCAAAGAATCTTATTTCCCACCATCTTGGAGCCCTTCAGGTGTTTTTTTAGCAAACTCCATGCGGGCTTTCATGTGTCTTGCACTGAGGAGAGGCTTCCGTCGGGCCACTCTGCCATAAAGCCCTAACTGGTGGAGGGCTGCAGTGATGGTTGACTTTCTACAACTTTCTCCCATCTCCCGGCTGCATCTCTGGAGCTCAGTCACAGTGATCTTTGGGTTCTTCTTTACCTCTCTCACCAAGGCTCTTCTCCCCCAATAGCGCAGTTTAGCCGGACGGCCAGCTCTAGGAAGGGTTCTGGTCGTCCCAAACGTCTTCCTTTTAAGGATTATGGAGGCCACTGTGCTCTTAGGAACCTTAAGTGCAGCAGAAATGTTTTTGTAACCTTGGCCAGATCTGTGTCTTGCCACAATTCTGTATCTGAGCTCTTCAGGCAGTTCCTTTGACCTCATGATTCTCATTTGCTCTGACATGCACTGTGAGCTGTAAGGTCTTATATAGACAGGTGTGTGGCTTTCCTAATCAATTCCAATCAGTATAATCAAACACAGCTGGACTCAAATGAAGGTGTAGAACCATCTCAAGGATGATCAGAAGAAATGAACAGCACCTGAGTTAAATATATGAGTGTCAAAGCAAAGGGTCTGAATACTAAGGCCCCTTTCACACTGGGGCGGTTTGCAGGCGTTATTGCGCTAAAAATAGCGCCTGCAAACCGCCCCTAAACAGCCTCCGCTGTTTGTTCAGTGTGAAAGCCCGAGGGCCTTCACACTGAAGAGGTGCGCTGGCAGGAGAAGAAAAAATCTCCTGTCGGCCGCTTCTTTGGAGCGGTGAAGGAGCGGTGTATTCACCGCTCCTAAACTGCTCCTGCCCATTGAAATCAATGGGACAGCGCGGCTATACCGCGGTAATACCACGGCTATAGCCGCGCTATACGAGGGGTTTTAACCCTCCGCTACCGCACCGCTAGCGGCCCAATAGCGCGGTAAAGCAGCGCTAAAAATAGCGCTGTTTTACCGCCGACGCCCCCTACCGCCCCAGTGTGAAAGGGGCCTTAGGACCATGTGATATTTCAGTTTTTCTTAATAAATCTGCAAAAATGTCAACAATTCTGTGTTTTTCTGTCAATATGGGGTGCTGTGTGTACATTAATGAGGAAAACAATGAACTTAAAAAAATGATTTTAGTAAATGGCTGCAATATAACAAAGAGTGAAAAATTTAAGGGGGTCTGAATACTTTCTGTCCCCGCTGTATAGGAAGCTGAAGCTGTATATAATTTTCAATAAAACATTTGCATGACCTGCCCATGACACTTCTCCAGTGACATCGTTTATCAGTGAGGCCTTCTATTACAAGGGTGAGAAACTAGGGGGCTTGGTATGCAGGAAAGGACTTTTACTAGACAAGATTTGCATATTTTGACATATCGTTTTTACTGACTGTAACCTCTGTTTATGTATTTTTTTCATGTGTTGGCTTTGAATTAAGAGTATGTGACATACAGTATGTGTTTAAGACTAAGGGATGATGTGCAGGAATGATACAGCTACCCTAAAACTGGGTATACACAGACCAAAATCGACCGATTCAGCAGGAACTGGCCAACTTTTGGTCTGTGTGCACTGCTGTCTGTTCAACAGAAGCCGATCTGTTGAACGGTCCTGCTGGAAAACCAGCATGCGATCAGAGCTTGCAGCCAATGGCTGTAAATGCTGATCTGTGTGTTTTGGCTGGGAAGTGGGGGAGGGGTGGTTGGAGTCCCCCCCTGTCATAATACAATAGTGTGGCCGCTGGTCGAATGAAAGAAAACTTCACATGTACAGTATACCCAGCTTTAGGATTCATGCACACAGGCATGCAACAGACAGAGCCTGTGTAATACCATTCCTGGGACCCGCTGCCGCTGCGTACAGCCGCCATTGAGATGAATTAGAAGAGGTGGCTGTACACAGACTGAAGGCTTCACATGCTGTACGGCCCCTGTACAGCCATGTATAAGCACCCTTTGAAACACAGAACTGTTATAGAAATATAGAAGAGTTATAGCTGAAAAAGACCAAGTGGTCCATCCAATCTTCCCCTTTATTTTTGTTTTGTTTAGTACAGTATGGTGTAGCACCCTCTAGTGTGCTCTACTGTTAGTGGCAGAGTAGGAAAATTTACCTGACTCATGTTACAGCCTGTGAGTCTTAATTGAGTCAGGGTTCACTGGTGTTCAGGGCTGGGTGATTCATCCTGGCAGCTCTCTGGTGCCTCCCCCTAGTGTCTGGAACAATGGTGTATTTAGAATGAATGTATGTTGTATATGCCCGTCCCAAAAAAACAACAATGCTCTGCGCTTAGTACAATATTCTAACGGTGTATGTGCGGCACATAAATAATTATATGACTAGTAGCAGCTGCTTAAATAGTAGAACATGTATATAGGCAATAATGAATCAATTAAATTAGATAAATATATAAATACACAATTATAAATATATAAATATATAAAGTGTCTCTTCAGTATTGCAGCAGCACTGTGCATCCCAATTAAACAGGGTCTCTTTCTTAATCTATTTCAGAAAGTTCAAACACGGATCTGATAGCCAGAGTCCCACCAATAAATAATCAAGATGTATTCTGTGAGGGTAGTAATCCTTTCACCAAGCGATACACCACGTGCTGGGGTCCCCAATGAAAACTCACTCACCAGAAATCAGATCAACAAAAGCCTTGATTAATAGTAGTAAATCTGCATCAATATCCAAAGCGACCACCAGATGTCAGTATTATTCCCAGTAGTTCCAATAGGATATGTAGAAGAAACAAAAATGCTCACATAGCGTGATACTGCTAAACATCTTTATTTGAACCATCCAAACATCCCCTTAAAACCATGCGTACCAAAATTTAATAAACACTTAGCAAAGATAACAAAGTGCACTGTGCCTGATTGCGTCCTCCAGTCGTGAAAAACCTGTCAGGAGCATTCCCTGTGTGTAACCACAGTCACACGCTTCCTGGTTCCTCGGTTGGGACGTGTCGCACAGGAAGTGACGCATGTGCTCCACCAACCGAGGAACCAGGAAGCGTGTGACTGTGGTTACACACAGGGAGTGCTCCTGACAGGTTTTTCACGACTGGAGGACGCAGCAGGCACAGTGCACTTTGTTATCTTTGCTCAGTGTTTATTAAATTTTGGTACGCATGGTTTTAAGGGGATGTTTGGATGGTTCAAATAAAGATGTTTAGCAGTATCACGCTATGTGAGCATTTTTGTTTCTTCTACATATCCTATTGGAACTACTGGGAATAATACTGACATCTGGTGGTCGCTTTGGATATTGATGCAGATTTACTACTATTAATCAAGGCTTTTGTTGATCTGATTTCTGGTGAGTGAGTTTTCATTGGGGACCCCAGCACGTGGTGTATCGCTTGGTGAAAGGATTACTACCCTCACAGAATACATCTTGATTATTTATTGGTGGGACTCTGGCTATCAGATCCGTGTTTGAACTTTCTGAAATAGATTAAGAAAGAGACCCTGTTTAATTGGGGTGCACAGCGCTGCTGCAATACTGAAGAGACACTTTATATATTTATATATTTATAATTGTGTATTTATATATTTATCTAATTTAATTGATTCATTATTGCCTATATAAATGGTGTATTTAGGTTTTGTGCTGTCCTAGGCCTGCCTAAACTTGTGCACCCTCTAATTTAAATACGACCCACCCTTTCCTGTCAATGCCATGGCCCTTCCTGTTTAAGACCCGCCTTGTCATCTGTAAACCACACCCTTTCCTCTTTAGGCCCCACCTTTTCTTCTTAGAGCTCCACCTTTTGCTCTCTGTACATTAACCACCTCCCACCCGGCACTGCACATAAATGGCCAGGTGGTCATTTCCTTGTCCTGAGTGGACTTCAGGAACGTCCCTCAGAGCGAGGCGCGCTGCGGCTTGATCCTGTGACCATTATGATCACAGAATCCAGCTGAGCAGAGATCGGGATATAGGCGCTGTGATCGGCCCTCCTGATCACGTGACGGCTGTGTCCAATCACAGCCGTCACAATGTAAACAGAGACACATGTCTCTGTGAAAGTTCTCCCGCTGAGCTCAGTGCAGGGTGGGGGGGAGGGGCTGCAGATCTGTGACAGCTCTCTGTGCGAGAATGATTTTACACAGAGAGCTGTTACAGATCAACCCACAAACAGTACACCAAGCACCACTGTCACCCCTGTCCCCATACACATGTCTGTGTCCCCATAAAACATCTGTCTGTCCCCCATCACTGCCATCACCAAATAAACACTGATTTGGGTTATTTTTACCAAAGAAATGTAGCAGCATCATTTTTGGTCAAAATTTATCAAAAGAAATTACTTATTTGCAAAATTTTATAACAGAAACTAAGAAAATTGCTTTTTTTCTTGAAAATTTTTGGTCTTTTTTTATTTGTAGCGTAAAAAATAAAAACCCCAGCGGTGAATAAATACCACCAAAGAAAAGCTCTATTTGTGTGAAAAAAATGATAAAAATGTAATTTGGGTACAGTGTAGCATGACCGCGCAATTGTCATTCAAAATGTGACAGCACTGAAAGCTAAAAATTGGTCTGGGAAGGAGGGGGGGGGTGAAAGTGCCCAGTATTGAAGTGGTTAAAAGTGGGTACCAAGTGTAGCCTCGTCAGTGCCCATCAGTGCAGCCTCGTCAGTGCCCATCAGTGCAGCCTCGTCAGTGCCCATCAATGCAGCCTCGTCAGTGCCCATCAGTGCAGCCTCCTCAGTGCCCATCAGTGCAGCCTCGTCAGTGCCCATCAAAGCAGTCCCATCAGTGCCCATCAGCGCAGCGTCATTAGTGCCCATCAGTGTAGCCTCATTAGTGCCCATCAGTGTAGCCTCATTAGTGCCCATCAGTGTAGCCTCATCAGTGCCCATCAAAGCAGCCTCATCAGTGCCCATCAATGCAGCCTCACCAGTGCCCATCAATGTAGCCTCACCAACATTACCAGTGCCCATCAGCGCAGCCTTGTCAGTGCCCATCAATGCAGCCTGATCAGTGCCTATTAGTGATGTCCAGTTCACGAACGAATCGTTCTTTTGAATCGATTCATCTGAGTGAACTGATCCGTTTGAAACAGTTCACTATGCACTCAATACTAGCATAGCAGGGCAGGCCTAGTAATATGATCCTAGAGTGAGAGAGCTCAGCCCCTCCCTGCAACCAATCAACGTTCTCAAGGTACAGTGACACTCAGGAATTGGATACAAACTTAAAAAGAGTCAAGAGCACACAGTACACCGAGTTAAAGAATCATACGAGTTACTGAGTTAAAGAATCATATGAGTTGTTAGAACACAGTACACTGAAAGAACCATGAGTCACCACCAGTACTTTACAGAGCATAATGAGGCCCCTTTCACACTTGTGTGACTTGTCCTGCGACTTGGGACTACAAAGTCGCATGACATGTGGTACCCCATGATTTCCAATGAGTACCATTCATATCTGTGCGTCTTCAAGTCACAGCAACTTCAAAGTAGTCACTGCACTACTTTGGTCCGATTTTGATGCGACTTGAGGCAAAGACCTCAAGATTACATAGGCATTGCTTCAAGTCGCATCAAAATCGCATCAAAGTCACAGTAAAAATTGTGGCAAAAATTGCACGACTTTCAAGTCGCACAAGTGTGAAAGGAGCCTAACGATTGGATTTTACTACCGTGGGTACTTCGCTCGCCCACGGTAGTAAAATCCGATAATTTTTCCTGTGCATGTGCGGTAAAGACTACGGAAGAATCTGATGGCTAGCAATGTATACTGTGAAGTTAGTGTGAAGTTGACCCATCAGAATGAGTTTCACATGCACAAAAACCCGCTTTTCATTTACACAGCTTTTTGTGCGTCACCAAAATTGATGACGCTGGCTAATCTGACAAATTGTGGTCTGACAGTCTGACACAACAATAGGATTGTGCTCTGAACAAGGAACTAAATACAAGTAAACATCCCCAGGACCTCCCAACTTTCTATGAAGAATCATTCTTCTGATTCTAATCATTTAAGAAGGTTGAGTGAGAGCTTGGGTTCACTAGCTTGGCAGTAGACTCAGCAACTGAACCGAAGAATGGATTCATTGAATCGGTTCATTTCAGTGAGTAGTTCGAAATGAATTGATTCACTTAAAAGATCCGGACTTCCCATCACTAGTGCCCATCAATGCAGACTTACCAGTGCCCATCAGCACAGCCTCATCAGTGCCCAATAAGGGTCTCCAATTGCATTCTAATAATACCAAATTATGTGCGCAGACTGCAGTTCCTATTTAAGCACCCATTGACATTGGGCCGATTTGGCATGCGATTTGACATGTCAAATCGCATGCCAAATCGGCAGCTTTGCCAGCAATGGCACTGTCTGAATTGGTGCGACGCCGACTTTGCGGCACCGCATCGATTCCCAAAAGTAGTTTCTATACTACTTTTGCTGATTTCAGGTGCGACTTCAATAGACATCTGTGAATGAAGCCACACAAATGTCTGTCAAGTAGCACCTGAAATCTCGCTGACCTTGCTACTTTGCAATCGCACTACTTCAAGTGAAGTAGTGTGATTTTAAAGTAGCATCAATGTGAACCGGGGCTTAGAGATACAAGTAGCTATAAAAGGTTAACAAGCAGGTTATACAAGCAGACACTAAGGTGTTAAATGCCATTGATTCCAGAAGCACCAGACTGCAGATATTGAGCTGTAAAGAGTTAACCATATATGTAAGCAGCCGTGTACATGTGTCCATTGAAGCAGAGTAGTAAAGCACAGCAAGGACACAGAGGGTTAATTATCAGAGATTCCAGATAACAGGGAGATAGGAGAAACAAAGTCTGAGCACAGATAAGCCCTGTGTGAGGTTTTCAAGGAGAGACAGTGAGTGAAGAGGGGGATTTTACTCTCACCCTCCAGGATATGCAGACTGTAGCTGAGTGTGCCCACTGAAGTTCTCTCTCCCTCCTGTCTGTGGGGGAAGGGGAGGGGGAGGGGGGAACTGTGAGCACACGCTGTGTGTGCGCTCCATGTAAGAGACGCTGCTGCAGCCAGCAACCTCCGGCAATGAATAGACTGACTCGGGACGCAGAGGTGGGCTTTTTTTGTGCGAGGGGGCAGCGCCGCTACAAAGTGCCGCCCTAGGCCTGGGCCTTGTTGGCCTGGGCCAAAATACAGCACTGGTCTGGAAGGTTAGAGAACCTTCTCGAACTAGGGGGCGGGGGTTAGGAGGAGATGCCATGAGTATTTATGGGGCCTCGGCCAATCCTCAGAAGTGGGCTGGCAGGGGGTAGAGACAACCCCATAAATAGACATGGGCTATTGCAGCAGGGTAGTCAGGTGGAAGATGGAGATGCAGTGTTGAGGAGGCTGTTGGTGGCCCTGAGGGGTACCCCCTAGACTGAGGGGTGTCCTGCCGTAGGCTCGGGTACTGGAAAGATCCTGCCATAGAAACAAAGGGAGGAGGCTTTCCTGGAGGCATGGGAGCAAAGAGAGGAGTAATTCAAGACCGTTGGGGACTAACAAAGAGGTAGACTGCCACATGTAGCCAGTCTCCCTTGAAGACAGCAATGGGCTTAAGTCTTCTACCTTTCCCTGAGAAATCTCCAGCAAGTCAGCCAGGTGGGCTGGTGTAGAGAGTCAGCCGGTTGGGCTGGTGAAGAAACAGCCAGGAGGGCTAATGAAAGAGGTAGCTGCAGCCAGGTGGCCTAGCATAGCCTGAAGCACTTAAAGTTGTACATAGAAAGATGTCCCTGAAGTTTTTTTGCCGTCAATTGGGCATCCCATAACCTCCTATCCCCATTCAAGTTGTTAACTCCTTAATAAACAACAAAAGCAAAACTACGGACTGTTTTCTGAATTTGTGTGCCTGTGAAGATTCAGTGTGCAGGAGTGGGGGATCCCTGTTTATCTGCAGCTCCTACAGTATGTGGTGTGTGCTACAATAGTATAGATTTATACTTGTCCCAATCATGTCTAAATTCACTTACTGTTGACTGACTCGCTACCTCTGCTGGAAGTCTGTTCCTAACATAAACTACTCGTTCAGTAAAATAATACTTTCTAAGGTTACTTTTGAACTTTCCTCCTGCTAGTTTGAGGTCATGTCCCATGTTCTTAGTCTTGACTTCATACTGAAAACACTGTCCTCTTGAACCCTTAGGGCTTGCTCACCCATGTGGCCGGAGGTAAAAATATGTGGCTGGGCAGCAGTTTACGGCCCGCTGACCACCTCCCTTAACCCAACACAGCCGCTGGAGAGGGTTGTACACATGCTGTTGCAAAAATGATACCCGCTGTCACAATCAGCGGACAGTATCGCTGCCGATTGCCACAACCACCCTGTAACTATGTGAGGTCTTCAGGACTGGACACAGTATTCTACATGAGGTCTAACTAAAAATCTATATAGGGGAATCAGGACCTCCTTCCTCCTGCTGCTGATCCCTCTAGTGAAAACTAAAAACCTATATAGTAGAATTAAGACCTCCTTCCTGCTGCTGGTGATCCCTCTAGTGGTAACCAAAGATCCATTTACAGGAATTAGGACCTCCTTCTTCCGGCCGGTGATCCCTCTAGTGGTAACCAAAGGACTATATAGAGGGATTAGGACCTCCTTCTTCCTGCTGGCGATCCCTCTAGTAATAACTAAAGATCTAAAGGGATTAGAACCTCATTCTTCCTGCTGGCGATCCCTCTAGTGATAACTAAAGATCTATATAGGGTAATTAGTACCTCCTTCTTCCTGCTGGTGATTCCCTCAATGATAACTAAAGATCTATATAGAGAAACCAGGACCTCTTTCTTTCTGCTGGTGATCCCTCTAGTGATAAATAAATATCTAGAGGAATTAGGATCTCCTTCTTCCTGCTGGTGATTCCTCTAGTGATAACTAATGATCTAGAGGAATTAGGACCTCCTTCTTCCTGCTGGTGATCCCTCTAGTGATAACTAAAGATCTATATAGGGTAATCAGCACCTCCTTCTTCCTGCTGGTGATCCCCCTAGTGATAACTAAAGATCTATATAGGGGAATCAGGACCTCCTTCTTTCTGCTAGTGATTCCTCTAATGATAACTAAAGATCTATATAGTGGAATCAGGACCTCCTTCCTACTGCTGGTGATCCTTCTAGTGATGTACCCCAGATTTTATTTTTGCTTTCACACTGCCTGTTTGCTCATTTTGCAATTGTCTGAGATAAGCACCCCAAAATCTACTTCCTCTGTAGTTTTGGCTTAGCACTGTACCCCCAAGACTGTAATCTATCAGAGGTTTTCTTTTTCCTTAAGGGCATATTTTTGCAGTGATAATGGTTGAACTGCAGTTTCCTTGCTTGTATCAATCTTTCAGCAATGCCAAATCATATGCCATGTTGAAAACATTTGTGTCATCAGCAAAAAAACATACCCCGCCCATCAAACATTTAGTTAAATAAATTACAGTTGTGGTATGCCACTGGTGACTAGTCTTTGTTTTGAATGAAGCCTATTTACAACCACATTACAATATCTGTCCCTAAAGTCTAGTATACACTAGTAGTTTTATTTCATTCAAACCAGCAGGGCTGAACGAAAAAAAAAAGTGACAGCTCAGGAGGAGCCGCTGTGCTAGCTATCCAACTTTAGTAGAGTGATCTCCCCTGCTGAGCTATTTCGTTCTGATAGGGGCACGGCCCCCCACCAGAACACTCCAGTCAGCGCTCTCAGCCATTGGCTGAGAGTGCTGGTTGGGAGACGGTCGGCAGACCTTTTTTGGTTATACCCTTACGACAAGCGAATGTCGACCGGTTTCTATTGAGCCTGTGTGTACTTAAAGCGGAGTTCCGTCGAAAAAAAAATAAAATAAAAGTCAGCAGCTACAGATACTGCAGCTGCTGACTTTTAAAATAAGGACACTTACCTGTCCAGGGCGCCGGCGATGTCCTCACCCGAAGCCGACCCATCCCTTGGCTCCCGGGTGCAGGCGCCGGCATCTTCAGTAAGGGAATCAGAAAGTGAAGCCTTGTGGCTTCGCAGCCTGGTTCCCTACTGCGCATGCTGTCGTTCTGAGGGGGGGGAGGGCACGCAGTGAAGTCACCACGTCACCACGCTATTCGAGAGGAGGACGGGCTCCTGTATTTGCCAGTCTGCATTTGTTTTTATGCGAACATTTCTCGTTTTTTATGTAAGTGCATTACCAATTTTTTATTAAATGCTTGAACTGTATTACACTATGATCAGTTTCTTTCTCATTTGAGCACATTTGCAACACCATCCAAGTACAGGTACGTGAGATACCTAGGTGGTTTTCCCTGATAATGGTCCGGTTCCTGTGATTTCCAGGGGTCATCTGTGCAAGCTAAAGGCCGCGGCTGGGTTACAGCTGAATGCTCTTTACGCTTGCCATCTGGTAAGCAGACTTTAGATACGGTGGTCGGGCACTTTCATATTGTGTGAAGTCACCATGGTGTTATTGGAGGATTGATTAATAGGGACTATTTTCTATTTTAAAACAAAAACAAAAAAAAACCAAAAAAACAAAAAATTTCTGCTAATAAGACTTTAATTATTTTCATTGGCGCAGCTTTTTTAATTTTTTCTGAGTGGTCCCTGCTGTCTTCTGGGACCTGTGTGTCTCCTAAAAGACAGCGGGTGGGGGGGGGCGCAGGAGGGGCCGACCGTAGATTGATGCGGATTCTGTGGCGATCTTTCATGGAAGTGGGAGCAAATACCTGTATTAGACAGGTATCTGCTCCCCCCTGAAAGGTGCCAAATGTGACACCAGGGGGGTTGGAAGAATCCGAAAAGCAGAAGTTCCATTTTTGGGTGGAACTCCGCTTTAACGCTTGAGTTGTCTGCTTATCCATTATACCACCCAAAGGTTAAGCCCTAGCTTGTACAACTTTTAATGAGATAATTAGTGAACTTTATCAAATGCTTTGCTGAAATCAAATAGGCTACTGTATGCCCACAGCTTCACTCTGGTCAAATACATGTGACATATAATTAATATGGACTCCTACCTGTTGCATAACAGGGGGCAGAGATTTCTAACCCTCCCAATCACTTGTACTTTTTGATTTCAGAGAAATTAGGTATGTATGGTACTTTTTTATTTTAGCTAGAGGTCCTGTAGATATTGTAGCTATTCTATTCATGTCCATATTGGGCAACAGACATCTCCTTTTAGTAGATAGTTTTAGACCCACCTTCATTCCTAATTCCACATGTCCTTTCTTGTCAAATTTGTTTATTAAAGCTTAACAAATTGCAAAAATAAGTTCAAAAGCAGTACTGGAAAGTAATATGTCAGGGTACAATAAAAGATTATAGCTCCACAATATAACTGAAAATAGTCATAACCTGTTACATTTACAATTCCACATGTCCTTTAGCATAATTACAATTATTAAAAACAAACAAACAACTGAATTAATTTTTATGGGAACTGAATTTGTAGTGACAAGAACAATCGTATACCAACATTGCAGCTAACTCATAAACAGTACTGGAAGTTATCATAAAAGTTACTTCTTTATTTTTCATATCATATAAGCATCAAGAAAAAGCAAATAAAAATTCCACAGAGAGAACAATAATCGTAAGCTGTTGACATGCCAGAAAGAATGTTTTTAGTGATCATAAAAACAATCTAAAGGGGACAGAGAGGCATTAGTTGGAATTGTGGCTTTCTACTTGAAGATAATGAGATGGATTATACAGGGGGCTACAGGTGATATTTTCTTATAGATAAAATACACTCAGGGGCGTAACTACCACCATAGCGACCCATGCGGGCGCTATGGGGCCCGCAGCCAAATGGGGCCCAGTGAGGATGAGAGCACCGCTGGCACAGTCTCCCAGCCAGGGGAAGAGAGAGGAGAGGAAAAGGCAAGCTGTGACCTGTGCCCAATGCAGTGTGACCTGTGCCCAATACAGCGTTGCCTGTGCCCAATACAGCCTGGTCGGCCTGTGCCCCATACAGCCTCACCTGTGCAGAGGAAGAGGCAAGCCACCCGGATCAGCAGAGAGCTGAATTGCCCGATGTAATAGCTTTCATTAGAATTCCAGAGTTCCCGGGGCTCACGTCACATAGCTCCACCTCTTGGCCCGGCGCCTTTGATAGACAGAACGCCAATCCAATGCGGGACGTGTGACGTCATCAAAGGCGTCAGGCCAAGAGGTGGGGCTATGTGAAGATGAGCCCCGGGAAGACGGGAAATTCAAATGAAAGCTATTACAGCAGGCAATCCTGCTCTCTGCTGATCCGGGTGGCTTGCCTCTTCCTCTGCACAGGTGAGGCTGTATGGGGCACAGGCAGACCAGGCTGTATTGGGCACAGGCAATGCTGTATTGGGCACAGGTCACGCTGCATTGGGCACAGGTAACGATGTATGGGGCACAGGTCACGCTGTAAGGGGCACAGGTCACGCTGCATTGGGCACAGTTCATGCTGCATTGGGCACAGGTCACGTTGTATGGGGCACAGGTTACGCTGTATGGGGCACAGGTCACGCTGCATTGGGCACAGGTCATGCTGTATGGGGCACAGGTAACGCTGTATGGGGCACAGGTCACGCTGTATGGGGCACAGGTCACGCTGTATAGGGCACAGGTCACATTGTATGGAGCACAGGTCACGCTGGGTTGGGCACAGGTCACGCTGCATTGGGCACAGGTCACGCTGTATGGGGCACAGGTCACGCTGTATGGGGCACAGGTCAAGCTGCATTGGGCACAGGTCACGCTGTATGGGGCACAGGTCACGCTGCATTGGGCACAGGTCACGATGCATTGGGCTCAGGTCATGCTGCATTGGGCACAGGTCATGCTGTATGGGGCACAGGTCACGCTGTATGGGGCACAGGTCATGCTGCATTGGGCACAGGTCATGCTGTATGGGGCACAGGTCACGCTGTATGGGGCACAGGTCATGCTGCATTGGGCACAGGTCACGCTGCATTGGGCACAGGTCACGCTGTATGGGGCACAGGTCACGCTGTATGGGGCACAGGTCATGCTGCATTGGGCACAGGTCACGCTGCATTCGGAACAGGTCACGCTGCATTGGGCACAGGTCATGCTGTATGGGGCACAGGTCACGCAGAATTGTGCACAGGTCAAGCTGCATTGGGCACAGGTCACGCTGCATTGGGCACAGGTCACGCTATATGTGGCACAGGTCACGCTGCATTGACACTAGGGCAGCTGTGGGGGGGGGGGCAGTTTGCAGGGGGGCCCCATACAACATTTTGCTATGGGGCCCTGCTATTTCTAGTTACGCCCCTGAATACACTAAAGCACCCCATAGATCAGGGATATGCAATTAGCGGACCTCCAGCTGTTGCAAAACTACAAGTCCCATCATGCCTCTGCCTCTGGGTGTCATGCTTGTGGCTGTCAGAGTATTGCTGTGCCTTGGCATGGGACTTGTAGTTCTGCAACAGCTGGAGGTCTGCTAATTGCATATCCCTGCCATAGATGATTCATTTTTTTTCATTCAACAAGTAAGTTTAATGAAAAAAACAATGACCTAATTCCCCCATCCACAAATTCCAGGTGGATGGGGGAATCATTCCTGCTGAACGAATGTGTTCTGAAGGCAGGGAGACTTCGCTGCGGCGGTGCTCATCGAACGGCATTTATTCGACAGGCTGGCTGTACAGCAGCTGAAGTAGTTTGACTTCTGTATACCTACTGTCCCCTACATGGATCAAAAATTTGACTGGTCCATGCTGAACCAGACAAATTTTGATCATGTATGACTGGCTTTACTGTAGAGAAAATCTGTCAAATGAGATGGAAGCGATGTAGAAACTGTATTTATATTTTAAAGCTGAATTCCAGTATATGGTAAAAAAAATAATAATAATTCTGTTACGTGTTCATTAGGAAATCAAGAAATCAAGGAAAAAATCAGTACCCCATTAAAAGGTAAAATAACAAAATCACATTTGGTTAAGATATTCAACTGCAATCCAGAGATTTCCCCCTGCAGTGTATTTTTCGGCCACAGGATGTCTTCAGTCTGATGTCCAGCACTATTCTGTGCACTACCTCTGAGCCCAGGTCATCCTGAACCAACCCCAGCATGTGAATAGACAGTGAAATTAAAAGTAGAACAGTGATGATGTGCTCATCTCTTTGTCACTCTGCTCTCTCTTCCTATCAGCATGCCTCTTGTCAGCACATTACCTGATAGGTTTATTGCACTCCTTCTTCCCCTCACATTTTAGCCCTGCTTTTCAGGTACTACGAGAGGTTGATATCAGTTCAAATTTCAGTATTTGCATATTATATATATTAAACTGTGTTTAATATGCTTCAGTTTGGGAATGAACAGGAAGCAGCTCAGCACAGAGCAATTCCTATTCATTCACTTTCCAGTGTAGCTGAGACTGCAGAGAAAGGCATGTGTGTTTGAGCTTTGGGGTGCACAACCTAACGCAATAGGCTGCGCACATCTATGTGCTGCAGACAACATTTTCATTTTTCTTTTTTCTGAGCTGGGTTTTGCTATTGTGTACTTGCATGAGAAAATATTTTTCTTGTAGACATTTTAATTCTGTAGCACGCCATCCAGCACACCTGGATGTGTTTCCAAAAGAATGATCAAACATTCCTATAGACACACCTAAACCTTGTGGACAGCCTTCCCAGAAGAGTTGAAGCTGTTACAGCTGCAAAGGGTGGGCCAACTCAATATTGAACCCTATGGACTAAGACTGGGATGTCATTAAAGTTCATGTGTGTGTAAAGGCAGGTGTCCCAATACTTTTGAAAATATAGTGTATGTCATTGGGATGTGTGGCTTTGGTTTGAAGGTTCTTATTGATTTTAGATTAATGTCCATATTAAAGTCATGCATTTTTTATTGACAAAGCTTACTGGTTTGATTGACATATGCTTTCTATAGGAACAAACTATTGAAAAACATATGTTCGGGGTTGAATCTTATTAATAGAGAAGGGTTTAATAAATCAGGCCCAGAGTGTCATCTTCATAATTGTTTGTGCTGTGTGTATATGACTGTGTTCTGGCAGTTACATTTCAATTGTCACATGTCACTCATAGATATGTAGCAGTGCAGGACCGATCGGTTAAGCAGGTTTGGCAACTTGGAATAAATGCGCACAGTGATAAATAGTTCCGTGTCATGTCATAAAACAAATAGGTTTCTCTACTCTTTATGCAATGACATATTCCCTTCTTGTCAAAATACACATAAAATGACATCTGCTTAATCATGACATTATCCAGCAGGTGACATACTATGAACATTGTGAAGTACGATGTCCCAGCATGGGTTAGAGCTTTCTTTTTAAGTCAATAAAATATATATATAGGGAAATTAAATAAGATCTGACAGATACCACACACTTAAATTAATAGGGATGGGAATGTTTGGTTCAGCTATCTTACCTTATTTTATGCTGAAACTTTTCGACATTTTCTTTGTTGACATAACAGGTGAAGCGAAACTTGGCAGGAACAACTAGACTGACATGTGAATGCTACACTTCCCACCTGCTGCCAGTGTGGCAAGGGAAACTCATTTTCTGCAAGCAATTATTTTAATTTACAACCGTATAGTTTGCCTCAAATTATTTTTAATGTGCTGTCCTATTGTTGATCTTACTTAGATTACTACATGTACAGATTTGTAGGAAGAATTCTCACTCTAATGGCTATCCATATGTCAAACAAGACGGATTGTAAAGCTATCCATACCCTTACAGATTTCTCTTATTCAGTCTGTGGCTTAACGAAGGAAAATCAGTCAAATCCCCATCCATGCTAAACAGAATGAATGGAGGAATCTTACCTGCCAGCTATTGTATTCAGACAGCAACAACTGCGGCTGCCTGAATACTCAAACAGTGAATGCATCTGATAGGATGCAATCATAGTTCTGCTAAGAATTTAATTGATTTAAGCTGGCCGTAGAATTACTGAGAAAGGAAAAATCCTGATTTTTAGGCTAGGGACTCTGGCGCCCAAGGGGCTCAACAATGAAATGAGTCTAAAAGTCTTTTTGGAACCTTAAACTTCTGATAAGGAGACTTTTTAGAAAAGTCAGGGCTATTTGTTTTTTTAAATAAGTACAATTACATTTATAGATGAATATTGCCCTTTAGAATATGGAATGAATGCTGTGGATGGATGCTGTTATGAGTCTAATGTAGTTAAACACTCTAACTTTTCAATAATAAAAAAATGTTTGTTATGTTGCAAGTAGAAGCCTCCTTTAGGATGGTGAAGGTGGGATTAGTATCCCTTTAAAAGCCAGAGACATTGAACGTCCTTAGGTCCTGACGAAGCACATGATTATGTGCAAAACACGTTGACGTAGGCAGCACCTGCGGGCTCATGACCTGCCTACACTGCCCATGCCAGCTATGTAAAACATGCCTCCTGTGACCAGTCCATATAGGACATGATAAACAGTATGAATTGGCTGCACAGTTGGAGCATGCTAAGTTTGGACTGAGCCCTGTCTTGTGATTTCCTTGGTGTAGGAAAGGAGAAGAAAACTGGTGTCTAAAGCCAGCGAGCACAATCCAACATCACGGAAGTGACAAATTAATCCAGTGCAGTAACAGGAATGGTGGGAGCCCTCGGGCAGCAATCAGTATCCCTATTACCATCACGTTAGAAGTTGTTGTTCTCATTGTATTATGGGACTGCATATATCTGTTGCTGCCTAAACTGCTGTGGTGCTCTCTACCATACTATCCCGTATGAACTGCTGCTTCAATACATTGTCGTTAAGACCGTCTGTACTTCCACCTCCTGAGTGGTTGATAGCCTCTGCAGTTGTTGAGTTGAAGTTTATACACTGAACAGTCCTATTTTCCATGCTCCAAAGGGTTATACAGTATCTCACAAAAGTGAGTACACCCCTCACATTTTTGTAAATATTTTATTATATCTTTTCATGTGACAACACTGAAGAAATGACGCTTTGCTACAATGCAAAGTAATGAGTGTACAGCTTGTGTAACAGTGTACATTTGCTGTCCCCTCAAAATAACTCAACACACAGCCATTAATGTCCAAACCGCTGGCAACAAAAGTGAGTACACCCCTAAGTGAAAATGTCCAAATTGGGCCCAAAGTGTCAATATTTTGTGTGGCCACCATTATTTTCCAGCACTGCCTTAACCCTCTTGGACATGGAGTTCACCAGAGCTTCACAGGTTGCCACTGGAGTCCTCTTCCATTCCTCCATGATGACATCATTGAGCTGGTGGATGTTAGAGACCTTGCACTCCTCCACCTTCCATTTGAGGATGCCCCACAGATGCTCAATAGGGTTTAGGTCTGGAGACATGCTTGGCCAGTCCATCACCTTTACCCTCAGCTTCTTTAGCAAGGCAGTGGTCGTCTTGGAGGTGTGTTTGGGGTCGTTATGTTGAAATACTGCCCTGCGGCCCAGTCTCTGAAGGGAGGGGATCATGCTCTGCTTCAGTATGTCACAGTACATATTGGCATTCATGGTTCACTAAATGAACTGTAGCACCCCAGTGCCGGCAGCACTCATGCAGCCCCGGACCATGACACTCCCACCACCATGCTTGACTGTAGGCAAGACACACTTGTTTTTGTATTCCTCACCCGGTTGCCGCCACACACGCTTGACACTATCTGAACCAAATAAGTTTATCTTGTTTTCATCAGACCACAGACCATGGTTCCAGTAATCCATGTCCTTGGTCTTCTTGTCTTTAGCAAACAATATGCGGGCTTTCTTGTGTATCATCTTTAGAAGAGGCTTCCTTCTGGGACGACAGCCATGCAGACCAATTTAATGCAGTATGCGGCATATGATCTGAGCACTGACAGGCTGACCCCCCACCCCTTCAACCTCTGCAGCAATGCTGGCAGCACTCATACGTCTAATTTCCCAAAGACAACCTCTGGATATGACGTTGAGTACATGCACTCAACTTTTTTGGTCGACCATGGCAAGGCCTGTTCTGAGTGGAACCTGTCCTGTTAAACTGCTGTATGGTCTTGGCCACCATGCCGCAGCTCAGTTTTAGGGCAATCTTCTTATAGCCTAAGCCATCTTTATGTAGAGCAACAATTCTTTTTTTCAGATCCTCAGAGAGTTCTTTGCCAAGAGGTGACATGTTGAACTTCCAATGACCAGTATGAGAGAGTGAGAGCGATAACACAAAATTTAACACACCTGCTCCCCATTCACACCTGAGACCTTGTAACATTAACGAGTCACATGACACCAGGGAGGGAAAATGACTAATTGGGCCCAATTTGGACATTTTCACTTATGGGTGTATTCACTTTTGTTGCCAGTGGTTTAGACATTAACGGTTGTGTGTTGATTTATTTTGAGGGGACACTGTTATACAAGCTGTACTTTACATTGTAGCAAAGTGTAATTTCTTCAGTTTTGTCACCTGAAAAGATATGATAAAATATTTACAAAAATGTGAGGGGTGTACTCACTTTTGTGAGATACTGTATATTTTTTGCTACACTGAAACAGCATTTGAACCTATAGGGATGAACTTTAACCCTTAAATCTGCGCATCAACACTCATCACTCAGAAAATGCACTAGGATGACATCTGTTCCAAGCCTTTTCACATAGTGTGACGGCTAATATCTTTCTCCACTACCGGACTATAACATCCTGTACAGTGACAGTACAAACACTGAACCAAGTCAATGAACCAATTGGTACATCCCAGATGTCACGTTCTATGAACTTTGAATGTAGGTCCATAATCGATTTGTGATTCCTGAACGGTATCTCCATACAGATGGAGTGGTGCATTAGAGTAGAAATCCCATTGGATTAGCATTACTTTGAAGTCCGTTTAGGGCCCTATGCTCAGATCCACCAGTTGAGATGACATGGCAGTGGGTTCACACGCATTGTGATAGTGCTGTGGGTATGAATATCGGTATGTGTATGTGCGGTACTGGTCCCGGTAGTGTGCAATTTTAGATTTACGACAACGTTGTCCACCTATTTTAGAGATTGGTAATTTGGAGGGTTGTTGGTTAATTGTCCGGCAGTCTGTTATTGTAATTTTATAAATGAACTAATATGTTTTTTCACTTTTTCATTAATACCACAGTTGGTCCTCATTTACAACGGCCTTTTGAGGGATTTCCTTTTGACCCTCGGTTTTGGTTTATAATTATATAGTCACAGTTGTTGTGGGACCCCACCCTATTGGGTGAGACGGTGGTTTGATCTACGCTTTGTGGTAGTTTTCGATCACTAGTATTTAGTGTGAATTTGAACCTGTTCTTTTATTCATTTAGGTTCTTATATATATTACATGCTTTTGATAAATCTAAAGCTGATTGTAGAAAGAGTGTAAGGTATATAGTGACCCTAAGAAAGTAATGATTGAAATTACCAGCCACTGAAAAAGTAAATATATTACACTTCTTTTTCTACAGGGTGCCAATGCTTTTTTTTTTTTTTTTTTTTGTGAAGCCATGCCCAAAGAACTATAGGCTGGGATTTAGGTTTCTGTTTTGATATGCAGGAACATTACAATAAGAGAATTTTGTAGGTCCATACATTTGAGTAAAGATAAAAACAGATATTTCATCTAATTTATCGAATTGTTCAGATAATCACTCTAATGCCGCTTACACACGGTCGGATTTTCCGACGGGAAATGTTGGATGTGAGCTAGTTGTCAGAAAGTCCGACCGTGTGTATGCTCCATCGAACATTTGCTGTCGGAAAATCCGATCGTGTGTGCACAACTCCGCGCACAAAAGTCCACGCATGCTCAGAAGCAGAAGGGCTCGGTCTTGTAAACTAGGGTTTGTAATGGAGAATTAACATTAGTGACGTGGCAAATTATGAAATCTCCAAATGCAGCGCACAATTCTCTTCTTCTTTAATGGGATAATAATGAAGCTGCTTTGCTGGTGATACTGATGGAGTTATTGCAAACAAATTTTCAAAGGATTTTTTTTTCAAGTGATATCAAAAATAATAATAATAATAATAGTGCAAAATAAAAAACGCAAAAAGAAAAGTGCGAATCAACACTCACAAAACTTCTACTAACTACTAACACGAAATTAGCAGAAGGAGCCCAAAGGGTGGCTCTAAAGAGCTGAAAAACCACGTAGCACGTCTAGTACGTCACTACGTTCGTAATTGTTGGTCAACAATTGTGTGGCGGTGTATAAGCAAGACATTTGAAAGGATATTATCCATGCCGTAAATGCAAGGTATGTGTACACAACATCTGTGGATGTAGAAAAACCCTAACATTCAGATACACTTCCACATCAATGGAATATTAAATGAAACATTTCACGACTTGTGCCACCAGATACATTGTCTACCTCATCACCTGCCCTTGTGGGAAACAGTACGTAGGACGCACCATACATACTTTTTCCACAAGGGTAGCTGAACATATTACTAGCATCAAAAAGGGACGGACCAACCATAGTGTACAGAGACACTATTTAGAGTTTCACAACCAAAACCCTGCAGGTACCAGTTTTTAAGTGATCGGCAAATTCGTCCCTCATTGGAGGGGCGAATCTAATCTCAGAGGTGTTTCCAAACTTGAGACCTTCTGGATATACCAGTTTAAAAGCTATAAACCGTATGGACTGAATGTTGATTGGGATGTCAACGCCTTTATTAATAAGGCCTGATTTCCCCATCTACACACGTATATAGACGTCCACCTTGGAGCTCATTCCGTGAGACACATGTTCCTATATTTGTGCGTTCATAGACTGCAAACTAGGTACCTAAAACTTTTTTGAGACTCATACACTTTAGTACCTCCTAGTTGCATCCCTCCCTACCACTTATTTATTTTTTTTTTTTTTCTCAGTGGTTGTAATATTTAACTTTATTAGTATTGTCCTTTTCGATGTGGCCTTTTTCTGCCCCTCTTCACTTAAACCTTTCCCAAAATATTCTTTTTTGCTCCATTTTTATATGTTCTTTTATATTGCATTTGTACCCTGCTATATACACATGTGATACAACATTTCACTCACATCGGTTATGATCCCATTGACTCTCGGTCCATGATAACCTGTTCCACACATACATGTATTTTAGATACCTGAGATCTGTACATTTGATCTACTAACACACTGGACCGTCTTCCCAATATTATCTTATTGTATATGATGTACTTCGGTTGTCACACATATATGTTTCAGTTTTTAATAGGATTATTTTTCTCCTCTGGCATTGTGTACATCATATGCAAGTTTGTGTGGCTCATATCCCTATTTTTTCAGCTTTTGATTATTGGGAATACTTATTCATTATTCCGTGCCGCGTTATCGGCTTTTTTATACATTTTAGATTCTCATTTTTATTTTCTTATATATAGTTAACATTGACCCTGCCATCGTGTTGTATAGGCAATATATATTTTTTGTCCTGTTTCTAAGTAACCTCTGCCTGCTTTCCTGTGATGAGCGCCGTTCTTGATCTCATATTTACACTCCTTTGGTCAGCACTATCGGGGATTTTATAGCCCTCTGCATATCTCCGTAGCTGCTGCTATGTTGTGTATGGTCGATAACATGTAGGTCATGTGACTTGAGACATGGACATTACTGGTGGCTCGGATGGAGGCTTGGTCACTGACACATTACCAGCTGCACTACCTATTTCTTTCCTAGTTGTATAGTCTTCTATCTTGGAGCGTCTTGACGACTGACGTCACGACGCTCAAGACGTTCGAGGCGGAAGCGTTCCATTACTTGGCGTCATGATGCCTGGAATGCAAATGAGACACCGGAAGGTGGAATTCGGATCGGCCACACAGGCTTGTAATCATGATAATTTCTATGCATATATATAGCGCAGTGAGTGAATGGCCGACATATACCCCAGTTGTAGTCTCTTAAGACGAAACGCCGGCCTTGGTCACTTTTACTGCGCTCTTTCTATTGTTATTGTTTTTGTTGAATATTTTTGGATATCCATTTTATTTGTTACCAATAAAGCCCAACATACGGATTTACACTATGTGGAGACTACCTCCCCACATGCTTTTTAATATCCCTTTGATTGGCGGGCGTTGCCATCTTCCATTCATCTCCCCCGTTTGGCGTCTTTAAAATCCATCTGCCTACAGGAGGGGCCATCGTGCAGCCCAGCTCGAGAGTTCCGCTCCAGGTCTCCTATTCTACACCTTACTGACCCACCACCGTACGGTGAGCTGGGTCCACCGCTCCCAGTAAGGGTACCCATTTCTCCCCTTGTCCCTTCGATGGTGTCAGCACTCCCGGGTGTACATCGGTTTTGTTGTCCGAAAGTCCGATCGTATGTACGGGACATTACTGTTTGGCTTACATAAGCTGATCTCATTTAGAAGGGAAAGTGTTATGCAGAGAGGAATTTATAAAGGAAGAAGCAATGTATGTTAAGTGTCTCAATGCTACTCACTGTGACTTATCATCTATGCAACATTAAACATTTTTGTGGATATTGTTAACCCCCTGCACCATAAATTGACATCAGCAGGGGCAGGCTGACAACTCATGGGGCCCCTGGGCAATAGGAGATCATGGGGCCCCTGGGCAATAGGAGATCATGGGGCCCTCAGGTTTAAAGATGACCACGTCTATGGGGTGGTCCAGGCAACAAGATAAATCTGGATCAGTGCAGCAGGTGGGGGAAATAACTGAAGCCAATCCTTTGTGGCACTCACTGCAGCAACTTGAGCAGGAGATGTCCACTTTCAGCTCCTGCAGTGAGGGCTTTTTTCTCAGAGAATAGGGAGTGCTACATACTTCCCCCAAAGAAACCATCTATTGCTCACCTCTTCACAACTCTTTACCTACCCCTTCAATACTCACCTCTGTACCCCCTGTACACAGCTCACCTATGCCCCCCCTATCCACAGCTCCCTTCTTCTCTCACAGTACACAGCTCCCCGCTTTTCCCACATTCCATCACTCCCCTCTTCACCCACAGTCCACAGCTCCCCTCTTCTCCCACAGTCCACAGCTCCCCTCTTCTCCCACAGTCCACAGCTCCCCTCTTCTCCCACAGGCCACAGCTCCTCTTTTCTCTCACAGTCCACAGCTCCCCGCTTCTCCCACAGTTCACAGCTCCTCTCTTCTCTCATAGTCCACAGCTCCTCTCTTCTCCCACAGTCCACAGCTTCACCCACAGTCCACCACTCCCCTATTTTCCCACAGTCCACAGCTCCCCTCTTCTCCCACAGTCCACAGCTCCCCTCTTCTCCCACAGGCCACAGCTCCTCTCTTCTCCCACAGTCCACAGCTCCTCTCTTCTTCCACAGTCCACAGCTCCCCTCTTTTCTCCCACAGTCCACAGATCACCTCCCCCCCCCCCCACAGTCCACAGCTCCTCTCTTCTCCCACAGTCCACAGCTCCTCTCTTCTTCCACAGTCCACAGCTTCCCTCTTCTCCCACAGTCCACAGCTTTCATCTTCTCCCACAGTCCACAGCTCCCCTCTTCTCCCACAGTCCACAGATCACCTGTGCCCCCCCCCCTCAGTCTACAGCTCCCCTCTTCTCTCACAGTCCACAGCTTTCCTCTTCACCCACAGGCAATAGCTCCTCTCTTCTCCCACAGTCCACAGCTCCCCTCTTCTCCCACAGGCCACAGCTCCTCTCTTCTCCCACAGTCCGTAGCTTCCCTCTTCTCCCACAGGCAATAGCTCCTCTCTTCTCCCACAGTCCACAGCTCCCCTCTTCTCCCACAGTCCACAGCTCCCCTCTTCTCCCACAGTCCACAGCCCCTCTCTTCTCTCATAGTCCACAGCTCCTCTCTTCTCCCACAGGCCACAGCTCCCCTCTTCTCCCACAGTCCACAGCTCCCCTCTTCTCCCACAGTCCACAGCTCCCCTCTTCTCCCACAGTCCACTGCTCCCCTCTTCTCCCACAGTCCCCAGCTCCCCTCTTCTCCCACAGTCCACAGCTCCCCTCTTCTCCCACAGTCCACAGCTCCCCTCTTCTCCCACAGTCCACAGCTCCCCTCTTCTCCCACAGTCCACAGCTCCTCTCTTCTCCCACAGTCCACAGCTCCCCTCTTCTCTCACAGTCCACAGATCAACTCTGCACCCCTGTCCACAGTTCAATTTAGCAGCTTCCCCACACCTATAAACAACTCACCCTTGCATCTGCAGTCCACACTTTACACCCTCAGTCCACAACAAACCTCTGCATTCCAAACTACAGCTCATCTCTGTCCCCTTTCCACATTTCACTTCTGCACCCCCATATCTACAGCTTACCCCAATTTACAGTTCTCTTCATCTTTACCTCTACACATACTTGCCCCCCCCCCCTCCAACCTCCTCATAGCTGTTTCTCTCAGCACAACCCCCCCTCTTCTTTCGAAAGCTCTCACCTCTGTAAAAATACCCCCCCCCCAGCTTTCAGCTCAGCACAACAGCCCCAATTATTGCCCATCTTTCCCTTCACAGCTTTCACCTATTCACCCCCCCCTCACCTATTCACAATTCCCCTTCCCTTCTAACAGCTCTCACCTTCACTCCTAACAAATCCCCCACCCCTAGCTATCACTGCTGCAGTATATCTCCAACCTCCCCACAGCTGCCTGTTTCTCTGCAAAACCACCCCCCTACCCCCACACCACTTCCCTTCACCTCTCTCGCCTCCTTAAAAAAGCTTCACAGCGGTGCAGCCACTGTGATATATGTCTGACAGGTGAGGGGGAGCCAAAAGCCAAGGAATCAAAAAGGTGTGGCGTCAGGAGTGGGAACCAGGGCACCCGTCAACTTATGTCCTGCCCTGCACAAGCCCGGAGCTATCACACAGAAGCCAGTAGAAGAAGTGAGTAATGCAAAAATGTCCTCTACCGCTGTCTGTGTTCAATGACAGTTTACAGAGACAGAGCGGCCGGACGTTCTCTGAAAAAAAGTCCTTTCCCTCACCTGGTGCCCTGATCACCCTGCCCTGCTCATGGGGCCCCCTACTGGCCCCGGGCCCTCGGGGAGTGCCCGAGTGCCTGAATGATTAGTCCGCCCCTGGACGTCAGGCTGGGTTCACACTGCAGTATGGAGTGGCTCACAGCAGTTGCCCGGTGCGACCCTGTTTACCGTTTCAGGTCTGATTTCGGTCCACATTTTTGGCCGAATTCAGACCTGAAATGGACCAGAAGACGCCCAGGACTCCTGTGCAATTCCCTCCAGGGCCGCTCCATTGAGAACCAGTCACAATCTCCTGACATTCGAATTGGATGGGGGGAAACCCTCATCCAATTCGCAATAGTGTGAACCCAGCCTTAAAGGCTAAAAATCTAACATTTCTGGAGAAGCTGCTCTAAATGTGACTATTGTTTTGCCTACACAGGGGCATGTTTCAAAAGGAAACCTTGCGTGTTTCTGGCCTCTGACCTGGAAATGGTAGTTGTCTGGTCAGCCTGACACCACCAACTTCAATACTTTGGGGGAGATTTACTAAAACTGGAGCACTCAGAATCTGGTGCATCTGTGCATGGTAGCCAATCAGCTTCCAATTTCAGCTTGCACCAAACTTTGCACTCTCCAGTTATAGTACATAAACCGCTTGAGTCTCTGGCCTGTTACAGGTATACAGATCAGGACTTATAACTTCTTTCTGACTTTCCAGATTGGCATACTTGTTCCAGGTAAGTGACTAAAAGTATTAAAGGGTCAGCATAAGAGCCAGGTAAGTAGCATTTTTGGAAGGAGGCTAGAATGCAACAGCTCTATTTCTTTACTTTATTCTAGTGCAGTGCTACTTATGACCACTAGAGGGGACTATTCAAAAGCAATGAAGTCGATAAAGTTCAATAAAGAAATAAAGTGATATGGCAGTCTTGTGACATTTGTGGTTCTTTGTATGCAGTGCAAATGGGAAAAGAAAAGATCTCTCAAGACAACTTGAAATGATTCATACTAGCTATTCACTAGCGCTGTTGTAAATTATATTTACTAAGCTGACAACATTTACCTCACCTATGTCAATACCCATACACATAGCTATGTTATTATAAACCATTTTGTGTACTTTCTGTTTGTTGTCCACCGCTTTCAACTTCCTCAATAAAAAATATTGAAAAAGAAAAGATCACTTACATTGGTTGTCAATGAGAAAAAAATTGTCCCCTTATACTGCTGGTCATTGAGAAACGAGACGCAGTTAAGCCTCATACACACGATCAGAATATTGTACAAAAAATACAATTTTCGAAGCGATCGTATGATAATCTGATCGCTAGTACACAGCTATTGTCCAAAATATCCTGAAAGTTACAAACACGAAAATGTTTCCCATATGATACCAGATCATACGATTTTTGTTTAACCACCTCAATACAGGGCACTTACACCCCCTTCCTGCCCAGGCCATTTTTCAGATTTCAGCGTTGTCGCACTTTGAATGACAATTGTGAAACAATGTGAAATTGTTATCATTTTATTAACACAAATTGAGCTTTCTTTTGGAGACATGTAATCACTCCTGGGTTTTTTATTTCTTCCTAAAAAAAAAAGACCAAAAATTTTGAAAAAAAAAAAGTTTTTCTTAGTTTCTGTCAGTAAATTTTGGAAATAAGTAATTTTTCTCCTTCACTGATGGGCGCTGATGAAGCAGCACTGATGGACACTGACAGGCTGCACTGATGGGCACTGATGAGGTGGCACTTATGGGCACTGATTAGGTGGCACTGATGAAGAGGCACGAATATGCTGCACTTATGGGCACTGATATGTGGCACTGATGGGCACTGATAGGTGGCACTGATGGGTGGCACTGGTGGGCACTGGGCACAGACAGGCGGCACTGTTGGGCACAGATAGGCAGGACTGGTGGGCACAGACAGGCAGCACGGATAAGCGGCACTGACGGGCATTGATGGGCAGCACTGACTGGCATCACTAATGGCCACTGATTGCTGGCACTTGTGAGCACCGATTCCTGGCAATTGTGGGCACGGTTTTGCACTGGTTGCTGGCAGTGGTGGGCAATAATTGGTGGCACTGGTGGACACTTAATTGTAATCAGGGCACTGATGGTCGGTGCCCTGATTACATACCTAGCTGTCCCCTGTGAGGAGATGCCGCTGATCAGCTCTCCTCTCCTCATTCTCTGTCAGTGTGAGGCAAGGAGCGCCGATTACCGGCATCTCCGTGTTTACATGTGACCGGCTGTGATTGGACACAGCTGACCACATGGTTAAAGAGCCACGGCCCTGGCTCTTTACACAGATTAGGGTTGTGCCGTGTCCTAGCAACAGGGCGCGCCTGCGATCATCGTGCTGCACACCCCCGGGGACTCCAAAGGCTCTGTCTTATATGGACTTGTCCAGGGGGACAGTACAGGGAGGGGAGGATCTGTGCCTACAAGATCAAGCAGCCTTTTTACACAATGCAGAGTGTTAACCCCTTAGTTTCCACAGTGAGTATAACAAGCATGCTTTACTGCATATACAGACTGATTTTACTGTTGTGCAACTGTAAGTGCACCTTTAGACAAAGTGCATTATTTGCCCCTTGCTACCTATAGGTAAGCTTTATTTTAGGCTTATCTATAGGTAAAATTCAAAGATGGAAGTTTACTTCCTCTTTAAAGACCGGAAAGCAAGGCACCTTTCACATGGGGCAGATCCGTTTGACTGACTCTGCTTGCTCAGTGGGGATCAGCGGGGATTAGACAGGGTCCATCTCCGCTCACTGTGCAGAGCGGAGACTGACAGAGTCCCGCTCTCCTCTATGTCCGTTTTTATCTGATCCCATCCGCCAGCCGGATGGAAAATAGGACCACCATCCCTCTGGATTTGGCGGACAGGATCAAATTGGATAGCGGCGGATGTCAGCGCCGCGGACATATCACCACTGACATCTGCCGCTCCATAGGGGTGAATGGAGGGTCCGATCAGGTCCGCCTGAAAAACTGACAGGTGGACCTGATCGAACAGCCCGTGTGAAAGGGGTGCAACTCTTTACAAGCACAGCACTGGTATTTACCTTTTATTCACGCTGTGTCTCTCTGAAACCTTGGACAGAGGCCACTGATGGGAAATAAATCAGACTTATTCTCATGTGTGTATAAATTTCAGTTTGAGCTGTTGAGCTTGGTAAACAGGTGGTAAAGAGGCACTGGAAAATCTGCGAAAAGAAACCAAGAGCTCCACTTTCTGGCTACTTGTGAGAATATAATTACATGCAATATTTCTTATTTACCTGACTGAAAACATTTGATTATAAGTGATATGTTTACGTTTTTAAGTGTTTGCAACACTATGTGTAAAGCACCTCCACGAGAAGCCATTCTTGTTCATTGCTCAAACATGAGAATTATGAAGTTATATCATGTAGGTTTATTATCCTTCAGTGAAAATGAGGTACCAGAAACAATACATGTTGCTCAATTAATTCATTTTCTAAACTATGTGTTCAAAAAATGGATACTTGCCTTAGAAAAAAAAATGTCATGTTTATTCAACAACTTTTTTTTTTCAAATATAAAGTTTATTCAAATCCAACCAGGGGCGAGGACCCCAGCACATACAAACAAGAGCAGGTGCCGATTAGGCCAAATCAAATTCGACAAAGCTTAGACAAATAAATGGTAACTGCAATTACATTTGAGAGTGTGGTTATTAGCACATACATACATCTCTTAGTTACACTTATATCTGATAAGCCCACACTCTATTTCAGATATCATATTCGGGGTATTCCTCGCCTACTTTTTCCACTTTACAACCATATACAGAAAAGAAAGAGAAGGACAAGAGAGTCAAGGGGGAATTAGCGGGGACAGAGAAGAGGAGGGGGGGCAAGGGAAGGGGAGAGGGAATGGGAGACACGGCGGTGACATCTTCAACAAGTTAGGCAGGACTGATTTTTTAAGAAGATCAAAAAGAGAGGAGAGAGTTAACTTCCAAGCAATTGTTGACCCTCATCTGAATAGATGAATATATTCCAGATATCCCAAGTATGCTTGTGTACCTCTTGTTTTTGTTGCGCTGAGAGGATCAGGTCTTCCATCTTCTTGATCTCTTCGACTTTACGTATCCACATAGATGTGGATGGGGGGCGACTTTGTTTCCAGAGGAGAGGGATACACCCTTTTGCCGCATTTAGTAGATGTCGTAATAGAGATTTCCTATAAGCTTTGATGGGGATCGTATATAAATGTAGGAGAAAAAATGTAGCCTCATCAGGGATAACGTAGTCAGTGAACCTCTGAGTAATTTGCCGGACTTCACCCCGGAAGTTCCGCAGTTGAGGGCATGACCAGAAGATGTGAATTAATGTTCCCTCCCCCTCCGCGCAGCGCCAGCACCGCCCCGAGGAGGAAGGGAAGCACTTCTGTAGTCTGGAGGGGGTCATGTACCAGCGCGTAAGCAATTTGAAATTGGTCTCTTGAATCCTGGTACACAGCGAGGATTTCAGAGATAGAGTAATAATACGCTGTCTTTGGGCTGCCGAAAAAGAGAGATGTAGTTCCCTTTCCCAGCTGTTCAAATAAGACAACTGCGGTGGAATACTTGGCTCAGTTAACATCGAATATGTTTGAGAGAGAATATGCGCTAGTGGATCCTCCCCAGTGCACAGCTCCTCAAAGGATGTAAGTACCCGTGAGAAGTCCCGTGGACTGGGTAGGGAGTGTAAGTAGTGATGCAATTGTAGCACTTTCCAGAAATGGAGATGGTATGGACCTGCAGGGTTGGACAGATCTGCAACAGAAGGCCATTTCCCTTCCGAGAAGTAGCTGGATACATGGTCCCGGTTTTGTTCTTTTAGAAGGGAGTATTCCTGAGAGAGCAGGCCCGGCTCAAAATTTGGGTTGCCCAACACGGGGTAAAGCGGTGATGTTTTGGTCGTAAGCAGAAACCTGACGCAAGGTGGTGCCAATTAATGGATGAGATTTTATATTAGAGGGTAGGTTATTATATCACCACATCGCCCCCTTTAGGGGAATAGAAGATTGAGCCTGTTCAATCTGAACCCAAAGTTTACATACCCCATTTCTCATCCAGTCTAAGATACGTCCCAGGTGTGAGGCTAAGTAATATAGTTTAATGTCGGGTAAAGCTAATCCACCTAGATGTTTAGGAAGTATCATCAGTGAACGACGTAACCGGGGTTTTCTATTTGCCCATACAAATTCAGTAAAGAGTGAATGGATCTTCTGGAAAAAGGAGGGAGGGATGTGTACGGGTAGAGCTTGGATGAGGTATATAAATTTTGGCAGGATACTCATCTTTAGGAGGTTACATCTCCCAAACCATGAATGGAAACCCGACCTCCATTTCTCTAGCAGTGTTCTGATCTTCATCAGTAAAGGGGGGAAATTCAAGTCGAATGTCCGTGTTATGTCGACAGGAATCCTAGTTCCCAGATATTTTATGTCAGTTTTAGTCCATTTGAAACGAAAGTTGGTTGCTAGTTGTTGTGATATTTGGGGTGGGACTGCAATGCACATTGCCTCAGATTTTGTGAAATTTATCTTTAGATTTGATAATGAGCCATATACATTAAATTCTCGCATGAGGTTTGGGAGAGAGATTCTAGGGTTCGTCAGAGAGAAAAGCATATCGTCAGCATATGCTGATATTTTACACTGTGAGTTACCAATCTGTAGGCCGGAGATATCCGGATTCATTCTGATTGTGCGTAAGAAGGGCTCTAGGGATAGGGCAAAAAGAAGGGGGGAGAGTGGGCAACCCTGTCTCGTTCCATTTCTTATGGGGAAGGGGCTGGAAAGTACTCCATTGACTTTCACTTGTGCTGATGGGTTGGAGTAAATATTACCAATCCACCGCATCATCCTGTTGCCCAGGCCAATGTGGCGGAGCACCGATAGCATGTAACTCCAATTCACCCTATCGAAAGCCTTTTCAGCGTCTGTGCTCACTAGTGTACAGGGGATTTTCTCAGAGGTTGCTATATGGAGTAAATTGAGAACCTTAATGGTATTGTCCCTCGCCTCTCTAGAAGGTATGAAACCAACTTGATCCAGGTGAATGAGGGACTGGAGATGTTGAGCTAATCTGGTCGCTATTATTTTAGAGAATAATTTAAGGTCCAAATTTAAGAGGGAGATGGGTCTGTAGCTACCACAAGAACCTGGATCTTTCCCCTCTTTGTGGATTAAAGTAATATGGGCTTTAAGGGTTTCCCCGGGGAAATCTGAATTTGCACCTAGGGCATTAAAGAAAGTTACCATACGTGGGCCTATCGTTGGTAGTAGGGTCTTATAATACTGGACGGTAAACCCGTCCGGGCCTGGGGCTTTTCCTACCTTCATGGATTTGATCGCTATCTGTAATTCCTCCAATGATATTGGTTCGTCTAAAAGAGTTTGGGATTCTAGTGGAAGAGAGGGGAGGCTAGAATTAGAGATGTATTGGTCAATAGCGTCTTGGGTAGGAGCGGGGTTAGATAGGTTATATAGTCCTGTGTAGAAGTCCGCGAAACCTTTTGCTATTTGCGTCGGGAGGTTAACTTTCTGTCAGGGGTGGTTATCTGGGGAATGTATGCAGCAGATTTGATTTCCTGAACGGACCTGGCCAGAAGTCTCCCACATTTGTCACCTGATTCATATGACAATCTGCGAGAAAACTGTAAAGCAGCCTTTGCTTTATATTGCAGTAAGTCTGTGATTTGAGATCTCAAGGACCTCAGCTTCGTCTCCAGCTCCTGAGTGGGAGAGTGTTTATGATGTGCTTCAACTCTGGCCAGGTCTGCTAGAAGTCCGGTAAGCTGTTCGTTTCTCTTCTTTTTAATGGCCGCCCCATGCTTAATAAGGACTCCTCGAAGGACACATTTATGAGCCTCCCACAGTATACCTGGGTCGCAGTCCTGTGTGTCGTTCTCTCTAAAATATAGGTCTAGTTCCTTGGTAACGTCTTCTAGTATCATTGGGATTTGTAACAGGCTCTCATTGAGGTGCCAGAAAGTGGATCTAGGAGATGGTCTCTTAGTAAGAGTGTAAGTCAGGGAGACTGGAGCGTGATCTGACCAAGTGATCTGGCCTATTGAGGTAGATCGCACTAAGTCTAACTGGTCATGAGGTATTAGAAAGAGGTCTATTCTGGAGTAAACCTTATGTGGAGAGGAGTAAAAGGAATAATCGCGTTCTCCAGAATGTTGGAGGTGCCATGCATCAATTAGTTGGGTCTTGTGTAAAGTCTGAGCTATTTGTTTCCTATTTTTAGGGGGATAAGAGGAAGTACCGGAAGATGTGTCAACTGAGGGAGAAAATGGCACGTTAAAGTCACCTCCCAGTATAAGCTGACCCTCTTTGTATTCCATCATTTTGTCTAGAGTTTGCCTGAGAAACCTATCTTGTTGAGTATTAGGGACATAGACTGTTGCAAGGGTAAGTCAGACTTCCCCAATCCGACCTTTGAGGAACAGATAACGGCCTTCAGGGTCTGCTATCATGTCCTGTAGTTGCCAGGGAAGACTGCCAGAAATTAAAATAGATACCCCCTTGGATTTTGCGTTGTTATTTGTTGAATGGTACACATGGGGATAAAATCTGTTTCTGAGTACAGGAGATTTGTCAGTTTTAAAGTGTGTCTCCTGTATAAAGGCGACATCAGTGTGTGATTTTTTTAGATCGTGAAGGAGCATACGCCTCTTCTCAGGAGTATTCAGTCCTCTCGTGTTCAGTGAGGTCACTTTAAAAGAGCTCCCCGCCATGTCTCGCGCAGGGAAGGGGAGGGAGAAAGAAAGGGTTCAGATAGGGATAAAAGTGGGGGAGAGAAAAGGGGAGAGAAAGAAAGGTAGAAAAAATGGAGACGGAAGTCTAGCTATAACACACTTCCCGTCTCTATTTGGTTAAGCTATATGGGTAAGTTCTGTAGAACTAGGGAGTAAACCAGGCCGGAAATCCGGAGGTAAACTTAAGGCATAAGTGGGGCGAAGGCAAACAATAACCTATGAAGAGGTCCCGGCTCTCCCACCCATCTCAATGCACGTATTTAGAAGAATTAATGACATAGCATAGATAACAAGAAAAAAAAAAACCCAAAGTAACTGAAGAAGAATAAGATAGGACTAAGGTGACTCACCATATTTCATTCCACCCATGAGGTTTATACACAATAACAATATCCCCTTCGTGTGGTACCCGGCGAAGTGACCCGTTACGTCACCATGAAATCCACAATGAGAGATCTATAACTAGGAACAGGAAGAGGCCAGTTCGCAAGGAGTTGATCGAGGACACCCTGGACTTCGGCTCCCCCCGTGAAGAAAAGCAAGGGCCCTACTTATCTAAAATATAACACTCTGAATGTAGGTTCCAGTAGAGGCTGAGGCGTCACAACATGGGTCCAGAGCACTCTGAGCTGCACCTCAAAACCATGTCCCGTCCCCCCTGTGGGAAAAAAGGATTACCCAGCCCTCCCCCATCTCATCTCCAACCCACCTCAGTTCCCCATCTATGCCATATTGGCCCCTCGTAAAGAGGGTTTACAACTCCTCTCGACTGCTGTCTGTCCGTGGGATTAGTAGATCTCTTCCTCCGGTACCTTCATAGGGAAGTATTGACCCTGGGTGGAGGCGTACAAGCAGGGAGAAGTATTAAACAGGGTGAAGGCGTCTCATCAGCTATGCATAAACCTTGATAGGAGCTAGGCTACAGAGGTGCGGTTCCTGTGTTGTCTAGTTAGTTCATTGAACTCCGAAGAGGGATGTTGGAGACAGATAGCTGACAGTCCGACAGCAGAATGACCTTTAGCGTAATTAGTGAGTTGGACTGTAGGGCTTGTAGCAAATATCGAGGGCCAGTTTGAAAGGCGTGAGGCTTAGTAGAAATAAAACCAGGGTATTAGAAGGCCAGGCGGAGTGGGCAATAAAAAAAAAAAAAAAAAAAAAAATTTTGGAAAAAGGTAGAGGGGAAGGGGAGGACGGAGCCGGAGTCAAGTGACGCTGATAATCACAGGGATCACAGGGGTATCAGAAGCAGTAAATTCAAGAAAACGTGAGTGAACGGGGGATTAAGACTCCAAAGGGTATATCATAAGTGTAGGTGGTCGAAAACAAAACTCACATCTCCCGCGGCTCATCTAGGGAAACAGAACTAGGTCGTCGGCCGCTCCTCTGTGAACGTTGAGGTCTAGGGGCCCGATCTCTCATCTCGTGCAGACGACCCGGAGCCCGAGGTAGGTAGTCCAGCCAATTAGGCACTGGGATAGGTTCCGTATCCAGGAATTCGAATAATGCGGGCAGGTTCTCCGGAGAGCGCAGGAGGAAAGAGCGCTGTTCCTCGTGGAAGGTAACCGAAAGGGGAAAATCCCAACGGTATGTTGCATTACATATCCGGGCTAGATCTAGCAGGGGTTTCAGTATAGCGCGTCGGATCAGGGTCGGTTTGGAGATGTCCGGGAGAATCTTCACCGATGCACCGTCAAATTCTATCTCTCCTGATTCCCACGCTCCTCCGCTATAGCCTCCTTATGAATGTAGTGATGAAGTCTGCATATTATGTCCCGAGGTCTGGCTGGGTCTGCCGAACGGGGACCAAGGGCTCTGTGTATGCGATCCACCTCTATCTGTTCCGGTAAGTGTGCGCCCGCAATTCTTCTAAAGATGTCCGTAGCAGTGGCTAGTAAGTCCGAAGGGCCAGTGGCCTCTGGTAAGCCGCGGAGCCGAACGTTGTTTCGCCGGCTCCGGTCCTCCATTTCCTCCATGCGGAGCTGGAACTCGACCGCGGACACAGACTGGGCTTTTTGTTGGGTCTCCAGTGAAGAGACTCTCTGTTCCAAGGACTCTAGAGATGATTCACCAGATGCCAACCGAGTAGAGAGGGACTGCACATCTTTTTTGACTGCACAAATTTCTTTCTTATGTGCGGCCTCGACTTTACCCACCAAGGCCTCAATATCTGCCCTCGTTGGTAGGGCCCGTAGTATAGCCTTGAGCTCTGCGTCCACACCATAGGCAATCGGCAAGTGTGGGAAAGGTTCCTGGCTTGAGGCTGAAGCAGCTGGGGAACCGGGGTAAAGAACCAGGCTCCAGGAGCCCTCCGAGACGGCAGAGTCTGCTATTCTTTCTGGTGTGCAAGAGTTAGAGGCACATGGCTCCGCCATCTTGAGATCAGGGGAGCCGGAGCGGGATCTCCCGAAAAGTCTCTGGAAGTCGCCTAGAGCGGGTGTGATAGCAGCTGGGCTGTTCTTTTTCTTATTCCTTCGGTAGGTCCGCTTCTTGGAGGAGAGCATAACGGTACAAATAGAGCAATATAGGCTGAGATGGGGATGGAAAGGCCGGGAGCTCAAGGAGAACACGTCTCTAGTTGGCCATGTCCAGACCACGCCCCCCTATTCAACAACTTTTAATTACTACATTTAATTACCATATTTGTTACTGCAACTAAAGGTGGCCATAGAGGTAAGGGAAGAAGGGTTGTACATAATCACATAATCCAGCCATCATGAGACATCTGTTTCCAAGGTCTCAGGCATATACACACTTGTTTGTGGGACTTAAACATGCATGATTATGCCCATGAAACAGAAAGGAATAGTGCAGTCAGATGGGTGGGGGGACACAATAGTGATTAGACTATGTTTCGGATTTATATTTTCCACTAAGATTGGTTAATCTGCATTGTCTGTTGCTACTCATAGATGGAGCGTGTAAACAAGGAGAACTGATAACACCATAATGGATCTCCATGTGTGCTGAGCTGAATGGTGTACACAAAAGTGAAACTTTCTAGTTTTCTCATGCAAGGCTCTCCACCCAAGGCTTCAGACTCTTTTATGTGGCAATGAATCCTGTTTTGTTGTTGTTACATTGCTCTGCAGACAAAAGCTTATCCAACCAGAAATGTCACCAGGGAGAGCCTTCATTTCTATACAGAGTGTTTGTGGTATTAGATGTCCCCAGCTGGTGGGACTGTGGATGGAATCGCTGTAACGTATCTTCCCTTTAAAGTAAAACTTTAAAGAAGGGGATATGGGGGACTACCATTGCCCACCTTCCCCAAACAGCTATTTGCTTGACTAGTTCTGTTACCTTTTGTTTTCAATACAATGAATCACTGACCTGGAAGAAAATCAGAATGTTGAATGTTTTGAGTTGGTGACTCAAAGTATTGAAACCAGAGGCTCAGCCTGACAGTTTGGTATTCAGCATTTACAAAGTAAAAAGTCAGCAAAGGCAGCCTCCACGTATCTCTCAGGAAGGCTGCGTTCACACTATGTGTGGTGTGAGGCACAGTAATGATGCGTCCCCTTTCACCTCTTCAGGTCCGAATTTTTTGCCTGAATTCAGACCTGAAACGGAGGCAAAGATGCACGGGACCTTTCTGCAGTGCGCTCAGTGGCCACCCCGGAGATGTGTAAACCGGCTCCATTGAGAACCGGTCATACTCTCCTGTCATGCGAATTGGATGCGGGGAAACCCACATCTAATTTGCATAAGTGTGAACCCAGCTGAAAGGTTTGCTTTTACTTAGCTAGCTTGCTTTATTCATTTCTTAACCGCAGTTCACGAACAACCATGGCAACCTCCATTTTTCTAAACCCAATGCAGTGCTCTTCTCTTGTTAAGCTGCTAGGTTACATTTAGTTATTTTCATTGTAGTCAGTGGAGCAGCAATTGGTTGTTTTTGTCTGTTTAGGGTTTCCTAGTTGGGGTGCTTGATTTCCCTCACATGCATTTGGACGAAGTTTCCAGAATATAGGGCGGAGAGAGTGAAATATTTATAATGCCTTACAGAATAAGTTCACCTTTCATAACATGGTACATGTTACACCCATTATCTGGGTGTAACATGTAAGATGTTATGAATGCACTGGGTCCCGCACCTCCCTCTCCCCCCGCTGTGCCAGCTAGACATGTGCAATTTGTTTTGTTCCGAATTTGTTTTTTGATGAAATTCGACAAATTCGTTAATTTGGAAATATTCGTGACTATTATTCACAAAATATTCGTGAAAATTAATGAAAATCCATTTAGCGAATTTTTCCGAAAACAATTTGAAATTTGAAGATTCGAAAATCCAAAAATTCAAATGAACGAAAGTCCGAAAATAAGAACAAGAATCCGAAAATTTGAAGACCCGAAAATTCCAAAATCTGAAATAATAACTAATAATAATAACTATTACTAACTATTCAATTATACGTATTGGAATTTAGCTGTTAGTAAACATAACGAATACGAAGTTATCTGAAGTTACAAATGACTTATCAATGGCATGTAACAAATAATATGTTCCATTGGTTATGTTCCATTCGTTATTTTGGATAATTCATAACTTCAGATAAATTTGTATTTATTACGTTCACTAACAGCCAAATTTCAAGGGAAATTCCAATACCTATTATAATATAATCATTTAATAGTTAGTTATTATTAGTTAGTTATTATTTCGGATTTTCGAATTTTCAGATTTTCATTCTTTTAAATTTTTGTTCTTATTTTCGGATTTACGAACTTTAGAATTTCAGAATTTTTCAAATTTTCTAAATTCAGATTTACAAATTTATTTTTTACCGAATGATGAAAATAACGAATACTGCATCTAAATGAATGGAACATAACGAATTCAAATTTTTCTGAATTTTTGAACTTGATCATAACGAATGACCCGGAAAAAAAAAATGAAACGAAAACGAACACATTTTTCGGGAGTGCACATGTCTAGTGCCAGCTAGCTGTGGATATTTTCCACCTGCTAGCTGTAAAAAATGTTTTTAAAATGTGGCTGTGCTGGGCTCCGCCCACCCAGCCGCGTCGCTCATTCACAGCACTCTGTGAATGGAAAACTACAAGGTCCGGCAGCCTTTGTGGCTGTTGGCTTGTAGTTTTCACTGAGCGCCGTGGTAGTTCATTCTTTCCTTTTGTCAGCATGTATCGACTTCCTTGTATGAGGTACAGGCAAGCCTATACACTGACAGGTCTGCAGGAGACCTGCATAGCATCAGCAACCTGCTGATCGCTGGTACAACGCTTTACAGGCTCCTGCAACAAAAATTAATAAATGCACATTTTTTTTACCTGCAAGGTGAATTTATCCTTTAACCAATCCCTAGAAAGAGGTGTCCAGAAGGTGGCTAGGGAGGTGAGAAATGTTTAGGAGGCCTTTCCAGAGTGGTCTTTCCTCTCTAAAGTTTGTCCTCCCATTGATTGCTATTATCGTTTTGGATTGTCCTGTGACCCTTACCCCCTCTCCAGTTCAAATTCTTCAGCATTAAGTTCTAAAAAAAACATTCCCTAGAAGGAGCCGTTATTGTCGGTGTGTGTGTGTAACTGTCAGCCCCTGTATTCGTGTGGGAGACCTGGGCATATTCTCAGCGGCCGCTTCGGGGGTAAGGGCTACACCAAGAAGCACCCATTTGCAAAGGTATATAATTTCACAGCCCTTCCCTTTTACAAAGCTGCCAATAATCACAGATTCTGTGGGGCACTAACCCAAATTGAAATACTGCATAACAGTATCTGGTAGTGGAATTCTCTGGCACTGTTGGGCACGCTAAGCTCCTGCCCAACAGTTGGCATAGTTCAGGTTATCTGGAAAGAAGCAGCTGCACACGAGTGGAGAGTATGCTCAGGGAAGTAACTACTAAAAGTCAATGCTGGATTTTATTTTACTCCCACTGACACCAGCAATGTGGCTTATTTTTTCTCTTAATGACACTAACAAGGAGGTTAATTTACTTCTCAATAACTCTTACCAACTACAGGGTCTATAATATTATCCCGCTGACCAACTACTGGGTCTATAATAGTATCCCACTGACCAACTACTGGGTCTATAATAGTATCCCACTGACCAACTACAGGGTCTATACTAGTATCCCACTGACCAAATACAGGGTCTATAATGGTATACCACTGACCAACTACAGGGTCTATAATGGTATACCACTGACCAACTACAGGGTCTATACTAGTATCCCACTGACCAACTACAGGGTTCATAATAGTATCCCACTGACCAACTACAGGGTCTATAATAGTATCCCACTGACCAACTACAGGGTCTATAATAGTATCCCACTGACCAACTACAGGGTCTATAATAGTATACCACTGACCAACTACAGGGTCTATAATAGTATCCCACTGACCAACTACAGGGTCTATACTAGTATCCCACTGACCAACTACAGGGTCTATAATAGTATACCACTGACCAACTACAGGGTCTATAATAGTATACCACTGACCAACTACAGGGTCTATACTAGTATCCCACTGACCAACTACAGGGTCTATAATAGTATCCCACTGACCAACTACAGGGTCTATAAACTTCCACCAACACCAATGATGGGAAATTTATTTTTTCCATTTTACCAGTTTTGTAAGGGGTACATATTCTTGACAGGAAACTGTGAATAAATGATGTGGCGGTGTGAGCGGAGCCCCGCATGACTGCGCTGTTTTTAAATAGTGACAGAGGGTCAAAAAGATCAGGGGGGGGGGGAGAGGCTGCAGGAGATCACATGACCACTGAGTTCAGCTGCATAGAATTAGAGAGGTGGGGGTGGAGACAGCAGGGGGCGGAGAAAGAGCAGCACACTGATCTTCCCAGGTATCAGCTGTGCAGGGGGGGCATGTCAGCACAAGTCTGTCCATTGGAATACATCCAGGCTGTGCTCCCAAGTAGAATGCAAAGAAGGAAACCGACTATGCTGGGATGGAGGTGCTTCCACACTTGGCATGGAAGCAGGGGGACTGGCTAGATCATCAGGTATTTCACACAAACAAAGCTATGCAAAAAAAACTGGATATTTTTTAATACAAGTACATGGTACAATGGACACATATTAGTAATATGAAATGTTGGGGTAACAGACACTTTAATCACAACCCTTTACAACCCTGCAACTGACCATTGCATGCTACAGACCACAATTGTTATATTTTATTCTGGCCCTGTAATGAATTTACACATATGGTGCCCACACTTTTTCTTTCTTTGCCCTAGCCTAAAATATAGCAAAGCAAAGTGGTTTCACAACAAGCCAAAAACCCTACTAAAAACCCTAGCTTTAACCATGCCCCCTATACCTTTGGCAGAAGGCTGACTTTTTTTTACAAACCCTTTAAAATGTTCCCTTTAAATATTTTGAAATGCTGGCAACTATGCCTTTAATACATTATAAAATTAGTTAAATATTTGCTTTTGATCATTTTTAAGAAGAATAAAAAACAGAAACAATCAAGAACATCACTGTGAACTGGTTGAGTCATTGAACATGATAACAGCACAAATAAATGCGGGTGTCAGGCAGTTGAACTGTGACTACATGATCATGGTCATTGCTAACCTAGAGATAAGAACAGGTGCAGCTTTTAACAATTCTGTGTGCAAAGTGCAAACACAGGTGTGGTGTATTTCCTCAAACACCAGATCAGTTTTGACAGTTCCACAGTGTCTAAATAAAAGAGTATTTAAGCAACAGTAACCACTATGACTTAACATCAAATACGTTCTCTGAAGCATGGAGTAAACTTAAAAATCTCTCTGATTCCCTGTAAGCAGGTCATCTTTGTTTAAAAATGGGTTGATGGAACAGGCAGAGATTGCCTATAGCAAAAATCACTGATGTTCTACTTAAAGCGCTAGTAAAGCTTGCTTTGTTATTTTTTACCTACAGGTGAGCCTATAATAAAAACGAATATCTCCTAAACGTGCACCATTTAGGAGATATGCACCCTGCATGCAGCCGCTGACGTCAGTGGCGCATGGGCTCTGAAGGTCCAGCATACCTTCAGAGCTTCTTGCCAGAACCAAGGGCTCCTGTGGGCATGCACAGGAGTGACATCATTGCGGCTCTGGCCACTCACAGTGCCGGAGCCCACGAACCTGGAAGAAAGGCCAGCTAAAGCCAGCTGTTGGCTGACGTCATTCAGCCAGTCAAGGCTCAGGAAAGATCCCAACTTCAAAGTCAGGATTCACCCAGATGCCTCGACGGGCAGCTGGTTCAGCCTTTCAGGGAGCCGCTGAGAGCCTGAGCCAGCCACTCACATCTCCTCCATAGCCCCATGCACCAGTGAGCACTGGAGGGTAAGAACAGCGAGCCGGTGACTGACAATCACAGCTCTCTACAGGCTGAAGACCAAGAGCTGAGAGATCAGCGGTGTTTGATGGATCAGTTCTAGGCCTTAAAGGCGGCGGGGGACAGCTGCAATCAATGCTGCATCCATCTAGATCAGTATGATTGTTGATTTTTTTAAAAAGCCATACGTCTCTTTTAACTGCAGCAGATAAAACTCATTCCTTCTGCCCTGTTAGGCAGTGCTGTGTGGCAGAGCTGTGTTAGGGCTCTTTCAGATGGGTGGCTTGGGGGGGGGGGGGGGGGGGGGACAAGAGATAAAAAGTGGTTTTACTGCCCCTGGCTGCCACATAAGTAGTAGCAATACAGCCAGACAGGGCTATACACATGCCGAGCCATTTTTAACTAGGGGTGCAGACAGGCGCCACCACTTGTCAAACTAGTCCATTGAGTTCCTACCTGTGAACCCTTTTCCCTTTTCCTATTCTGTATACCTATTAGTATACCTAGAACAGCAATGTGTACACACCCGAGCATTTGTGTTCCTTTAGAGAAGGACACTTGAGGAGGGCATGGGTAATCTTACCGTAAGAGAAACTGTTAGCTTTATATGTAAGTATTTGTGCGTCGCCCTTCACAATCTTGTTACTCTAGGCCATGGCCTATGCTGACTATGCAGAAATTAAGCCCTGCCGAAGAGTGACACTTAAGGTTCCACAATCTAGAAACAAACTAAGTAGTTGGCTTCCTTCTAAAGTTGGCCCTAGTGAACATGTGTGTGTGGGGATAGGGACTTTAGGATGTGAGTTCCTTCCAGTGACGAGGGCTGATGCAAATGGATTAATATACTCTGTGAAGTGCTACATATTATGTCACCACTACTATAAATACAAAGACTAAATATTACAGGTTATTTACATTATATGATGACAAGTCATAATCCTTAAAGTATTGTAGCCTTTCCATGAAGTCAAGGGTGTACATTAAAACCAGTGTCCCAACCCTTACCCAGGTGTAAATCTTTCTGTCCAGCCACATTCACACTGGCAGTACATGAAGCTTTCTCTGCCGTTCTGAGAGACAGTAGGCTGGAAAATTACCAGACCTTTACACATGCTTTCTTTTGCACAGTAATCTATATGAGATCATTAAAAAAGTGCAAATTACAGAGACCAATTTTAACTACCTGTCACTGGGCCAGATTGGGGCAAATGATTTACATGTAGAAAACTCTAAAAATATGTTGTGCATTTAACATTTTATAACCTAACAGCAAGCTATTTTAAAGAGAATGCTTCCTTCCTGACTTGCTTACTTCCTATAAAATTAAAATACAATATCTTTATTTTTCCATAAAGTATTTATTGATATTTCCCACATATGGCACAGTGTACCGTACACAGATATACGATATTAATGATCTAAGGGAAAAGAGGAATAAAGTCTTGGGAAAGATAGGGTGCCTGTTCAGAGATGGTTTTGTTCCTGACCTGTTGGCATGCCTCTTTCACAGTCGGACTCGTGAGATGTATAAAGATAGATAAAGAAAAAAGCGCTATAGTTTTTTTTTCGAAGAGCCCACTTTAGTATTTTATCCAAGACTGGCTGAAGTATTAATGGGTAAGTAGTCATTGAGGGTTAATGTGGACACCCTACATGAGGGATTAGAGGAGTCCCTTTGGGAGGCTAAAGGAAAGAGAAGCTTAAAATAAAAGGAAGAAAAGAGCCAAAATAAAAGAAGGAAAAAAATGAGGGAGGGTGTGATGGAAAGAAAAAGAAGGGGTAAAGGGGTGGGGTTATGTTGTTTGGGTATGGGCTAATGGGCTAAGGGACTAAGGAAGGGGGTAGGCTGAGATGTAATGGTTGATGTTTTGTATGACTGAGGGGCATATGGTTGAGCTTTGAAGATTTGTGTGTGGGTGCCATGATTCACTTATATACAGCTGTATGTAAGGGGGTAGGGGGCAGGCAGGTAGTTGGTTGTCATGTCCTCCATGTTTCCCTCCTTGTTGAGTAAGGGTTACATGAGAGGTCTGCCCCAGGGTAGGTTCTTCTGGGCTATGCTAGGCACTTTGATTAGGGTGACTGCCTTACACATGGCATACCTTTGCTGGAACAGACAACTGAAATGTAATAAACTCTCTTGATGTAATACACACCACCATGGTCACTGATGCATTTAGGAGGGACACGCAGAGTCAATGCCCTCTCCACCTCTCTCCCAGTAATGGTATAAAGCCCTACTGTGCACCTAGCTCTCCATGCGTGCACTTCACTTAACTCTTCCTCTTCTGCACCTGCTTACAAGTGGAGAACCTCTGCTGTGCTGATCTGCTCCCGTTGCTATGGGTGATGGACCTGCTCACGGAGAGTGCCAACAACAACTCTTTCTGCTAGAAGCCATCCCACCTGTCACATGTATGACAGGCTGCTAAAGAGACCTTTGTTACCCTTGGTAGCTACTGTATCTTCACACTGTATTAACTCTTGTACCGTTATTTTCATACTCCAATGTGCTTAGTGGCTTGAGCTGTAGACTATATTCGCCGGTTAAATGCATTACATAACTTGAGTAACTTCAAACCAGGCAAAGGCTGTGCAACCACGTCATTTTGAAAAAGCGTTAGGGACTTCTGCATTTTTAGCGCATAGGGCAGCTCATTGAAATAATTGGGCTGCCCTACATACGACCTACATCTTTATCCACCCTGTCAGTACACCTTTGCATCCTAAAACCCCTGCTAACCTCTGAACCCCAAACCTCCCCCATCCTCTCCACTCCAACCTTCCACCCATTTAACTCTACCTGCCTCCTCTGCTCATCTTTGCACCCACCTTCCTTACCTCTATACATCTCCTCCATGCGCACATGTGCACCCAAACTGTAATTGCTTCTCTGCCTACCTGTGCACACGCCACACTACACCCCCCCCCCCCCACAACAATTTGCTTACCTTTTCAGAACAGGCTGATGTTAGGCTGAATGAGCACAGTTTCAGGCAGTACTTTCAAACATGCCCCTTTATCTCCCCAGTGGGCAGCATTCAGTATAGGTGATGGTGGATACGACCTCAGGGGGGCATGATATACATATGAATGCCACCTCTACTTACATATGAATGCCACCACTATTTACATATCAAAGCTGGTTATTTACAAGTAAACACAGGGTCTGCAGGTGCGTCATCTGTACACAACAATAGTGCAGAGCTGGGCAGCATTAGTAGCAGCACTTCACACTGAGATATCGGGACACAGAACGGGAGTAAAACTTCAAGGGACAAGGGAATTTAAACTGGGATAGTTGGCATGTATGAGGTAGCTGCTTTGGGCCCGACAACAATGACAGGGCCCAGAGCAGCTGCCCCTTTTGCCCTGCCATAAAGGCGGCCCTGCCTCCAGCGCCGCGGTGTCACCACTGAGAGGGCTTTCATTTCCACCCAGTCTTCCTTCTGGGTTTTGCGGACACGGCTGTGTGAGTGGCTGGAGCCGCATTGACGTCACTACCACGCATGCACGCAGGAGCTCCCGCTTACGGCACAGGACTCTAAAGGAACGACCCGGGTGGCCGTTCCTTTAGAGCGCATGCGTCGGTGACGTCAACGGTGCACGTTTAGGAGATATTTACAGTACCTATAGGTAAGCCTTATTATAGGCTTACCTATATGTAAAATTCTGAGATGGGAGTTTACCCCCACTTTAAAAAAAACAATACATGTATTATCTTGTTATCTTTATTTAGCAATGACAAAGTTATTGCCGAATAAACAGGTCCATAGCAGAAATGTAAAAATTGCTTTGGTCCATAGGGGGAACAGATGTGAGAGGCAAAGTGATTAAACAAAGGTAAAAGCAGCATGTTCAAGCAGTTCAGACATATATAGTTTTTTTTTTTTGATTTCTAACTAGAGCAACCCATATGAACCATTTAGACACCATTTTGTACTCGTCTGACCTAGGTGAAGCGAGTTATTTTTTTTTCTTTTATTTATGTCCATGACCCTATTTAGGTAATTTTTTCAAACTTCTTGTCCCTGTGAAACTAGAGATAGGAAAAACAGTCAGCAAAGCACAGACAGTGGTGAAACCACCATTAGCGGTTCTACGGCTTTGTACACGAGTGTACATTGTAGTAGGGCCGCGTTTACCTGCGCAGGGATGCACATGTGTTCTCTGCATCCCCATGCAGACTGTTCATTCATGTGAATTGGGACACAGCAGCTGCACACACTGTCTGCATTCAGGTGTATGCTGTAGTATGCCAATTTGCATTGGTGGTTTTTATTATTTGGTTGGGTCCCTATTTGAGATATAATCCTATTACTTCCTGTCACCAGAACAAATAGTAAAATTTTGATGTTCTAATCGTTGCGCATTCAACTAAAAGCAGAAAAAAAAGTTTTAGTTGAAGTTAGGCTTCAAATCTGCCATATATTAGGCAAACTAAAAAGAAACAAGGCATCTAAAACATTAATAAACAACCTGATAAGATTTACTGTAACCTAATGTGATATGAATATAACAAAACAGTGGCAAGTCTGTAGGTGTTATTATAGCAAATCTAAACCCAAGAACATGGTGGCTTTCTTTTTGCACTCTTTTTCCTTTATTTTCACTTGGCGATCCTGCCAGTATCACACTAGCTCCCCTAGAGTGACAGCGCTCACTCACCTTACTGCCTATATTGAGAAACAGTACTGTCACTCTAGGACAGGGGTAGGCAACCTGGTGCCTTCCAGCTGTTGTGGAACTACATTTCCCATGAGGCATTGCACAGCTGGCAGTTACAATTACTCCCAGAGGCATTATGGGACTTGTAGTTCTGCAACAGCTGGAGGGTCTCAGGTTGTCTACCCCTGCTCTAGGCTGTTCTCCTGATTTGGATTACAGCTTGCTCATCTCTTTTACTTGGAGGGGGTGTTCTGTAGTTCACAGAAGAAAACAATTGTTTGAGCTTTCAGTTCAATGCACAGGAAGTGAAAAGGACACTGCATTTCTGGTGGGATCAGCTGCTTTCTAGCAGAAAATATACAACGTACTTAGCCCAGAAAAAATGAATGTCGCCACCACATCTAGGGACTGGTAAACTGCTACATTATTATTCTTGGGTTTATATATACTTTGAAGTGGGAGTTGGGGTTCCATGCTTAAACAAAGAAAATAATTAGTGCCCCTTCTCACTGGAATGCGCTGCAGGAATCCAGCATTCTGTGCAATTTTCCCACACCGCATTTAAAATGCACTGCAGTTGCAATCTGCTGCAGGTGTGAATGTAAAGTTAACGACACCTAAACTGCAGGTCCCAAACGTAATGCGATCCAGTTGTGGAGCCTTTTTTAAAGTAATGAATGCACCACTTTTGGTGCAGTCAAGTGGGGTTCAGCCCAGTCAAACTAAATGGGCTCAAAATGCTCTGCACTGCACCGCCTGTGAATTGTGTTCCTGTGTGCTTCCTTAATCTTAAAGCAATACTTTACCCATAACAACTTGATAAATATATTGTTCTTTAGCAAGGAACATACATTCCACAATAATTATGCTACTAAAATGAATGTGTGCTGTAAATTGCCACCACAAATGCTCCTATTTCTTCTTGCGGGAGGCTGCAATGTTGCTGAATCCTAGAGCCCCTGAGCAGAAGTAAACCATAAAGTGGAACTAAACCCATCGATTTAACTGTTTTAAATAAGTTACATTCCTATAATGCCGGGATTGCTAACTGTCACATTTGCTTGTTTCCTCAAAAAAACTGTCAAACCATTAAATGGCTGGTGTCATAACTGACCACATGTGCAGTACCCTGGCAGTTGCAGATCAAACAGAAGCAGCTTTATTGGCTGTAAAGGATAAGAGGGTTTAATACCACTTTAAGGCTGTCAGCAAATCAGATTCTACAAATTCATCAGTGCCCAAAAGTGCCAAAAAATGGAGAGCAACTGAGCATATGCAGGACGGGGTGGGACAGTGTATTACTGGATTTTAACCACTTGCCTACTGGGCACTTTTACCCCCTTCCTGTCCAGGCCAATTTTCAGCGCTGTTGCACTTTGAATGAAAATTGCATGGTCATGCAATACTGTACTCATATGATGTTTTTCCCATACAAATAGAGCTTTCTTTTGGTGGTATGTAATCACCACTGGGCTTTTTATTTTTTGCTAAAGAAACTAATAAAGACCGAAAATGTTGAAAAAAAAAAAAACAAACGTTTTCATAGTTTGTTATACAATTTTGCAAATTTTTTAAAATTTAAAAATTTTTTACTTTCACTGATGTGCGCTGATGAGGCTGCACCGATGAGCACTGATGAGGAGGTACTGATAAGGCTGCACTGATAGGCCACACTGATGAGGCACTGATTGGCAGCACTAATGGGCACAGATTGTTAGCACTGGTGGGCACTGTTGGGACTGCACTGATAATCAGGACACTGATAATTAGTGCCAATTATCAGTGTACATGTCTCTTTTACACAAGCCGGTTATCAACTCTCTTCTCCTCTCCTCACGCTGGCAGTGTGAGGAAAGGAGTGCCGATAACCGGCTTAGGTTTACCTCCGTGATCAGCTGTGATTGGACACAGCTGATCATGTGGTAAAGAGCCGATGATTAATTTTTTACCTTAATCTGTGATCACAGCGTGCGCTGCCCACGCCCCGCAGCGGGCGCACGGCAGGGGCGATCACAAGACGTCATCATATGGCGGTGTCCCAGAACTGGACGACCATGCTGTAGCCGTCATTTGGCTATAGTGCGGTCGCCAAGTGGTTAAACAGCATAGGGTCCTTTTTTTATTGCTTTATATAGCTATACCTGCAAAAGAGGCCAGCATGAAGTGATCTAACAGGACTTAATTTTCTGACTAAAGTTCCACTTTAATATAAATTTTTAGTAGAGATGTCTTTTTTTTTTTTTTTTCTTTTGCCAGTCAGCTGATTGAAACCAATGCCAACACCAACTGCCCTCTGCTTTGAATAATGGCAATGAAGCCCTGTCCCCTCTCCCTTGAAAACCACCAAAATGTTTAGTTGAAAGTCACACACTAGCCCAGAGTTTAGAATAAAGACAACAATATGCAGTTTTCAATGTTTTATTTTTCTACACTCTAAAAATACATAGCAAATACAGGTAACAAGCTCACATTGAACTTGAAGGGCTTTTTGAAAACACAACAAACATGGTAATTCAAGAAGGAAGAGAAGACTCCTATCAGACAACACATTATGAAGAAAATAAGGCACATAATATTTCCCCATTCCTTGTGTGCATTTTTTCTTAAAAAAAAAAAAAAGGCTCAAATTTCAAGTCTCTATACAGCTTTGTGTGTATAAAAATAAAAAAGGTAGCAATCTGTATGAAATGGTTTTTAGAAATAAAATTCCATTTTGCACATAACTTGAAGAGTAATGCATGAGTTTTATACATTAAATTTTTCAGGTGCGAGCTGTATTATTTTTTTTTTTTTCTGTGGACGTGAAATTGTTGTAGTCAGTTCTTATGGGGTGTTAGTGTCTTATCAACAGACATTTTACCAATTTCTTCCACAAGTGTTTCTGATTAGGAGTAACACATGAAATGCCAGTCCTTGTGCAAAATGTGACATTTCTCCATGTTTAGTCATTCATCCTGAGCAGAAGATACTGCAGCAAGCCCAGAGATTGATGACGTAAGCTATAAGGCATAACATCTTCTATCATGTATATAGTTCAAAGTCACTGGCATGGATGATATTGATGGGAAAAGAGCTTCATTTTCCCAAATTCATCATGGATCTTGGTGAACCTGGTAATCCTCATACATATTGACATTTGTTCCGGTCTAACATAGCGCACTGCTAGCATGTTTATTACTGCAGCTGTCTAATAGCCACAGTGTGAAGACACAGGCAGGTGATGAGTAGTAGGAGAAGGAAGCAGTTGCTGATTTGTTACCATGCAAATGTTTTATGATCCCGGCTCAGTAAACCAGAATCTCATATTTTTAGGGATTCCCCTGTTGTAGAATAACTGAACACAATTAGAGTCAGGCATTAATTAAAGGGTTAGCTCACCTTTTCAAAAAAAAAAAAAAAAAAAAAGAAAGGAAAAAGAACTTGAACTAAGACTTTACACCCGTCCTCCCCCCTCGGTTTTCCTTGTCCCTAAAGCCCCATAAGCTGTCAGTGCCCATGCAGTTGATGTGCTCCAGGGATTTGACATCTCTGCCCTTCTTCTTTTGGTAGGGCTTGCAGGACAGACCAGAGCAATTATGATTGATTGGTCACGTGCCAGCTCTGACCAATTAGAATCGCTCTGACCTACCCAGAAGCCCACAGAAAGAAGAGGAGCAGGAATTTCAAATCCCAGGGCTGCTATACTGCCTGCGTGGGCACTGATAGCTCATCACCAGTGAAGGTAAGAACAGTGGGGACCAGGAGGGGTGGGGAGAGTGTAGGGTGTTTGTTCGCCTTTTCACTTTTTTTTCTGAAAAGTCGAACTAACCCTTTAAGACATTATGATAGTTACAAAGTAGAAACTACTATTTCTCGTACTCCAGCTCTTTCATTTTTTAACAACAGGAGGCCCCGAGGCCCCATCTTAGACTCTCATGGGACCAAACGATCAGCAGACTCTACTACATAGCACTGTGTCTGCTGCTTTCCCATAAGGGGAATATTGCATTGTGGGTTTATTAGGAGTCATGTCACACATATAAAAAGGCATGCTGCTTGGCCATATGCTTTAATAGCACAAACATTCAGCAAAAAGCCACTAGTGGTGAAAAATAAATAAACTAAAAAAAAAGGATATTTCTAAAGTAATCAGTATTTTATTTCAAATACAGCATATTGGCACATGATGTGTTATAAAGTGAAACACCTAGAAACAAAAAATGCTGCATTCGCTCAAAATGTTAAAAACATCTTAATATTGTTCTAAAAGCCTTTAAACAGGCCACAAGAAAACAAAACACTGCAATAAGATGACATACTAACATAACAAAACCTATCTTAGAACATAAAATAAAATGAAATAAAATGGTTTTACCTCTGCAACTGGCAAACACATATATTTGAAATAAAACTATGAAGGAATACATATATACACAAACAAAGTCTATATTTTATGGAAAGAATGGGACAACCCAACTTGCTCAGCAGTCTGTGGCTGATCTCACTCTATTTCCAGACAAAAAAGGTAAAAGCCACCAACACCCATAGTATGCCATTAAAGAAGCATCATATAAAAGTGAGTAAATATTCCAGGTCAGAGCTCTTGGAGCATAGCTATTTACAGCACAGCAGCAGCAAATCACTAAAACACGTAAGTTCTTATGGAGTAGGACAGGAGTCTCCAAACTAAGGCCCCTGGCCCTACGAGATTTTAAGTGGCTCGCAGTTAATGTCAGTGGCATATCCGAAATATGCACTGACTGAGGATTAAGGTCAGCAGAGGCTGCCCGTGGTATCCACTTCTGATGTAAGGGGGACTCTGCTTGGGATCCGGATGTAAGGAGGAACTCTAATGCATGGGGGACTCTCATGGGGATTTTTTTCAGCCCAGGAATATTTGTAAATATGCAATGTGGACCCCGTACTGAAAAGTTTGGAGACCCCTGGACCAGGATAACCTGTATCACAACTGTTTGTAGGATGTGACTGGTGTATAGCAGGAAGAGCTGGATGGATAGCTAATGATCTGATCAACCCCTGAGTATTGTACTAACAGAAAATGTCACTGAATCTATAATTAATTTATATATAATAATTATTTTTAAGCAGTGAAGTACAAAGTTATTCCCAAGTCTTATTCAAGTCCTCCCAGTAAGGATGCACAAAGCACTGAAAGTCATAGTAGCCAGTCAGATGTCACCCAAATGACATCCCAGTCTCAGTCCGTAAGGTTCAGTATTGCGTTGGCCCACCCTTTGCAGCTATAACAGCTTCCACTCTTTTGGGAAGGCTGTCCACAAGGTTAGCATTGTGCCTACAGGAATGTTTGACCATTCTTCCAGAAGCCCATTTGTGAGGACAGGCACTGATGTAGACCAGAAGGCCTGGCTCGCAGTCTCTACTCTAATTCATTCCAAAGGTTGAGGTCAGGACCCTGTGCAGGCCCGTCAAGTTCCTCCACCCCAAACTCGCTCATTCATGTCTTTATGGACATTGCTTTGTGTACTGGTCCAAATCATTTGGTGGAGGGGGGATTATAGTGTGGGGTTGATTTTCAGGGGTTGGGCTTGGTCCCTTAGTTCCAGTGAAGGGAACTCTTAAGGCGTCAACATACCAAGAATTTTGGACGATTTCATGTTCCCATCCTTGTGAGAACTGTTTAGACCCTTCCTGTTCCAATATGACTGTGCACCAGTACTCACGTCCATAAAGACATGTATGAGCGAGTTTGGGGTGGAGGAACTTGACTGGCCTGCACAGAGTCCTGACCTCAACCCAATAGAACACCATTGGGAGGAATTAGAGCGGAGACTGCGAGCCAGGCCTTCCCGTCCAACATCAGTGCCTGACCTCACAAATAGGCTTCTGGAAGAATGGTAAACCATTCCCATATACACACTCCTAAACCTTGTGGACAGCCTTCCCAGAAGAGTTGAAGCTGTTATAGCTGCAAAAGATGCTGAATACTGAACCCTATGGACTAAGACTGGGATGCCATTAAAGTGTGTGTAGAGGCAGGCTTCCCAATAATTTTGGTAATATAGGGTATATATATATTTGACTGGTCACATTTTTACTATTTTTCTCAATTTTAACAAAAGAGGATTTTAAGTGATTAAAAGGTTTATTAAAAAAAAAAAAAATGGCACTAAAAACGGCTTCTGTTACTCATAATACCCAATCAGATTCCAACTTATCAGGATAGAAGAGACACCTGGAATCTGACCACCTGCTATTAACAATACAGACGCTTTTCTTTGCTTTTAATAAATTTGCACAGAACACTTTTATACATCTACCCAGTGTGTCTACTTGTGAGTCAGTTTCTGCTATCTCCCTCATTTGTTTCAGTGTTTTTACAAAACAAAATACATAGGTAATAAATATAATTCCTATAAAGCATCATATTAACAGTTGATGACTTTGTATTGGCTCCATTTGTTGGATAAATTCATCTGCGTATCACGCAGGAATGAGTGAATCTCCAGTACTTCAGCCTAGGCTGATATACAGCTAATATTCTACCAAGCCAGGTTTGAAAATGTGGTATACAGTAAGGTTCCTCTATGAGGTCTAGGGAACTGCTTTTTGGAAGACATTTGATAAGTGGCGGGGACACGTTATTACGTTCTCTCATTGACTGTGTCAACCCCTAAAAGCAGGAATGTGTATATCCCTGTATGGCCTTAGAGTTGGTAAAAATTCAGCTCAACCACCTGTGTATACCGCCACCTAGCCTCCAACTGCAAGTGTTAACTAGGCCCTCTACAAGGAATGCATTTGATAAATGTCAATAATGCCCATAAAATCACAAAAAAAAATAGGTGGCTCTAATATATAGATTTTATGATTGTACTTAAAGAGGTGTGCTGTAATATATATATATATCATACTCTATCATTAGAATACATAAATATATTATAATGATATAGTATGCATCATTATACACACAGTGGTTTGTTCACAGGTTCTGCATAATTCGAATTGTGTTAAACCAGAATCTAGCTATAGATGGCCATAGAAATGAGATGATTTGGATCTAACAAAATTATCCAACCACCAGAAGACTCTCTAACACATACAAACATGGATATTTATACAGTAAAGGTTTAAATGGTGTTGTGCCTTACCTCAGGGGAAGGAACATTTATCAGCCAAACATTTCATCTAAGCCAATAGGCATTCGCCCTGCCCACCAAGATATGTCAACCAGAAGTATCTACTGAGGTCTGTGGGTTACCACAGGTATAGACCTACTACTGCATTATGTTTTAGCCCAGAAATGCTCTACTCATGTGTCAATAAATCAAATCGGACATTACAATCAAGTTGTTTGTATACCATTTTGTTTTTGGCCCCCAAAAATGGAACATTGAAAATTGATATCCCACAATATCAAACTACTAAATACTAAGACTACTTCCACTGACAGCATAGAATACTTTTGTTTGAAGTTGTCGAAGTTCAATGAAATACAGCCAGGTATTGACAGAGAACCAACCTTCTTAACCTCTGTGAATTATTCTGATAATATTCCACAGAGGGTCATTAGTCTTCACCTTGCTCAGTTGATATAGTGAACAATATACTGTATGATTTAAAGGTCATGGCATAAACTTTATATTCCTAGTTATCCCAAAGATTTTCCAGTACAGCTATATAAATAAAGTACCTTTCTAAAATCTCTCTCTCTATATATATATATATTTCTTTTAAATATGGAATATTTACTCTTTATGCTATAGCTGCTCTTGTACTTTTACACACCTATACATTTTAGTTACATTAATATCAACTGTACTACATAACATATATATATAGATAAATCTCTAGTGCAGAATGTTCTAAATATATATATATATATAAAAAAACAAATAAAATAAAAACACACCTTCATACCAGTAATGTTGCCTATGTAAATATAGTTAAAAACCTAAGCAACCAAACCATATAATATAAATCTACATGGTTAAAGCATAAAAATGCAGAAATGTATAAACAAACCTATGCATCCATCTTAAAAACTGCTTTTTTTGAAAAAAAATTCACATATAAAATATTCTTCTAAGAATATATCTTTAGGTTCTTTCTTCATAAATATTTTAAAGTTCCTTCAGTAGCCCTTCCAATTCCTCTAGAGAATGCAGTCTTAATAAGTCTGGTAGAAGTCATGCAATGGGACCTGGAAGGCTGCAGTAGGAAAGGCTTGAGGTATATAGCCAGCATATCCTCCATACATAGCTGCTGCAGCGGCTGCATTCTTTTGTAGTGTGGCTAATGTGGCTGTGGTAGGAGCAGCAATGGGCAAGTAGCTTGCGCCATAAATCCCTGCAGCAGGAATCCTTTGCACATTGTGAGCCATGGTATAGACTGGAGTTATTGGGCGACCCTGAAAGACAGATGGGATAATTAGGAATAAAAAAGAAACGGCTCAATTTCTACTGTTTTTAGGAAAGATAGAACGGAAACATGATTAATGACTGAGTTACAACTATCAACAATTCCACTATTATTCTCAAGGTGAAAATTAATGATAACTAAAATGTTGTACAAATATAATTACGGTAGTAAGCTTTCCAGCCTACACAAAGGCAAAACATACACGTTTTATGCAGTTAATAGCCCCAATAGGAAACTAGCCCACAACTCGCTCTAACAAGCAGGGCTCTCTGATTCCTCGAGTATTGAATTGTATTGTAACTGCACTGTCTCCCCTAACATTGTAAAAGGCTGCGCAAACTGTTGGTGCTATATAAATCCTGTATATATAATGATAATAATAATAATAATATAAATAATAACTCCTATTTTGCAAAGCAACACTGCTAATCTATGAGACAACATCTGCTAAATTTAACGGAGATGTTCGCAATATCTGCCATCATTTTTTTTCAACAGGCAATCATCAACACTTTTCCAAGTTGTAAAATAAATTAACAGTTTCTAATTGTGGCAGACGCACACTCATTTAAAACCCTGCAATGAAATGTGTGTTGCATGCCCAAATGTTTACAGTGCCTAGTCCACCTTCCCAACCGCAAAACATAAAACAAGGAGAGTTTGCCAACCTAACCACTTTATTGTTAAAATCAATAGTTGCATCCGCATGGAGCTGAATGGGTAATTGTCGTATCAATGACCCTGCTGACCAACAGTCCCATTAAGAAGGAGATACACTGTTGAAAAAGTGGGGCTTCGATTCATCTACCGTTAACTGTCAGTAAGATAGCTGAGAATTTGTACAATACAAAGTACCACTGGTCATAGTATCTACTGACTCTCAGTCAGCAGGGCTGTTGGTTACATCCAAAAAAAACAGGTTCTGCTACATGGACCTACCATGCAGGTTTTTTTCTGTTCTTCTTGTGTTCCCCCTTCCCAAGCTAAAGAGCCCATATGTGCAATGGGACTTCATGCTGGCCCCTAAGTAGATTAATCAATCATTTACAATCTGGCAACCCTCTTTAGGACAAAATAGCCAATTAATCTAATTATTATTATTATTTATTATACAGGATTTATATTAGCGCCAACAGTTTACGCAGCGCTTTACAACATTAGGGAGGACAGTACAAGTACAATACAATTCAATACAGGAGGAATCAGAGGGCCCTGCTCGTTAGAGCTTACAATCTAGGAGAGAGGGGCAAGTTATACAAAAGGGTAATAGCTGTGGGGGACTTGGCTTGGAATTATTGACTTGATGCCTAGCAAGTCAGTGAAACCACCTATCAGCTTCTAATATCTTTCTGACAATCTGCTCCTTAGTCCCCAGCTCTGTTCACCTTTGTTTCTCAGATTTCATCTCCATTCAGTTACTTTATGAAGCAAGGCAGTAACTAGAATTCCCAGCTTGCCTTCACAATGATACAACCTGGACACAGCCAGGGCAGAAATTTCACTTTGCTTCCAGCATGGATTTGGGTATGATTTTGAAATCGTTTGTGAGGAGCAATGTACACTTGCATTTACTGTTGCTTTTGCCATGCATCCATTTTTCCATGACAACATTCTGTGGTTGGCTAGCTTTTGAATCTGATGCCCATGTACACTAACCCTAAGCTTGGGAGAAACACATAGCTCAGACCACCAGCAACCACTTACAATAAAATTTTAGTTTTTGATGAATTTGTAATTTTTAGCCTCACAATAGATGTCTACTAACATCAAAGGAGCTGTATGTGAAAGGGTACTTAAAGTGGAGTTACGCCTGAAAAAAAAAATTAAAGTCAGCAGCTACAAATACTGCAGCTGCTGACTTTTAAAATATGGACACTTACCTGTCCAGAGAGCCAGCGATGTCCTCATCTGAAGCCGACCCGTCCCTTGGCTCCCGGGTGGAGGCGCCGGCTTCTTCAGTAAGGGAATCAGGAAGTGAAGCCTTGCAGCTTCACAGTCTGGTTCTCTACTGCACATGTGCGAGTCACACTGCAGGTTCTGAGTGGTCCCTGCTATCTTCTGGGACCTATGTGTCTCCCAGAAGATAGCGGGGGGGGGGGGGGGGACGAAGAAGGGGTCAGACATGGCGTAGATCGCTGCGGATACTGCGGCAATCTTTTGACGGAAGTGGGAGCAAATAGCTGTATTAGACAGGTATCTGCTCCCTCCTCCCCCCTAAAAGGTGCCAAATGTGACACCGGAGGGGGAGAGGAATCCAGACAGTGGAAGTACCATTTTTGGGTGGAATTCCGCTTTTAAGTGGATCCTCACCCCGCACCCTGTGTCTTCTGCACAAATCAGATACTTACCCACCCAGTGGATCCAGTGCTGTCCCGATGAGATCCTCTTCTGTTTCGCCTCTGCTTGGTCCCACATCTCCCTGTTCAGGTGTGATGTCATCGGTAGGCGCTGGTCTTTCCGGGTTTGGCCAGCCAGCTGACCGATGATGCACCACTTGACCTGCCGCCTTTCTCCTTTACTGAATGGAGAGACAATGCCTCCTGGGATATGTAATGTGCATATCCCAGGATGGAAAGGGTGTAGTGCATGTCATTTGCCTAGGCCTGGGGGGTGGAGGCCCAAAAACATTAAAAAAAAAAGTGCTATTTAAGGATAGGAGGGGAGGAGCGGTGAAGAGGAGGAAGAGTGCTGAAAGGGTGAAGGGCCGCTTTAAAATATATGGCTTATTTGATAGTCTCAAAGTAGAACTGAATTCTCAAAAAAGAATACATAATAATTTCACTGTAAATAAAACTGGATCTTATTAATTGTTTAAAAAAATACAGTTTTCCTATTTCTTTGTTCGTTTTTACTTACCCTGCCCTATGCCCACCCTGTATACTTTTTATATGAATGTCATGTGGACATGTGCATTCTTCAGCAGCAGCTGACTGTCAACAGTTTCACTGTAGGAATGTGTCAGCACACTGTGGGTTGCATACATCACTGCTTGTACTCTAACTCGGGAGTACAAGAAAAGGGAGACAGCGCCTCAGCGGAACTGAGTAAGCATTGTTACCCTAAGAAAGGAAATGCCTTGGGATCCACCTTGCTGCTGGGGATCACTTGGTATAGTTTAACTGAAAGAAGGAGATACTCTTTTTGCCATTACAGCAATACATGCAGCAACATATTGGCGTTATACACTTTAACAATAATAACACTTACCTGAAATGGTGGAGGTGTTGACACTGAAGGAATAACAGCTGCTGCAGTGGCAGCACTCACTGCATCAGCCTGCACAGTCATAGGATTAATCATGTGTTCCATGCCATGGATTTTCCCATCTTCTATCAGCTTGGCAGCTGAGGCCTGGAACATGGAGTATGGACTACTACCCATTGTGGGAATGGCAACTGAAATACACAAAAATTGGTCAGCAACAACAGCCTTTTGTTTAAACAAAATGCAAGACTTCTTAACTGAGTATAATAAAAACTGCACTTTTACCTACACAAGTTATCAATTGACCAAATAAGAAATTGGCCCACAAAGTGACAGCCTCTATTGTGTACAGACCACCGTCACCATAAAAACAAAGTACATCTCACATTTCCCTATGCTGAGATAACTTATTGTTATATTGTGTTAGTTGTAGCAGATGAAAAGGCATGAACAGGTGATTTGGGAAGTAATAATCAAATAACACAGCATGATTGATGAATCTCGGTTACAAAGATGACGATATATGCAGAATGTCAATAACACAATCTGGGCTGATTGAAGTAGCAATTTGGCTGTATGTGTGTTGAAAGGTATGGAATGGGGACTTCACTAGTAGCATTTACAGCTTTTCACATACAACTCTTCTAACCTTAAAATATAACTTCAACAAAATTGCCTTTTTCCTAAATGGTGAGGAATACAGTGGGCCTCATAAATAATGTGTCCTAAATAAAAATGGTCTCTGTTGCCCATCCTTCCTGATATACTGTTGGCTAAAATCTAAAGTGTTTCAATATAATTGGAGGCTAAGAGACAAACAAAAAAAAGATTTCATATTTCACAATCTTTCAACCTGTGAAAAATTGCTAACTGCATGTATCAGGGGATAGACATGGTGAGCCCAGTGTGTACATCTCAAGTGTTTAGTAGCCCTGTATCTAGTAGGTCTACGCATGTGTACTCTTTAACTTACACGATATCTCCCACAAACTCATCAGCCACAAGTATATATTTTTTATTTATTTATAAGGGGCAACTTCTGATCTACAAAACATTTTCTAGAACAATGAATAAAGTTTTGTGAAAGGTGCATTACGATAAAACGTTCAACAATGCACTGGAGGGCCATTTATTAACATGGAGTAAGCATTATTAAGGAGCTATTACTCAGCTTTTATAAACCTCCCACCAGTATATTGCCTCTGATAAAATGTAGTCACCAGTTAGGGTTGAGTTTAGAATTTCAGACTAACCTGTACCGGGCTTAAGAGCAACTGGATTGACCGCTGGTAATTCCAGGTTGGGTACAAGTTCAAAGCCTTTTTCTTGCAGTTTACCCTTCCCTTCATGATATCTGCTATAAATGCCGCGGCCGGCCGAATATCCCCCCAGGTACGTGCCCCTGGGACCAGGGGCTCTGTTGCCTGCTGCGCCTCGCCCTCTGCCTCTTATGCTGCCTGCTTGTAATATCAACACAATACAATCAGAAATCACAGAAGATCACCACTAAAGCCTTTATAAAGTACATAGTGGGAAATTCATTTGAACTTCCATTTTGGCACATGACATACCAATCAGCGCTGAGATTCAAACACATCTCTGACCTGAGTTAAACATAAGTAAAAATAATTTTCTTCTCCTCTTGTTGCTCACCTTTAGGCCACCTAGCCGCTGGCCATATGTTTTAATAATGGATTGACTAAAATAAATATTACAGGTCAATAACAAAGCTTTCTGGCACATCATTTCCAAAATGGAAGCACAAAATATGAGAAATGTTGTTTCAGTGTAAAGTTTCAAGGGAAACGTCAGCTAAAATACAAGTTATAGACTTTATCTGGAGGCACATGTTATGGGTAAATCTACTATGAATGGATCAGCTGAGTGAAGAGAGGTGAGTGCAGTCTACAATTAACTACCTCACACTGAAAAATCTTTGATATAATGTCATTATGTAATGTTCTAATGTTTAATTATTTCTCCATGCCATCTTGTTCAAACTGTTTGGTAGGTTGAAAAACTTTGCTTAAAATATTATCATTATTCAAGCTAGCCATTTATTTGCATTTTTATGGTATTCTTCTAATGATTAGACCCCTGAAGGGCCACATGTGGTTTGTTATTAATTGTGGACTTGCTTGGACATGACTGTTGTAAATCAAGGACAGTTCTTGAAGTGATTTGGGTCAAACTGATCATAACATAGAGGTTATATTTGGTGAAAATCACGTGTCAGCTATCAGGTAGATGAAGTTACTGTATATGCACCTTGTAAGGGCTCATGCACACTTCATAAAAGAAGCTCAAAGAAGTGGCTCCTACAGGCTTTTGAGCTCTTATTTTTTTTCTGCCTGGAAACACCCCTTCATGTTAGCCAATGTATCCATGCACACTATGGGGTTGATTTACTAAAGGCAAATCCACTTGGCACTACAAGTGCACTTGGAAATGCAGTCGCTTTAGATCTGAGTTGAAGATCTGAAATGAGGGGAAGCTCTGCTGATTTTATTATTCAATCACGTACAAGCAAAAATGCTGTTTTTTTTTTTTTTTTCCTTGCATATCCCCCTCAGATCTACAGCGACTGCACTTCCAAGTGCACTTGTAGTGCAAAGTGGATTTGCCTTTAGTAAATAACCCCCTATGGCTTTTTCAGGAGTTTACAAACATATGCTCTTACAGGCAGAACCCCCCCCCCCCCAACCAAAGTCACATTGTTGAGCTTTCAAGCAGAAAGATTCCTAAGTGAAAAAAACCCAAAAAGCTCAAAAAAGCTTGAAAACGCACACAAAAAAGGAAAAATGAGCTGAGGGGAGGGTTTGTGAAAAAAAAACACTTATGCTCAAAAAAGCCCAAAGAAGCTCAATAAAAACTTGCAAAAGAGCACAAAAAAGCACACGCTTCTTCAAGCTTTTGAGAAATAAAAGCTCAAATACCTGTAAAAGCAGATTTTTTTTTAAGCTGCAGTGTGCATGAGCCCTAAAAGTATGCCTGCCCCAACCCTCACACTTTCTGAGTTTCCCTAGTGCTCCTTCAATGGGATAGGTGGCCTCTTTGACAAAAAGAAGCTTTAAGAAGGAGGTAGAACCAGGTTTGGATTTTTACAATTCTACATCTGTTGATCTACTGATAGCTTTGACCCACCGTTTTCGTTTAACCTCTGCTTATTCATTTTTTTTTTCATTGTGAACTCCATTTGAATTGTTCAGGTGTAAATCGGGTTAACTTTAAAACTGTCCTCATTTCAAATATTATGGTGGAAGGTATGCCATTACCCTGCTGACACTTAGGGAATAATCGATAAAATAATCGGAAAATAAGCATCAGCATACAAACTGGCTATCTTGTATATGATATCATTTATAACTGAATACAAGGCATTTCTTCCACACAGAACTACCATTTCAGATTTATTACATTCTGTCATCAAGTGGCAATGAGTCCACTTATTCTTGTGTAAGTTAAAATGTGCGCTCAAGTTGAAGAAAATCTTGTATTTTAGCGATTGTGATTTATGACTAGTACAGAAGCGTGATGTAAAGGTACATGCTATGTACAACAAATCAGGGCATTTCTACTGAAATGTCAGCAGTAAAGCTGCCAGGTAGTCAGGTGACAAACATATGCTGGTATGAGATAAACGAAGTGCACTGTGACCAATAGCAGAATGGAATAATTAGAGTGACCTTGGGTGAGTTTTTTTATCTTTTGTCGTCACACATGATGAGGAGACCATGACATTTTGTACTATGCACTCTATGCAGCTTTTAAGCCACCTTAAGAGCAAAGCAAAATGTAAAATGCACTCCTGATACAAATTCACTGCTTATATAAAGAGAGTCTGTTCTAATTTCCAAAGAAATTAATAATAAATACACAGTCTGCCTTGATAGCTTTGTGGCCACTGGTATAGTTTACTAAAGTAGGGAGGCAAAGCCTTCCACAACAAGCTGTGAACAAGCTGGATTTATGATGACTCAAATTAATTTATCAAAATGCAACATACAGGACCATCAGATAACTCATTCTTTCCTTAAATTGCACTAAATGAGAAACAAAATGGCTGCCGTTGGGCAACAATGATAATTCCTTTTAACACTTTGCTGAAATAAGCTCATTGTCTCATAGAAGTGTTTCACTAAGGCTATTGTCTTTTTGTGTGCATGAATTTGGATGTTCCATTTAAGCTAACTTAAATGCCCGAATAAGAGTCAATACATCAAAAATGCAGCATGTAGAACATTTCTCCAATGCGCTACAATGTAATTTGTTGGTTTGAAGCTTTGTAAAATCCATCAAAAGGCAAAGCAATGGTTACATAGGTTCATTGTTGGTTTCAGCATTGGGTACGACAATGAATTTGTATGAGGTTTAACTTTCAAGCAATAAGACCAGAGAAGCCTTTTTACAAAGACCAAAGTAAATGCAAAGCAAACTAGATTCCTTTTCTGAAACATGACTTCTGACTGATTGTTATTAGCTACTGCTAAATTTTAAGTCTATTCTTTCTGCTTCAGTATTCTCAGTTTCAGATATCCTTATCTCTCTATCCTTCTCTCCACTGTACAACCTTCTCACTGAGCATGCTTTACCTTATGAATGTATGCCACAAAAAGTCACAAGTGCTTGTGGATCTCAGTTTCAAAAAACAGGGACAAAAAAAGGGACCATTGTGTGACAAATCTGCTCCATTTAAGCTAACTTTAGCCAATGGCAGAATGCGCTAATCGGAGTGTTCTGGCAGGAGGACTGTCCCCCTGTCAGAATACAACAAGCTCAGCGTGGGAGATCACTGGACTAACCTTGCATGGGTGTCAGGCCGGAGCTGTCAGGTTTTTTTCGTGCAACCCACTGGGTTGTACCTGGCTTCAGTCTTCTAATTAATTGTTTTTTATGCATAGGGCCCCATTGTGACTTCCTATTTGTTGCTCTAATAAAGAACTAAGAGCTAAATTCTATGTTTTTTGGGTTTGGCCCACCCGCTCTCGTTCTTCACTATGAGTCCATCACTATGATGGACGGTGGCTCTGGCTATCCACCAGATAATCTGTGTTCATACTTGCATTTTTAATCTAGCACAATAGGCCTGATGTGCAGGCATCAGGAGTATCCAGTGGTGGGAAAAGTGAATATATAGCTAAAACTTTAAGTTTTAGAGAGCGAAGGGTTAAGCCATCCATGGATGGTTCGATGGTCCCTGCTGAACAGGCCGAGATTTGAACCATGTATGGGCAGGCTGATTGTACCCAAGTCGATCCACAATGTTGTATTTTTAGGATGTGATTATTTCCTGCAGCTATAGCAACTAGCAATAACCACTGTGTTCTCGTGGCTCCCCACATCCCCCTGCCGGGAAAATACAATAGCTGATGGTGGAGGGATTCCCCTATTAACACTGACTGTGTTGATGGGGGTATCGCGAGTTGTGTCGATGGGGGAATCGCACCACCTATGGCCTGCCTTATAACCTCTGTAAAGTTTCCATTGCTCTTTGTGTCCTCACTATTACCTAGTGAGGACACAAAGAGCAATGGAAACTTTACAGATTCTCACTTTGTCCTGGTAACTATTATCACTGAGGCAGAAAGTGATAGAAATCCAAAATTTTAAAGTTATCTGCAGAACAGTATGTGAGGGTAATCTTCCAGTGGGAACATCTATTCCAATGACAACTGTGTAAAAGGGGAATTCCCCTCAGTTTATAGAGATTTCCTTTAATTTCCTGTTACATTTCCTGTACAGAAAGTAAGGAAAATTCTCACCAATGGGGCACAGACAGAAAAAAATAAAACAGGGCCTTTCATACTCTTTAAGACAAGTGGCATCAGAAGCTGCAGGCCAATATAAACAGGCAATAGGTACAGATACAATCAGAAATCTATAATGCCCTTTTAGTAGAGTAAATAATGATTCATTGTGTAGATCTAGTTTGGTCCTATACAAAGGTAATTTGTAAGCAGATTAGGTCACATAGTTTAGTACAAATGAGAATTGTCCCATGTATAATGAATGTTGGACCACAGAATGTGCAGGTCCTCTAAACAACACATGTTTTACTCATTTACATCATATATCCAGCTTGTTTACCAAGAGTAACAGGTTGCATCTAGCTATGTCCACCTTTTATTGACATCATAGAGCACTTCATAGGTAACTTAAGCCCTTGCTGTAAACTACAATGATGATGAAATGACTTATGGTAATTAAATGTGAGTATCATGTTATAATGTAAATCAATGTGCTTGCTAAAGAATATTCAAGGCTGTACAAACATTCTGGAGATTTATGTTCTTCTCTTAGATTTGAGATGATCCTTACAAATTTGCAGAAGGAAAGAGGGAAAGAATAGTTAAAGGATAACATTCTCTAGTAATATCAACATCCAGCACAAAGATACAGCAAAGAAGTATATTGCCCATGATGCTTAGCCATGTTCTGGAGAAACAGCCAGTACATGGCTCAAGCTGCACAAAGCAGAGGTGTGGAACATTTTTAAAATTCTTGTTCATCATTACAAGTGATGAGCAATTGAAGTTACAAGTCAAACTCAGCTGCCGAACTGTTTATGAGTCTATTTTAAAGGCACGAGTGGTCTGGGAAATTTCAGTTTTTGAAAGTGATTTTTTAAAGGAATTCTTTACTTTGAAAAATAGGATATCTGCCATTGCTGGCTTATTTGTCTGAAAATTCAACTCTATTGGCTTTCATGCTGATCCAATTGCAGTCACTGAAATGCAACTAATATGGCAATCAGAAGTTCTGACCTTACTCTGAGTTTGTTGGCTGCATATTTGCTACAGGTCGGTGATTTAGAAGTTCTGAAGACAGAAGGTCTTCAGAAATTTCTTTGCACAGGTTTCCTTTTGAGTCCCATCTCCTGTACTAACTAATCCCCACCTTCCTCATTATATGGCTGCCATAAGGAAGTTAGATTGTGGAGGAGTTTGATGTAAAGATCTTAGGTTCTCAATGGCAATTGAATGTGCCATTAAATTGCACAAGAAGAAGCAAATACAGACCAAGTACTACCTCCCTACACTCCTCCTACACATCAGTATGTGTATTTAAACAGTAGAGAGCTTATTTAAAAAGAACAATAATTTACAATGTGCACATTACAAAAAATGACAGCTTGAATCTCATTTGTTTTCCCCACTTACAAATAATTCTTCTAAATGAAACCCGGTGCAACTGTAAAATAACAGGAAAACCAGTTTTGATTTTCAGCACTGTTTGAATACATTATCTGGTGCATTACCAGATTGCTATATCTCCCAGTGGCTGAAATAGGAGAATCATCCAACTGACAAAAGACAAGCAAGGCTATGGAGAAATCACTGGCTATGGAGAGTTGCCAGAGCTTGGCACTCAAGCATAGAGTTCTCCTGACTTAGTTGTCTTAGCGACAAAGTGCATGAAGTTGTTGAAATTCATCCAGTACTAAAAATTCAGTTTCTGCTACGTATAGCCTTTTATCATGAGTTTAAAAAAAAAAAAAAAGAAAGGATCAAAAGGAAGTTACCTAATTTCTCAAATAATAACTTAAAAGTTAGATAAAGGTGAAACACTTTTGTTACATTTACCAACCTTTCACAAAGTAATCTCTGTTTGGACCAATCAAGGCATTGTATGGGTATCCATAATATGCTAATGTGTATGGATCACATGAGTAAACATAATTGGGCTGAGCAACTTCTGTGACTGTAGCCGTGGTGGGTGTTCCTTTAGCAGCTTTCTGGTATCGTGTGTACTGTTCCTTATCTACTGGTTTAGCCAATGTGACTTCTATGCAAGAGCCTTCTAGTTCAGTCCCATTAAGGTTCCTCATGGCCTCCACTGCATCATCTCGACTGGTAAAATGCACAAAGGCATAATCCCGTATTTTCTTAACCCGTTCCACACATCCAGGATTGTACTGGCCAAACACCTTTTTAATTGTATCCTCAGGTGTTTCAATCATAAGGTTCCGCACATAAAGGATTTTGACAGTTTCCATCACATCTTCATCAACATCAATTTCTGGTTCTGCCCAGTCAACAGCAATCTGATGACCCCATAGCTGGATTCTTCCAGGCATCAATTTCCTTCTGGCCATGGCAGCTGCTCGATGGCTTTCATATTCTACAAAGGCAAAGCCTCTATTTTTCATCTTATCAGCAGCACTAGCATAGACAATAACATCTAAAACTCCTTCAGTTACTTTAGAGATTTCTTCTAGAATTTCTTCTCTTTTCTTCATCTTTGGAATCCCCCCAATAAAAAGTCGACAGTTATCTACACTGCAACAAACACCTAAGAGCCTTCCAGGCCTGATTTCATAATTATTAAGTTCTCGGACTGCCCTCTTGGCTTCATGTTTCTGTGTGTACATGACAAAAGCATATCCCCGATTCTTTCCATCAAAGTCCATCATTAGGCGCATTTCATAGATACGACCTACACTTTCAAAGACTGGAACAAGCTCATCCTCATAGACGTCACGGGGTATTTTGCCAACGAAAACTTCACAGCCACGTGGGGGATGAAGCCCTTCCCACCCTGGTGGTGGACCTCCATATTTTCTTTGTCCATTTTCCTGAACCATCACGTACCCTGTACGTTCCATAAGTGAAATGAGAGCAGCCTCATTTGGTGCACCGACAACTCCCTCTGTGATCTTTGAGGTTGACATGTTAGAAGAATCGTTACTCATCATAGCAATAGAATCCTCTGCTGTCATTATGCCAAAGTCATGCAATACTTTCTGAAACCTTTTTAAAATAAAAACAAAGTATTAATAAAATCAAGGACACTGCTAAAGAATAAAAACACAGCTTTTGGTATAAATCATTTCTTGCTGCTAAACAGATTTCTGGAGAAAATTAGTCATATAAAAACTTGGCTAAAACAGAACTACAAGGAAAATATATATGAAGAAAGAGCAATACAGTGCAGAAACCAAGAGGCACTCCTTATCATGTAGCAGCTTGCACAATAGCAGACAGAAATCGTTTACATAATAGATTTTAACTTAAATCAGAAAACTTTTAAAATGAACTGCATTCATTACAAATATAGAATCTTTAAAGTTAAAGAATACAGTACATAAGTTAGTAAAAATATTCATGACTACACAAAAATAATAAGTTGAAGTGTTTGACATTTTAGTAATAATAAAAGTGTGTAATAGCAATAACCACTTCACATTATTAGCCATTACAGGATGTGCTAAGGTAATCTTAAAAGTGATTGTAAAGTCTTTTTTTTTATTATTATAAAAAAACAAACATGTTATACTTACCTGCTCCGTTGCAGTGGATTTGCACAGAGCAGCCCAGATCCTCCTCTTCTCGGGTCCCTCTTCTGTGCTCCTGGCCCCTCCCTCCTGTTGATTGCCCCCACAGTAAGCAGCTTGCTATGGGGGCACCAGAGCTGAGTCACAGCTTCGTGGGTCCATTCAGACTAGGAGCCCGAACCTGCCCCCCCTAAATGGCTAGCTGACTTTGACAGCAGCGGGAGCCAATGGCACCACTGCTGTGTCTCAGCCAATCAGAAGGAGAATCTTGGATGGCTAAGACACTCCTGGACATCGCTGGACAGAGAGGGACCTCAGGTAAGTATTAGGGGGGCTGCTGCACACAGAAGGCTTTTTATCTTAATGCACAGAATAATAAAAAACCTGTTTCCTTATATACATTTAATAATGTATATCATGACTGCCCCTTGGTTAGTAGGCCTTCTAAAAAAGAGTGACCAGTGTATTTAATTTACTCCAAATCAGTCATGGCTTTAATATACATTATATACTGATTATCTTATGCATTGATTGAGATATAAACAGGCCACATGTAAAAAATGACATTTTATTTTTATTTTTCTAAATGGCCAATTCAACTTTTGCTAAATCAGATGCTGCAAATAACATCACCATGCTACCCCTTGTAATACTATTTCACATTTTTGTGTCCCTGCCAAAAGTTATACGACGAGACCATACATGAGGGCCTATGGCTTGATATTGGCAGGTCCGCATTTTCCAAGAGAAATCGCCAAAATATCTTATCTACTTAAAGTGTATGTAAAGCCAAAGCATTTTTCTTTAAGTTGAGAAGGGTTAGAACCGGGTTTTCCCTGCTGGGGAGATTCATCCTTTGTATGTGTCCGAATGACCATTCTCACTGGGACAGAAAGTTCAAAAATTTGAGTTGCCACAGAAATAGAGGAGAAATCTTCCAATGGGGACACATGTTTTGGTGACAGCTACATAGTTACATAGTTAGTCAGGTTGAAAAAAGACACAAGTCCATCCAGTTCAACCATAAAAAAACAAAACAAAACAAAAAAAATATCGTACAATCCAATATACCCAATTCTATACCCACAGTTGATCCAGAGGAAGGCAAAAAACCCCAGCAGAGCATGCTCCAATTTGCTACAGCGGGGGAAAAAATTCCTTCCTGATCCCCAAGAGGCAATCGGATTTTCCCTGGATCAACTTTACCTATAAATGTTAGTACCCAGTTATATTATGTACAATTTAGGAAAGTATCCAGGCCTTTCTTAAAGCAATCTACTGAGCTGGCCAGAACCACCTCTGGCGGGAGCTAAGACTGTATTTCCCTTATTTTTTGCGTCTATGGGACAGGAAGTGTAGGTTTTTCTCCCAAAAGAGACACAGATGGCAAAAAGAAAACTTAATAGGGGTTTCAACTGTTCCACCCTATCCCAAAAAATTGGCTTTAGATATACCTGAATTCCAACGTAAAGGTTATCATCTCCATTACACCCAAGGCTTGTATCTCCCCCCTCTTTTTCCACCTCTCTCCAATACGAATATAATCAAATAATGCTGGTCTGATTTGAAAATAATCCAGAGCATTTACCTATTTTAGAATATAGTGAAAGTTTGTTATTTTGACAAACTTTCAATTGGCTTTACTGCTTGACTACACAATTACAGTACATCTGAATGAGCAGTGCTGTACTAGTAATGCTGCTTCACAGGACATTTTCAGGCTCCATGCACACCGGCTTAAAAAACGTTGCTTCTACAGGAGTTTTGTGTTCTGCCTGTAGAACCAGCCCAATGTTATCCTATCTGTCCATGCACATTAGGATGTTAAGAGGCATATTTTGAGTTTAACGTTTACAGGCAGAAAAAAAAAACCTTCTGGTTCGCGTTTCTGATTGGAGCTTGGAGGCAGAAAAAAAACGTAAAACTCTCCTAAACTTGTCTAAACTTTGTAAAAAAAAATGCTCTATATGAGCATTTTTTACTCCCAAGAAAACAGAAGTTTTTTTTAAGCCCAGATTGCATTGAGCCTTACACATTTCCTCGGTGTCTGTGGCTTTCATAATCAGAGTGTGTAAACCACATCTGAAATACAACCACTAGTGTTCAATTAAATATTTATGATCTCATAAATGCTAATGTGGGGTTCATAATGTACACTCCACTGCTGGAGGACAACAATTACATGCTGGTGCATTGCGGTAGCACACTGTAAACCACATGTTTTATCTTGCGTATGCAAATGCATACCAACACATGTACTACAGAGTGATGCATTGTGATGTAATGCATTTTCAATAGCACACCAATGCACTAACACACCCACTGCAACACACGTGCAGGGTAACTCACTACAGCACACAGATGTGAGCCATGTGTGTGTTGCAGTGCATTAAGTAAATGTGTTATGCACATGAATGGCCTTAATAATGCATCGCAGGTAAAATATTCAATAACACACATTCAAAATGTGCCCTAAGTTGGGAACTGTGGTGTTGAAAATAACATTCCATGTGCACAGGTGTCAATGGGCAGTAAGGTTACCTACACTCTCTTGTATCTTCTATACCTGATATGAGAACAACAATAAAAAAAGCTCCTGTGTCCTAATTTTGAGTTCTTTCTTGGTTATGCAACTTGCAAGTAGTCGTTTTCTTGGTGCCATGGAGTATATTCTTATCATGAAGTTCTCAAATTACTAAATTCCATTATGATATCTTTTTATACAGTAATGCAAACTTTACTGCAGAATAAGGGTTAGGTCTGAGCCTTTGAATTGCATGGTTCAGAAGTCATCACTGATTAGGTGAAGGACGTCACCATATTACACTGTGATTTGTATGCTTGCAGTGCTTTAGCAGACACAGTATTTAGATAAAGGTTGCCGTACAGAGTTTTTCTCAAGTTAAGCCCCTTCTCACCCACCAATAACTGGAAGTTCCTAGCCACAGTTCCTATTTTTTTTAATGCCTCCATTTATGACTATATGGGAGCCTCATAAACAGGGTTGATTCACAGGCTTGTTTTTCCTATAAGAATTAGGGTTAAATCCCATCAGTTTTTTTTTGCTGCCCATGTCCCATTGGAAATTCATTTTCACCTCCTGTCCTGGAGCTTTAACAAGACGTGATAGGAAAGCTCCTCAAAATGGAGAGATTTTCCCTCAAAACTGTTGTCACCAGAAAAGGTGTTCACAGTGGATGATTTCCCGTTACCTCTTGTCTTAGTGACTTCTGTAAAATTATAGATTGCCCATCATTTTTTGCTGTGCTGGGCCATTTTGTGTGCTGTGACGAGGGAGTGGGGGGGGGGGGGGGTGCAGGGCTGAGTCACTTGGTCTGTGTCAATAGATGCAGACTGGGCAACTTGGGAGCGAGTCTGCACGGGTGCCCCCAAAGTGGCTTTCCATAGGGGTACTCGCTGAAGAGGAGGTGCCTGGAGCACAGGAGGATCGGGGCTGCTCTGTGCAAAGCCATTGCACAGAGCTGGTAAGTATAACATGCTTGTTTTTTTAGTTTAAAAAAACACCAAAGGCTTAATGTCACTTTAACTTTCTGACTAAAGTTCCACTTTAATGTGGTCATGGTATTCACAGCCCAATTGTTGCCATGAAAAAAAAGGTTTTGAGGCTTTAGGTGAAAAGTTTCAGATATGTGTCTTAATGTAAAACCCTTGGTGATAAAAAAAAGGGAGCAATGACTTCTCACTAATGAAAAGTTAGAATGGGTAAGAAATAGTAGAAAGTACTTTATACCTACCGCAGTTTGTTTCTTTCTCCCCATTACAGAAAATGTAAAGGTTGGGATAAAGGTTTAAAGTTGGACTTAAGATAATTATAGACATAAGATAACAGCCACCTTGATCTGGCAATTTGTAGCCAACAAAGGGTAACAATCTCATGTCTATAAAGATAGTTGCCCACCAACCATCTACTCGAACAAATTATTGGTAATCTGACAGTTTAAAAACTTGTTTTGGGCCTACTGCTTCCCTGTAAGATTAGTGGCACCGGTAACAGCCTGCTCCCCCTCCCCTCATAATGGGTTGATGTCAGTCAGAGTTGATGGGGGAATCCATTGTGTTCTCCCAGTGGGGGGAGCTGTCCCCACTGGGAGAACACCGTGATTACTACTAGTGGTTATAATAGCCGCTAGCAATAATCACATTTCAAATCTGACAGGCTGGTTGTACCCAAGTTGGGTACATTCAGCTTGCTCATATATGGTTGGAATCTCGTCCGGTCCCTGCTGAACCAGCCGTGATTCGAACCGTCTATGGCCAGCTTAAGTGACTGTCAGACATAAGAGTTGAAAAAGGGCAGCTAGATAGAGCAGAGACATTCATTTGCTCTATCTTTCAGGGCTGGTTCAAATTATCGCATTTTTTTTGTGCACTACAACGTAGCATCAGAGCGCACTAAAAGCACATGAAAACCATTTGCTACTATTATCTATAAAGCACTTCACATCAGTGTGTTGTGTTAGATGTCAGTATGTTTCAATTTTGAAAAATCCTGCTTGTTGCATCTTTCATGTGTTTTGGTAAAAACATGCTACATTCTAGTCAATAGAAATGCATGGACAACATAAAAATGTAATGTGCAGTTTTTAAGTCGCATATCCATATCTGAAATCCAATAAACAAGAAGTGGCACCAATCAAATACAATGAAATGTTGAGTGAAAGCTGCCCCTTCAACAAGTGAAATAAAATCAACAAAAGGTCCTTGAGCGCTATAACTGTCAGCCGTCTATGTAGATATACGTATCCTGGAAAGTATAAATTGAGCTAAAGCCCAGTGCAGCCGCCAATCACTGGAAGAGGTGGATAACAGAACACATAAAACAATAAAGCAGCGCTCTATGGGTTCAGCATAAAAACTTTTCACAGTATATCTATAATGACAATTTGTTCTTATGATTGCCTTTGCAAATCTCTACTTTTTTTTATCATTGACAGTTGTTTTTAATTTTCTCAAGAGTGCATCAAATAAATTAATTTTACTTGGCTAAAGGTTTGCAAGTTTTTACGCTGGACCCATAGAGTGCTGCTTTTTTGATTTAAGTGAAATGAATTTTATTTATTTCGGGTACTTATATAGGGTCGTCAATTTACACAGCGCTTTACATATACATTGTACATTCACATCAGTCCCTACCCTCAAGGAGCTTACAATCTAAGGTCCCTAACTCACATTCATACATACTAGGGACAATTTAGATAGGATCCAGTTAACCTACCAGCATGTCTTTGGAGTGTGGGAGGAAACCAGAGTACCCGGAGGAAACCCGCACAGGGAGAGCATGCAAACTCCAGGCAGGTAGTGTCGTGGTTTGGATACGAACCAGTGACCCTTCTTACTGCTAGGTGAAAGTGCTATCCACTACACAACTGTGCCTAACAATTAATTATAACATATAAAAAGGTCGGTGCTAACTCTCATATGCTTATAACTGTGAATATAGTGCATATCATATAACCACACAAAAAATTAAATAAAATCATACAATAAACCGTCCTCATGTGGTGGAATAAACACACCAATACACCATATAGTGACAGGTACTCTTAATTAGCCAAGCTGTGCTCCACCTTCACTCATGTGAGAAGATTGCAGACTCACTAAATATATCAATGGAATACTTCATAATCTTAAGTCCTTTAGGGGGGGAAATCTTTATGTTCATAAGGCTATATGACTCTGTGTAAACAGAAATAAATCACATAGTGCACAATTTTATAAATATAGATCCAACACCAGTAGGAAATAGAAGTGTTCACTCATATATTAAGGTGCTCATCTACTACCACCAGCATGTACAGCAATCTTTAGCCAGAATAGAGACAAGGTGGGGGGGGGGGGGGGGGTTATTTACTAAAGACAAATCCACTTTACACTTACACTACAAGTGCACTTGGAAGTAAAGTCGCTGTAGATCTGAGGGGGACATGCAAGGAAAATAAAAAACAGCATTTTAGCTTACACATGGTTGGATGACAAAATCAGCCGAGCTTCCACTCATTTCAGATCTACCCCTTAGATTTAAAGCGACTGCACTTCCAAATGCACTTTCAAGTGCACTTGTAGTGCAAAGTGGATTTGTCTTTCATAAATAACCCCCAAAGTCGTTTATAGTTGTTTCTAGGCTGTTGAGTTTAGAAGCATTTTTTGTAAAGCAAAAAAATGCGTTCAGGACGGATGTTCAGAGGTATTTGAAAGGCCAAATGTCTGTAATAGCTTGTAAATGTGGTAACTCGCTTTTAGCTGCGTTTAGTTTACAGGCATTTTTCATTTTTGACAATTTTGAAAAGAAAGAAAAAAAAAGCTTCAAAACACAAACATCGCAAAACGGACGTTTTTAAATGTTGGTTACTATCTGCCAAGGTAAATCGTTATAAAATGTCCCGTGTACATTAAGCCTTAGTCAGAACCTTAACACAAACTCTCACCATGTCTCAGTGTGCGTTACACCCCAGCAAGATCCGGAACCAGCCGTACCGGAAATGACGTCAGCAAAGAAGAGTGCGCAGCCTCAATGCATTTCGTGATCAGGAAGCTTCCTGATGACGTGTTGGTCACAAAATGCATTGAGGCTGCGGGAGGAGCGTGATTGGCCAAGAGGAGAAGCGATCGTATTGGCCAGTGCTGGGGCGGGGAGGATGTACGGGGAGATCCGGAAGATGGCTACTATCATCTCTCTGCTCTGCCGCCCAGAGCGATCTCTGTGCTCTGTATCGCCACCCAGAGCACCTGAGTGTAGCAATTTTCCTGGCGTTTTTATTTGAGAGTTTTTGAGCATTTCTAGAAGTGTATTATAAGCGTTTTAGCTTCAGGCATTTTTGCACTAGGGGGAGGAGGGGGAGAGGAAATTAGGGGTGGAGAGCTGCTGGTTGAGCAGAAAACGTGCGACAAAATGCTCATAAAATGCTCAAATCAGGCGTTTCTATTGACGTCTATGGGGCCAAAAACGCTTGTAATCTGCCAAAATGAAACTCATGTACTTTTTTGAGCGACAGGGGTTTTGCTTCAGGCAACAGAACGCTCAAATGTGAACAGGGGCCTTTGAAATGAATGGGATTTGGCTTGTTGAGCGTATTAGAGCTACAAGCTTCAAGCAGAAAATCTCTCAGGTGTGAATGGGGCCTAATGCAACACACTTAGGCTTGGTTTACACCTATGCAGGTTGCAGTTGATGCATATTCCAGGTGCATTTTGTGTTTTTCAATACACGTTTTTGATCCAATAAAGCCTATGGAACCAAAAACACAATCTGCTGGTCCCTGGCCCTTTCCATAAAATGCACAGATGTGAACGTGGCCCATAGGAAATCATGTTAAATGAACTGTAGTGTGTTTCTGCAAAACTGAAAAAGCACAAAAAAAATGCATAGGTGTGAACCAGGCCTAAAAACACGTTCTACACTAGTGGTTCTCAACCTATCTAGTGCCATGACCCCTTGATAAAATGTCCCAAATTGTGGGGACCCCTAACAGTAAAATTATTTTCGTAGCGTGGGTTATCAGCAATCAAGGCAAGACAAGTAATTTGCACCCCTAACCCACAGACATTTAGCGCTCTGAGTCCCTTCCACTCGTACAATATTAAAACCCCTTATGGTACATTTTTCTCTTTGTTCTCCTTTCTTTCCCTTTTATCCCTATCCTAATTTCTTGTTTTTTTTTCTCCCATCCCTCTTTCTAGCTGTCTTTCTTGTTCTTTCTCTTATTCTTTCTCTCCCTTTTTCTTTGTTCCTCCCCCTCTTTTCCTCTCCCTTCCATGTATTCTCTATTTGTATTCCTTCTCTTACTCCTTGGTGGGGGAATGGGATCAGTGGCAGTGCTGGGGGGGAATGTTCTGATCAGCCAAATTAGGTGCTCTTGATGAAGGTCATCTGCTGATATGAGAATTTTAGTGGAGACTTTTAATGGGAACTATAATTACAGGTAGTGTTACTCACTGTGTCTCCACCACCCCCTCCCCCTTCACATTCAGCTGACCTCTAGTCTCTGCTTCCCACCCATGCCATGAATTGAATGGGCGGCTGCGAAGAGGCTGAATGGGTGGCCGCAGGCTCCAGGAACAGCCCAGCTGGGTGGCCACAAAAAGGCTGGGAGAGTGGTGCGGGCTACAGGAACTGCCCAGGATTTGGTGACCCCTGGTAAATTGTCATTCGACCCCTGAGGGGGTCCCGACCCCCCAGGCTGAGAACCACTGTTCTACACCTTGAGGAAAATGTATGTTTTCTAAGCTGATGGTGTGAATGGGCTCTTAGGCTCGATTCACATCTATGCATGTTGCTTTTGAGTGTTTCTGCAGTGCTTGTTGCTTGCCATGTTTTTGAACGTGCATTTTTGCTGCCTTTATTTTTTTTTTTTTTTTTTTTTTTACAGTTTTTTTTTTATACTGTATAAAAAAAAAAAAAAAAAAAAAAGAGAAAAGAAAACCGCAAAATGCAAAACGCGGTACTTGCGTTTTGAATGCGGGTCCATTGAATTCTATTACATGCAAAACGCTGCATTTTGCATGAAAAAAGTCCCCGTTCCTTTCCAAAAATGCAGAGGCACAAAAATGCATTGATGTGACCATGTTCCATAGGAACCCATGTTAAAAAATTCCCATGCATTTCTGCAAAATGCATCAAAAAACGCATTAGTGTGAATAGAGCCTTATGCCCCGTACACACGGTCGGACTTTGTTCGGACATTCCGACAACAAAATCCTAGGATTTTTTCAGACGGATGTTGGCTCAAACTTGTCTTGCATACACACGGTCACACAAAGTTGTCGGAAAATCCGATCGCTCTGAACGCGGTGACGTAAAACAGGTACGTCGGGACTATAAACGGGCAGTGGCCAATAGCTTTCATCTCTTTATTCATTCTGAGCATGCGTGGCACTTTGTGCGTCGGATTTGTGTACACACGATCGGAATTTCCAACAACGGATTTTGTTGTCGAAAAATTTTATAGCCTGCTCTCAAACTTTGTGTGTCGGAAAATCCGATGGAAAATGTGTGATGGAGCCTACACATGGTCGGAATTTCTGACAACAAGGTCCTATCACACATTTTCTGTCGGAAAATCCGACCGTGTGTACGGGGCATTAGAGTTAGGTAATTGTGCCCTGATATAAGGGATTGATCACTGCGAATTGGCTGGGAACAACAACTTGATTTTGTGGAATGATTTTGATGGTTATTTTAGGATAAGTCTGGTTGTGAAAAATATTTAGCAAAAAAATGAATTCCTTGCTTTTTTGAGTCTTGAAACCTAATTAAATGCTGATAACAACAACTTTCTATTCCTCCTTTTTTAGTTGTATGTTCTTGCCTGAAGACTATAACTGTATTTCTCTATGGTGTAAAGTCCGTTTTTCTTTTACCTGCACTATATTCTTCTTTGTTACCATATGTTCTGTTTAAGTGAGGCTCCACAATCTCCTTGATCTTGATTACTATACAGCAGGTTTGGATCACAGGCAGACTGTTGACAGACAGGTTCTACAAGCTTGAGGGCACAATTACTTTTTTCATTTGGTTATATGAAAAAGGTTGCCATGGTGAGTGCCACATCACCCAAGCCTCAGCTCAAAAGGAGGTGAGCTTCCAAAGTTAGTAAAACATAATTGCAGCTCTTGGTTTCAGCAGGAATAGAAAATGTGCCAACAGTTTCCACCAATCTAAAAATTTGTCATAACACGAATAAAGTCAGTGAACTGCAGCTGTAGGAAAGGCTTTTGGAAGTCCTGTTTTTTTGTTCTCTTTTAATAAATGAAGATCTAGTAGACTGACTTGTTTAGATGGAATTTAAAATGCTGGTGCTCATCAGACCTCCTCCTATAATGCCCTTGTGCCTTTGATTGACAGCGGCTCTCTGCCATGCTCTCACAGGTATGGCACAAGCTCTTGTACAGAAAACTGTGAGCTATAACCTCTGCATGGTCCATGGCTGGCAGCCCTCACCCCAAAAAAATACTGCAAGCCAACATATTTAGTTACAGATAGCAAAGTAGATAATATTTAACTTAAAGGGTCTGTTACACTGTAAATAGGAAGTATTGCATATTAATTAATATTACACATTTACATTTTCTAGGTGAAGCACTAGATCTCTTTTCACATGTTTACCAGGCTAACCTTAGCTGCTTTGCTAATAAAAAAAGCTTTTTGTTTACAGAACTAAAAATATCAAGCTCAAGTTGAACCTTGATATTAATAACCTGTAACTTTCTATGCTTGGTTAATCAATTTTTTTAGGTGATTATGATGCTTGGAATATCACTTTTTCATGCAGTGAATGTAACTTGCAAGTGATAATGTAACTTGATCTTTAGCAGGCCATAGATGGGGCATCAGGAGTAGCCAGTGGTGGGTAAAAGTGAATATATAGCTAAAACTTTATTTTTTTTAAGTTTTAGAGAGCGAAGGGTTAAGCCATCCATGGATGGTTCGATGGTCCCTGCTGAATCGGCCGAGATTCGAACTGTGTATGGGCAGGCTGAATGTACCCAAGTTGATCGATCGACTTGCACACAACCAGCCTGCTGGATTTTATATGCGATTATTGCAAGTAGCTGTTATAGCCGGTAGCAATAGTCACTGTCTTCTCTCGATCGGGATGGCTTCCACTGCTGGGAGAAAACAATGGCTCGACGGGAGGGATTCCCTTGTCAATACTGTCTGTGTTGATGGGGAAATTCGCTCTGTCTATGGCCAGCCTTGAAGTGTTACTAAACCCCGGACCCTGCATTCACTATACAGTATCTGATCTCCCACAGTACACGGAAATGCAATTGCTTTAGTAAATATAAACTGCTAAATACCTTTTCTCATCAGCAGTTAGAGCAGTCTTCTAACTTATATCAGTGTCCAGCAGAGCACTGGTTAAAGCTTGTAGGAGGAGTTTGCATTCTCCTCTGATTGCCCTATGAGGCTGCAGGACCCTGTCGCTCTGTCTGGACAGTGCTGATTGGCCCTGTGCTGATCACATGCACTTTGCCAAGTAAAAAAAAACTTGCAATACACACCAAACTGAGCATGTGCAGCTTGCCCCCAAGGCTCTGTTCTATCAGGAGATGGATTGGGGACTGTGGAAGAAGGGGAAGTTCAGAAAAGACTGGATCAAACAGCCTTTTTTTCACAATGCAGAGGATTAACCCCTTAGGTTCCACAGTGAGTATAACAAGCATACTTTACTGCATATACAGATTGATTTTACTGTTGTGGGTTTAGTATCATTTTAACCACTTAAGGACCGCCTAACGCCGATTTACGTCGGCAAGGCGGCACGGGCAGGCAAAATCACGTACATGTACGTGATTTGCCTCTCGCGGGTGGGGGGTCCGATCGGACCCCCCCCCGGTGCCCGAAGCGGTCCCGTTCTGTTCCCCGGCGATCCGAGATGAGGGGGAGGCCATCCGTTCGTGGCCCCCCCCTCGCGATCGCCGCCGGCCAATGGGAACACTCCTTTGCTGCTGTATGCTAAACAGCAGCAAAGGAAATGATGTCATCTCCCCTCGGCTCGGTATTCCGTTCCAGCGCCGAGGGGAGAAGACATCAATGTAAGTGCACAACACACTACACACACAGTAGAACATGCCAGGCATACAAAACACCCCGATCCCCCCCCCGATCGCCCCCCGATCCCCCCCCAATCACCCCCCCCCCCCGTCACAAACTGACACCAGCAGGTTTTTTTTTTTTTTTTTCTGATTACTGCATAGTGTCAGTTTGTGACAGTTACAGTGTTGGGACAGTGAGTATTACCCCCCTTTAGGTCTAGGATACCCCCCTAACCCCCCCTAATAAAGTTTTAACCCCTTGATCACCCCCCATCGCCAGTGTCGCTAAGCGATCATTTTTCTGATCGCTGTATTAGTGTCACTGGTGACGCTAGTTAGTGAGGTAAATATTTAGGTTCGCCGTCAGCGTTTTATAGTGACAGGGACCCCATATACTACCTAATAAATGTTTTAACCCCTTGATTGCCCCCTAGTTAACCCTTTCACCACTGATCACCGTATAACCGTTACGGGTGACGCTGGTTAGTTTGTTTATTTTTTATAGTGTCAGGGCACCCGCCGTTTATTACCGAATAAAGGTTTAGCCCCCTGATCGCCCGGCGGTGATATGCGTCGCCCCAGGCAGCGTCAGATTAGCGCCAGTACCGCTAACACCCACGCACGCAGCATGCGCCTCCCTTAGTGGTATAGTATCTGATCGGATCAATATCTGATCCGATCAGATCTATACTAGCATCCCCAGCAGTTTAGGGTTCCCAAAAACACAGTGTTAGCGGGATCAGCCCAGATACCCGCTAGCACCTGCGTTTTGCCCCTCCGCCCAGCCCACCCAAGTGCAGTATCGATCGATCACTGTCACTTACAAAACACTAAACGCATAACTGCAGCGTTCGCAGAGTCAGGCCTGATCCCTACGATCGCTAACAGTTTTTTTGGTAGCATTTTGGTGAACTGGCAAGCAAGCACCAGGCAGCGTCAGGTTAGCGCCAGTAGCGCTAACACCCACGCACGCACCGTACACCTCCCTTAGTGGTATAGTATCTGATCAGATCAATATCTGATCCGATCAGATCTATACTAGCGTCCCCAGCAGTTTAGGGTTCCCAAAAACGCAGTGTTAGCGGGATCAGCCCAGATACCTGCTAGCACCTGCGTTGTGCCCCTCCGCCCGGCCCAGCCCAGCCCACCCAAGTGCAGTATCGATCGATCACTGTCACTTACAAGGCACTAAACGCATAACTGCAGCGTTCGCAGAGTCAGGCCTGATCCCTGCGATCGCTAACAGTTTTTTTGGTAGCATTTTGGTGAACTAGCAAGCACCGGCCCCAGGCAGCGTCAGGTTAGCGCCAGTACCACTAACACCCACGCACGCAGCATACGCCTCCTTTAGTGGTATAGTATCTGAACGGATCAATATCTGATCCGATCAGATCTATACTAGCGTCCCCAGCAGTTTAGGGTTCCCAAAAACGCAGTGTTAGCGGGATCAGCCCAGATACCTGCTAGCACCTGCGTTTTGCCCCTCCGCCCGGCCCAGTCCAGCCCACCCAAGTGCAGTATCGATCGATCACTGACACTTACAAAACACTAAACGCATAACTGCAGCGTTCGCAGAGTCAGACCTGATCCCTGCGATCGCTAACAGTTTTTTTGGAAGCTTTTTATTGAACTGGCAAGCACCAGCGGCGTAGTACACCCCGGTCGTAGTCAAACCAGCGCTGCAGTAACACTTGGTGACGTGGCGAGTCCCATAAGTGCAGTTCAAGCTGGTGAGGTGGCAAGCACAAGTAGTGTCCCGCTGCCACCAAGAAGACAAACACAGGCCCGTCGTGCCCATAATGCCCTTCCTGCTGCATTCGCCAATCCTAATTGGGAACCCACCACTTCTGCAGCGCCCGTACTTCCCTCATTCACATCCCCAACCAAATGCAGTCGGCTGCATGAGAGGCATTTTCTTTATGTCCTCCCGAGTACCCCTACCCAACGAACCCCCCCAAAAAGATGTTGTGTCTGCAGCAAGCGCGAATATAGGCGTGACACCCGCTATTATTGTCCCTCCTGTCCTGACAATCCTGGTCTTTGCATTGGTGAATGTTTTGAACGCTACCATTCACTAGTTGAGTATTAGCGTAGGGTACAGCATTGCACAGACTAGGCACACTTTCACAGGGTCTCCCAAGATGCCATCGCATTTTGAGAGACCCGAACCTGGAACCGGTTACCGTTATAAAAGTTAGTTACAAAAAAAGTGTAAAAAAAAATATATATATATAAAATTAAAAAAAATAGTTGTCGTTTTATTGTTCTCTCTCTCTATTCTCTCTATTGTTCTGCTCTTTTTTTACTGTATTCTATTCTGCAGTGTTTTATTGTTATTGTTATTATGTTTTATCATGTTTGTTTTTCAGGTATGTAATTATTTATACTTTACTGTTTACTGTGCTTTATTGTTAACCATTTTTTTGTCTTCAGGTACGCCATTCACGACTTTGAGTGGTTATACCAGAATGATGCCTGCAGGTTTAGGTATCATCTTGGTATCATTCTTTTCAGCCAGCGGTCGGCTTTCATGTAAAAGCAATCCTAGCGGCTAATTAGCCTCTAGACTGCCTTTACAAGCCGTGGGAGGGAATGCCCCCCCCCCCACCGTCTTCCGTGTTTTTCTCTGGCTCTCCTGTCTCAACAGGGAACCTGAGAATGCAGCCGGTGATTCAGCCAGCTGACCATAGAGCTGATCAGAGACAAGAGTGGCTCCAAACATCTCTATGGCCTAAGAAACCGGAAGCTACGAGCATTTTATGACTTAGATTTCGCCGGATGTAAATAGCGCCATTGGGAAATTGGGGAAGCATTTTATCACACCGATCTTGGTGTGGTCAGATGCTTTGAAGGCAGAGGAGAGATCTAGGGTCTAATAGACCCCAATTTTTTCAAAAAAGAGTACCTGTCACTACCTATTGCTATCATAGGGGATATTTACATTCCCCGAGATAACAATAAAAATGATTTAAAAAAAAAAAAAAAATGAAAGGAACAGTTTAAAAATAAGATAAAAAAGCAAAAAAATAATAAAGAAAAAAAAAAAAAAAAAAAAAAAAGCACCCCTGTCGCCCCCTGCTCTTGCGCTAAGGCGAACGCAAGCGGCGGTCTGTCGTCAAACGTAAACAGCAATTGCACCATGCATGTGAGGTATCGCCGCGAAGGTCAGATCGAGGGCAGTAATTTTTGCAGTAGACCTCCTCTGCAAATCTAAAGTGGTAACCTGTAAAGGCTTTTAAAGGCTTTTAAAAATGTATTTATTTTGTTGCCACTGCACGTTTGTGCGCAATTGTAAAGCATGTCATGTTTGGTATCCATGTACTCGGTCTAAGATCATCTTTTTTATTTCATCAAACATTTGGGCAATATAGTGTGTTTTAGTGCATTAAAATTTAAAAAAGTGTGTTTTTTCCCCAAAAAATGCGTTTGAAAAATCGCTGCGCAAATACTGTGTGAAAAAAAAAAATGAAACACCCACCATTTTAATCTGTAGGGCATTTGCTTTAAAAAAATATATAATGTTTGGGGGTTCAAAGTAATTTTCTTGCAAAAAAAAAAAACTTTTTCATGTAAAAAATAAGTGTCAGAAAGGGCTTTGTCTTCAAGTGGTTAGAAGAGTGGGTGATGTGTGACATAAGCTTCTAAATGTTGTGCATAAAATGCCAGGACAGTTCAAAACCCCCCCCAAATGACCCCATTTTGGAAAGTAGACACCCCAAGCTATTTGCTGAGAGGCATGTCGAGTCCATGGAATATTTTATATTGCGACACAAGTTGCGGGAAAGAGACAAATTTTTTTTTTTTTTTTTTTTTTTTGCACAAAGTTGTCACTAAATGATATATTGCTCAAACATGCCATGGGAATATGTGAAATTACACCCCAAAATACATTCTGCTGCTTCTCCTGAGTACGGGGATACCACATGTGTGAGACTTTTTGGGAGCCTAGCCGCGTACGGGACCCCGAAAACCAAGCACCGCCTTCAGGCTTTCTAAGGGCGTGAATTTTTGATTTCACTCTTCACTGCCTATCACAGTTTCGGAGGCCATGGAATGCCCAGGTGGCACAAAACCCCCCCAAATGACCCCATTTTGGAAAGTAGACACCCCAAGCTATTTGCTGAGAGGTATAGTGAGTATTTTGCAGACCTCACTTTTTGTCACAAAGTTTTGAAATTTGAAAAAAGAAAAAAAAAAAAAAGTTTTTTCTTGTCTTTCTTCATTTTCAAAAACAAATGAGAGCTGCAAAATACTCACCATGCCTCTCAGCAAATAGCTTGGGGTGTCTACTTTCCAAAATGGGGTCATTTGGGGGGGTTTTGTGCCACCTGGGCATTCCATGGCCTCCGAAACGGTGTTAGGCAGTGAAGAGTAAAATCAAAAATTCACGCCCTTAAAAACGCTGAAGGCGGTGATTGGTTTTCGGGGTCCCGTACGCGGCTAGGCTCCCAAAAAGTCTCACACATGTGGTATCCCCGTACTCAGGAGAAGCAGCTAAATGTATTTTGGGGTGCAATTCCACATAGGCCCATGGCCTGTGTGAGCAATATATCATTTAGTGACAACTTTGTGCAAAAAAAAAAAAAAAAAAAAAAAAAGTGTCACTTTCCCGCAACTTGTGTCAAAATATAAAATATTCCATGGACTCAATATGCCTCTCAGCAAATAGCTTGGGGTGTCTACTTTCCAAAATGGGGTCATTTGGGGGGGGGTTGTGCCACCTGGGCATTCCATGGCCTCCGAAACTGTGATAGGCAGTGAAGAGTGAAATCAAAAAGTTACACCCTTAGAAATCCTGAAGGCGGTGATTGGTTTTCGGGGTCCCATACGCGGCTAGGCTCCCAAAAAGTCCCACACATGTGGTATCCCCGTACTCAGGAGAAGTAGCTGAATATATTTTGGGGTGCAATTCCACATATGCCCATGGCCTGTGTGAGCAATATATCATTTAGTGACAACTTTTTGTAAATATTTTTTTTTTTTTTTTTTTTTGTCATTATTCAATCACTTGGGACAAAAAAAATAAATATTCAATGGGTTCAACATGCCTATCAGCAATTTCCTTGGGGTGTCTACTTTCCAAAATGGGGTCATTTGGGGGGGTTTTGTACTGCCCTGCCATTTTAGCACCTCAAGAAATGACATAGGCAGTCATAAACTAAAAGCTGTGTAAATTCCAGAAAATGTACCCTAGTTTGTAGACGCTATAACTTTTGCGCAAACCAATAAATATACGCTTATTGACATTTTTTTTACCAAAGACATGTGGCCGAATACATTTTGGCCTAAATGTATGACTAAAATTGAGTTTATTGGATTTTTTTTATAACAAAAAGTAGAAAATATCATTTTTTTTCAAAATTTTCGGTCTTTTTCCGTTTATAGCGCAAAAAATAAAAACTGCAGAGGTGATCAAATACCATCAAAAGAAAGCTCTATTTGTGGGAAGAAAAGGACGCAAATTTCGTTTGGGTACAGCATTGCATGACCGCGCAATTAGCAGTTAAAGCGACGCAGTGCCAAATTGGAAAAAGACCTCTGGTCCTTAGGCAGCATAATGGTCCGGGGCTCAAGTGGTTAAGGCTGGGTTCACAATTATGCGAATTAGATGCAGAGAGTGTAACTGGCTCTCAATGGAGCCAGTTCCCACATCTTCAGGGTAGCCGCGGAGTACACAGCAGAAGGGTCTTGTGAGTCTTTGGTTCCGTTTCAGGTCCGAATTCAGGCAAAAATTCAGACCCAATTTGGACCTGAAATGGTGAACGGGGACGCATCAGACCCCCTGCTGTGCCCCACGCTGCACATAGTGTGAACCCAGCCTAAGGCCCATTTACACATGCGGCAGCTCATGCTGCCCCTCTAAGAAGCAATTTACGGTTTGACAGTTGGCTGTTTTAACCATCAACAGCTGGCACAACCATGCCGCAACTACATGCAGTTGTGGTGCAGCCATATTCACCTCCAAAAGCGTCAGGGGGCATAATTTTGCAGCTGCAATACTCAGCTCTGAAATCCCCTCAGGCAGCTCTGTTGGTAAAAACGTGGCTGAACCACCTATTTTTACACTATTCTTTTGTGGTCAGCTTTGTAAAGTGTGATATTGTGATATGTGAGCCACTGCTGAATGTATGTCGGACTTTACAATTATGCATTGATGCTGTTTGCCCCACATTCCATCTTGTTGCCAAACACAGTACTGTTGCCTATATACACAGGCAATCTACCTGTGTATATAGACTACAAGCTTAATCTGCTTTTATGCTTGTTTTTTTTACTTCTAAACCATAAAATGACCTCATTTATTTGACAATAAGAGTTTCAGAAGCAAACACACCATTAAGAGTTAAATCCTGCATCCTCTTCACCCTGAGGCAAAATGTACCAGGTTAGACTGGATTTTCCTAACCAACTCGGAAGTGGAATAGTAATATCTTATGGAAATTCAGACTGTTTAATTATAGGACCCGCTACTTTACACTTCGAACATTATATACTAGTGATAGTAAGGGTAAATGCAGCAAGAGAGATAGATACGAATGGACACAAGATGTATACCAGCTTAGAAGATTACATGTATTACCAAAATTCATAAATAACGACTGACCAGACTGGTCTTATATACCGGTGTCCACATCAAACGCTCATATGACAGGTTTAAAGCCTAATTAAAGCTATTTTTTTTTCTTTTAATTTTAGATAGGATGGAAAAGAGTTAATATTCACAAAGGACTTTATTTCTGTCTGCGACCCAAACTGCAGAGATTTCCCCTCACTTCCTGTCCCTGTGACACTAGTACAATTATTGGGGGGAGAGATAGTCACCAGGAGAGGAAGGCACAGGCAGCAAAAAAAATATTGTCAGAGGCAGATAGTCTTTTTTCGTTCAGCCAACTAACAGATTGCTCCATTCATACAAAGTCAATGGAGAAATCCCCCCCTTCCGCCAGGACATTGTGCTCTGGCTACAGCCACTGGCCAACTAAAGTTTTCCAGCATGTTCCTTCAAAAGGAAGTCGATCAAATGATTGACTTCTATCTAGCAAGGATGGCCACACACTGATCGAAATTCAGCTTGCCGCTGCTGAAGCAGCTAAATTTCAATCAGTGTATGGCAAGCTTTAGGCATTGTGTCCTTATTGGAGAGATTTGCCATGACTTCCTGTCCTGACCCCAATAAGGTCACACGCGGTAAAAAAAAACAAACCCTAACAGTGGTTTCAACCCTTCCTTGCTGTATCCAAAACTAAAACATTTTAACTGGAGCTGAGCTTTTTAAAATATTACCCTTCAATATTATGTGTCTCATTATCTCTTGAACAATGGATAACATTTTATTGGAGACAGTAACCTGTATACTTCAAGCATGTAATCAACCAAAATTGTAAGAAGAGGTCAATGTTCAAGCAGGAAGGATGTATGTAATATATAGACTGCTGTAAGGGCTTTGAGTATGCAAATTTATTAGTTTATGATGTCAAAATTAGCTGTGTAGTTAAAGCGTAGTATCATGCTTCAAACTGAACCCAAGGATCTGACAAACACAACGGACATACACACACACACACACTATATTACCAAAATTATTGTGACGCCTGCGTTTACACGCACATGAACCTAAATGGCATCCCAGTCTTAGTCTGTAGGGTTCAATATTGAGTTGGCCCACCCTTTCCAGATATAACAGCTTCAACTCTTCCGAGAAGGCTTCCCACAAGGTTTTTTTTTTTTTTTTTAAACAGAAAATTTTATTTAACAAATCAGCATTACAATACAAGAATCTAGTACAGTCATTGCGGTGAGAATAAAGACAGTTAGATTTACCCTTAAACAATAGCCATTATTTATCAGATATTCCAGATGTGCAAATGTCAGAAGTTTCACTTAACCATACCTCTCAAGGCTCAAATCATCATTCATATTTAGATATTATAAAGTGAATAGCCCAATATTCGACCAAACCTGGTAAGGACAGCGTGGGGGGGTGGGGGTGGGGGGGGGGGTAGAGAGGAGAGGAAGAGAGAAGAGGAAGAGAGAAGAGGAAGAGAGAAGAAAGGGAGAGGGAAGGAGGGAGAGGGAAGGAGGGAGGAGGGGAGGGGGAAAAAGGGAGGAAGGGGAGGGGGAAAAAGGGAGGAAGGGGAGGGGGAAAAAGGGAGGAAGGGGAGGGGGAAAAAGGGAGGAAGGGGAGGGGGAAAAAGGGAGGAAGGGGAGGGGGGAGGGAAGGAGGAGAAGGAATGGGATGAAGGGAAACAGGCATAAGAAGAATAGACATGAGATGTAGGATGTCCTCCATTGTGTTTCACGTCCTGCTTATGGGGTAGGGGGTTCAGGGTCTCCGGAGGCGTCAACCCGATTTTATCAAACTTCCCCGGGCATTGCCTACTTTCATACGTCTTCCCACAAGGTTTAGGAGTGTGTCTATGGGAATGTTTGACCATTCTTCCAAAAGCGCATTTGTGGGGTCAGGCACTGATAATGGAGAGAAGGCCTGACTCACAGTCTCCACTAATTCATCCCAAAGGTGTTCTATCGAGTTGAGGTCAGGACTCTGTGCAGGCCAGTCAAGTTCCTCCAGTGAAGGGAACTCTTAAAGCGTCAGAAGACCAAGGCATTTTGGACAATTTCATGCTCCCATCTTTGTGGGAACAGTTTGGAGATGGCCCCTTCCTGTTCCAACACGACTGCGCACCAGTGCACAAAGTAAGGTCCATAAAGACATGGATGAGCGAATTTGGGGTGGAGGAACATGACTGGCCTGCACAGAGTCCTGACCTCAACCCGATAGAACACCTTTAGGATGAATTAGAGCGAAGACTGCAAGCCAGGCCTTCTCGTCCACATCAGTGCCTGACCTCCCAAATGTGCTTCTGGAGGAATGGTCAAACATTCCCATAGACACATAGGGTTCAATCAGGTTGAGGTCAGGACTCCTAAACCTTGTGGACAGCCTTCCCAGAAGAGTTGAAGCTGTTATAGCTGCAAAGGGTGGGCCAACTCAATATTGAACCATACGGACTAAGACTGGGTTGCCATTAAAGTTCGTGTGTGTGTGTGTGTGTAAAGGCAGGCGTCCCAATACGTTTGGCAATATAGTGTGTGTGTGTAAATATATATATATATATATATATATATATATATATATATATATACACACACACACACACACACACACACACACATACATATATATATAGATTTATAGTTGGATCATGACCTAATTCTAGCCATACACATTAAGAACAATTTTAAAGTCTAGGCTGTAACTTATTTTGATACCATACATAACGTGAAGATATAAAACACATCATGCACATATGTTTACCAACTACTACTTAGGTCTGTACAGTAATAACACTCAACACTTCATAAAACGTCATTTATTTTTTATTGAATTACAGCTTATGTGACCTATTACATTTCTGAAATCTTGGAACAACTTAAAGAAGAAGAAAAGACAGTACAGTCGCCCACCTTTTAATCCTTGTCTCCCTAGTGTTTTTATATGTTCTGCATAAAGTTTCTAATAAATCTCAATGCAAATACCTTTATAAAAATGTATTCCAAGCGGTCAGACGACCACAAAGCTCCAGGAAGTGTGTCTGCAGGGCCGACAACGCTGAATCCTTGGAGCTGTTATGTCATCCCACCGGCATTCATAGCTCAGGTGTTGTCGGCCCTGAAAGCGTTCACGCCCACCATTCACACAGACACCAACAGAGCTTTGTGGTCATGTGATTGCTTGGAAAACGTTTAAAAAAGGTATTTACATTGAGGTTTATTAGTAACGGTATGTCAGAAATAGAAGAGCAGTGCGACATTTAAAAGGTGGGCGATTGTATTGCGTTTCCTTCTACTTAAACTTGACATGGAACCTGAGAATAGGCTGGCCAGACACATATATGTTTTGTTTTAGTTTAGCCTTTGAGCTAAACGAAAGTTTAACTCATTTCTCTATCCATGCTAACTGCATGGATGAATGGATCATGGATAAATCTATATAATATACTGTTAAATCTTGTTATATCGACTTTCTCTATTGCTGATATAGTGTTTTAAATGTAATCTCTATCTATGTTTAATAAACAAAAAAAATTTTATATATCAATTACCCTATGTGGTCGTGCCTAAAAAGTCCAAGCCTTCCATTCGAATTTTTGGTCTCAAATTATAGGACGTGGCACAAAGTACTTTAACAGTATCCACAGTACCACTCTGTAGTGATACAAAACATTCTATTCAATGGATAAATCCCCACATGCTGGCTGGTGTATTCTGACAGCTGACTCCAGCAGCTACCAGAATACTTGAACAGGGCATGCATCCGATTGGTTTCAGTGCTGGTTCACACTGATGCGAGTTCATAACGAATGTGATGCGTCAAAAACATTCTAAATTCGCATGTCATCCTTAAAGTCATTGTTTTCAATGACCGTCGTTCACATACATGCGTTGCGATTCCCCTACAATGCGATAAAAAAAGGTCTTGTGCGAGTTTACAGCGTTGCGTTGCGAATTTAGCCTCCATAGACATCAATGTAAATCATTCTGGAATCGCATTGATGGTTCAGATATGTGCAAATTCCACCACACTACTCTCCACAAAAAACAGGAAATACACAGGAAGTTAACACCTTTTTTTTTTCCCATTATGATTCCATTGGCTAGAACATCAATCGCAGCTATGACCAACTCCTGAAATTCGCGTTAAAATTGCGGTAAATTCACGGTAAAATCGCACCTCACACAGGACAAAAAAACGGAACAAATTCACAGCGCAGCAGTGTGAAGCGGCACTCAGGCTCTGTTTGGTTGCAAATTTTCCATCTGGCTCCTTCAACAAAAGTAAATTGATCAGTTGACTTTTTGAGCTAGATTCTGCTGTCAGGGGTACCGATGGTTTAAATGTCATCTGATTCAGCATGAGTTGGCTGTATTTTCAGCCTTTAGCTCTGAACAAGGATATGTGAGTTCCGTGTGGGCTATAAGAGGTAAGGGGAGGAGGGGAGGGGCAGTGCATGTGCTGCAGATAGTCTGAGCACCGGCTCATCTAGGTGGAAACTATAGTGATCATACAAGTTTTACTAGACTATCACTATTCATTTACTTTGTCCTGAAATCTGTGAGTTGGAGTTGTTGGTAGTTGTATATAGACAAAATAGTATCTCCTGCTGCTGCCTTTAACAGCCAGATAGGTAATCTGTCGTCCTTGAGTCTTTAGGCACCTTTAGAAGTTTGTACAATAAAACTGCAATATTTAAACCTAGCATAAAGTCTGGCACCTAGAAAAACCTGTTCAGGAAGCATTAGTTCGCAATTTTAGGCACAAAGGCTAAAAATATTCCTTTTCTAAAAATATGTAAGTCATCAGCTTGGCCTTTTTTTGCAGAGGTTGTAAACCTCAGGGAAGAAAAAAACAAACCCTGCAAGACATAGTTACATAGTAGGTGAGGTTGAAAGAAGTCCATCAAGTCCAACCTATGTGTGATTAAATGTCAGTATTACATTGTATATCCCTGTAGGTTGCGGTCGTTCAGGTGCTTATCTAATAGTTTCTTGAAACTATTGCTGCTCCCCGCTGAGACCACCACCTGTGGAAGGGAAAACAAAGGCATAATGAGCTAGTATGCATCGCATACTAGCGCATTATGAAATACTTACCTTAGAATGATGCACTGGATCGGCGCCGGCCCTCTGAGTACAGCTCTGACAGCTTTCACCGGAGTTACTTCTCTGTGATTGGCCGGAGCCGTGATGAGGTCACTCCCACACATATGTATGCGAGCTGCCGGTCACGGCACGACTACTGAAGAAACGGCACCAGAGGCCCATTTCTTCAGTGCGCATGCGCTGATGACCTCGGCAGCAGCGCATGTACTGAATATCTCCTAAACTGTGCAAGTTTAAAAGATATTCAAGGTACCTACGGGTAAGCCTTGTTATAGGCTTACCTGCAGGTAAAAGTGGCGTAACAGTATTTACAACAACTTTAATGTCCCATTAGGAGCATGAAAAGTATTTTACAAAATGATGGAATTTTGTTTGCAGAATATAACTCCCCCCCCCCCCCCCCCCATTTATACGCTCACTCCTACCTTTCCCCACAGGCCTCTCTGTGGAAACCAAGGCTGCTTTTGAAGTTACTGATTAATCCAAGGTACCAATGAGTGACTTGTAGAAATCAAGCATTTAACCAGCAGCTGATTTTAGCGTTGGGTGGAGGGAAGGGGGCTGCCAATCTTCATATCTGGATTTCCGTCACATCGGCAGAACTGAGCTGCAAAGTGCAGCAATTCAGAACTGACCTCTGATCTGAAATGTTTGTACAACCCTTTATAAGAATTGTGAAATAAAGATTTTACAGTGATTGTTAAGGAATATAGCTAGCATGAACATTCACTAACCTCTGCACAGGGTTAATGTAATAAATATATTCCAATGTTTAACTAGGGTGTAGGGTGAAGCAGGAAGAACTTTGTACCTAGCATACTTTGGTTAAATTTATAACATGTAATCATACTTGTTTAAAGGGTACAATAATACTTAAGGTGAGAATGATATGACCTGTAACAGATACCTACCTGGGTAATGTGCGTAAACTGTTTTAACCCTTTCAAATGCTGCCCACACAATATTGTGAAAAGTCTGCATGTTCAGCGCTGAAATTTAAAAGAGAAGCATGGCCAAAGAATGTTTGGTCATACTTTTCTTCTGGGTCACAGGAGTGCTCTTACTTTTGTTCTCCTGTGACCCAGAATCACAGCCACTTAAGGCTCTGGAAGGGTCCCGATCATATTGTCAGGATCCATCCAGCCGCCTAATTGAGAGCTGGCTCCAGCTTTCTGCATGACTGAGACCTGAAGCCAGCCGTGTCCGCTCCTCTCCAGTGAGCACTGGAGGGGCATAGCAGAGAGCGGTGACTGACAGTTTGATAAAACAAAGATTATTCAATTGTTGGATCTCTTTTATCAAACAATAGCATCTACCAGTGGTCACTTAAAGCCTGGTATACACGGGCTGAATATGGTCCGGTATTGGCAGGTCCAACAGAAACTGGCCGATATTCAGCCCGTGTATACAGCAGTCTTACCGATAAAAGCCAGCCGAATGGCCATGCTGGAAAAACAGCTGCCTATAGGCATCCCATCAACGTTTGCAGCCAATGGCTGCAAGCCACAACTGCTGTGTTCTGGCGGGGGTCATCCCCCTGTCGGGACACAATAGCTCTGTAGGGAGATCGCTGTACAAACTTTGCATTGCTAGTACAGCGAGCACCTCGCTAGCTTTCTTTTTTCATTCAGCCCGCCCGAGTTTAAGAAAAAAAAAATTTGCCTGTGTGTACCAGGCTTTAGTCATGACACACCACTATCAAATATTTGCAACAATCTAATTTACTTTAAATTCAAAGCAAATTGCCATTGACAATAAAGAACATAAAATCTGCATCTCCAGTGTAGTGAAGGCACCACCAGGTGGTCAGAATTTCTGCAAAATGACGAGAGAATACTAAGGCCCTACAACATTGAGACAGCTGTCTGGTCAATAAGCCTTCAATCCTGCTGCTCCCAACTGTGGCTTCCTTTTGGTTGGTGAGGATGCCCAACACAGTTAGAAGGCAATAGCAAGGTGTGAGAGGAGGTGGACAGAGATATCCAAGACAGGAGGTGGTTAATATCTGCATGTCACAATGTTGTAGTTTGTGAGGTTTTTGGGGAACTCTGCACAAAGTTAAGGTGCCTGGGGGACCTCCACTGCACAGTAAGTTTTATGTTTTCAATCTGTTTTATCAGAGTGGGTTAAGTTAAAACAATGCATGTCTACCCAAAACCTTTTTCTGGTTAGGATAGAGTAGAGTAGGGTTAGAACCTGTTTTAATTGCCATCTCTGTCTCACTGAGGGGATTTACCATCTCTATTTGTCCTGGTGACTATTGTCATAGAGATAGAAAGGGATGGGAAAATCCAAGAAAATGAGGGGGCCCTCAACGGGGAAATTACCCTCACTTCCTCTTTCATCTCCAGGACAGGAAGGGAAGGGAAATCGCTTCATGGGGAAAGAGAAAGAGAAATCAATTAACAGACAGGGTGAAAGCCTTTACCCACTCTATCCAAAAGGAAATAAAATATTTTTGGCTATACATACACTTTTTAATGGCTTGTCACAGCTACAGCTCTCTCACTTCTTGCTGAATGAAGAAAAATAGTTGTGGGAGGGGTATGTCAGACTGCTAGAGAAAGACTGCTGCTCTCAGAGGGCTGAACGGAAAAAAAACAAACAGATTCCTCCATCCACATAATCAAGGTGGATAGAGGAATCCTCCCGCTGAGACCTTGTATTCTGACAGCGGGGACTCTCCGATCCCCAAAAAATTTCCAACAAGTCCTTTCAACAGAAGTCAATCGTTACATCGACTTCTCGGAACCAGGAGTGGCCACACGTGGATTGAAATTCAGCCAGTCCCTGGTGCCTGAATTTCAATCTTACTATGGACAACTTTAGTTTGGCAGTGCCTGAAGCACATTAACTACTAATGAAAAAATAGAACTTAAGCCTAATACACACGGGCCAAATGTTGGGCAACATCGGCCAGTTCAATAAAAAATGGCTGACATTTGGCCCGTGTGTATGGCAGCTGGTCCGACAGAAGCCAGCCGTTCGGCCAGCTTCTGTCAGACAAGCATGCTGGAAAAAAAGCAGCCGACCGGATCCCAATCAGTTGACCAGAGTGTTCTGGCGGGGGGGGGGGGGGGGGGGGCTGGGGCATCCCCTTGTCAGAACATAAAAGAAACAGCAGTTTTCTTTCCCTTCAATCCGTTGGGTTGAACAAAAAAGACTAGTGATGTGTACTAGGCTTTAACCAATACCCTTATCCCCAAGAGAATGCTGCTGTTTTGTGCTCCATATAAATTGCCATCCTCAGATTTTCCATTGGAAAATGTAGGTAACAGATGATAATCAGCTAAGCAGGCCGCATGTATGAAACACCAAATGAGTCATATCAGTGAAACAGAATTATGTAACAACTGTACCACGTCGTGGACAATCACATCAGGATACCACAGGAGATGTGTCAATGATCCTCTGTAATAAATGTGTGGGGAGACATCTGCTGCTTAAAACAGGGTGAAACTGGTGTCACTCTGCCTACAGTGCAGGCTGGAACCAGTATGTACTGCATAATGGATGCCCATGTCTCCTTAAGGGTTTCAGAGTACCCTATGGACTGTCATAAAATGCTGAGTTTTTTTAAACCAAAGTGTTGCACGAAACTGTAGTATTAAATGTTGTAAACATCAATGCCACCCCCTTGACACTGATTCTCCGAAGAGTGCTGACAAGGGGTTGGTGCAGGAAAAAGTCCAATTAAACTGTGCATGTATGACCTAAAATGTTTCCTGAGGCTCAGACTACTAATGGTCAGGTACCAATATCTATGGCCAGCTAGGCACATGTGGGAGGACAGCACAGCTTCCACCATTCCTAGCAGAACAGTCTTCAAAATAGACTTGTCCAACCTGCTGTGAAGTTAAAAGGGTGAGACGACAACAAACAGTCTAGAAGGGCAGAGTCAGGGAGACATATAATGGGAATTGACTTGAGAACAATTCATACATTGTCTCACTTAACCCCTTGAACGAAAACAGGTATAGGAGCTCTCTAGGAGCACGGGCCATTGTCCAGCCCTACTACCTGTAACACTACAGAAAATCTCAGACTGTTTACCACTCAATCGATTTAATCAAATGAAGGTAGAATTGAAACTAATTAGAAGATTAGAAAGTTTACTCCACCTCAGATTAGACAGCCCTCTTATCAGCCTCATTATCTTATCTGTCATAAAGTGCAACAGCATGTAAAAACAACGCCAAAGACAAACATGTCTTACGAGTTACAGGTACCTGGATAACCTGTTCCACCAAACTGCTTTTTCTATTCATGCTTTGCCGGTCATTTGGGAAAAACCTGAGAAAAATGCAGGTGTGGACCACAATAACCTACACATACCATACTAGTGATTCTGTAAAATATCACAACACTTGTTCGCAATACACTACACAGGGAAATGTGAACTTATACAACAATTTTTAATCTTCTACTAAATTAACAATGAATGAATTGTGGTCAGTTTTCTGGGGTGTCCATTTTTGATGTTATGTCTATGACCACAGCAAAAGCCCAGTCTCTGGACGAATTATTGACCAGACGGTTTACAAACCTTTTTTTAAGTATTGTTATTATTTCCTCTAAAATAAGTATTATTAAAAGGTTCTTGCTGATCCTCCTTTCTCCATAATTTTAAAGAAGAACGCTTGGCCAAAATTTTGATGCCTGAAGGTCATGAAATCAAGCACACAAACATCCCTCCCAAATATATCATCACCTATGGATTTAGTAAATAATGCGAGTTAGCATAATTCCTGGGCTTCATGACACACATTATTTGGATTCAATTGCTTTGTGAATTTCATTAAATAATACAAAAAAAAAAATCCCTGATTGTATTATGGCAGCACATTCGATCACCATCATGTCTAGGCAACATTTGTAACAGCAGTCGTACAATGCTGTTGTGTAAGAGCCCATTCACATCAATGCAACTTAGCACAGTGCGATTTTAGAAAAGTATTCCAGGAAGATTTTGGCCCCAAAGAATATACAAACCTTAGCCAAAAAATAAACATTAAAAAGAACATCTACTTCTTGGGACATACACCTATGGCATGCAAAGGACAGTATACACTGCACATTCAGCACCTGCTAAATTACAGAACACCTGTCTCTGTTCATTATCCCCAACAATTAGAATCTTACCTGTCTAGCAACTTACCAATTAATTACAGAAACTAAGACAATAAATACAGTTTCAGTAACTTTATGCATTATGGTTTCTAAAAATAATGTATGTAACAATGTTGCTATATTATGTAATGTTAACCTATATTATAAAAAGCTTTTATATCAGCTAAAAAAAATTTAAAAAGTTTACGTTCTCCTGATAGGTTAAAAACCACAGGAGGCGATACATATAAATGAAATACATATAAATTCAATTGCAACACTATCATAAATTCAATCTCTTCTGGTTCTACAGCACCTGTAGAACTACAAGTCCCAGCGCTGCCAGGGATCTACACATTGGCTGATCCCGGATTAAGGTGTTATTACAGCATCAGCACAGAGAAAATACCAGACAGAGAACGTTGCACTGTGTCCCTTCCCTTTGGATTGTAAGCTCACACGAGCAGATCCCCCCCCTAACCTTATCAATAACAGTATTGTAAAGCGTTGCACAAACTATTGGCGCTATAGAAATCCTGTATAATAACAATATTGTGTAATGAAAATGAGTTTACACATAAAACATTTTCTTAAAAGATACTGCTGGATACTGTCTACTAAAATTAGTAAAAAAAATTGAAAACTAAAAGCAAATGACAAAACATTAATGACCATTATATGCTAAAACTACAACAGTATTAATGTAGCTCCCTGTATTGTATCAATACTATTAAAACTATACAGAAATGTAAATCTTCCTTTAAGTCAAAATTAAATCTAGGGGGAAAAAAAAAATACCCCACGGCCAATAATAACAAAAACAACAACATCATAAAGTTAAAATTGAAGACAGTAGTAAAGGAAGTGGTTTTGTAAAGCAACACACCTTCTAATGTACAAGCATTCCCATACCTCTCAAGCCTTGCTGACAGGTCAGTAGTACAATGCACCTTTGGTGGAGGAGTCACTGGCAGTCACAAGGTCTGTAGCTCATGCATATGTTTATTGGTCAGCAGCAAAGGACCATTTACATTCCTTGGAAGGTATTTGCTCAGGGCACCTGTAATTAGGCTACGTAGGTGGAGCTGATAGGGAGGGGGCAGGCTTAACATTTCTTATTAGCAGTACACTCCATAAGCACAATAAACATTATCAGGGACATAAGGTTTTGGTCTTGGGATTTGAGTAGAAAAAAGGAAAATCACTTCACGGGCATGAAATTTCAACAGTTTGGGATTTCATATACATAATGCCCTTTCAAGGCAGAATAATAGGCGCCCATAGCGGAGTGATTTAGGTACAAAAAACTTCGCCCTAGCACAAGGCGTTGTGCAAACAGTGTTACCTAGCAGATTAGATAAAGTGTAGGATTGCTTGGCAGTACAGTGATCTGATAAAGAATGGAGAGAACTGGGCAATGGAAGAATACAATTCATTTGGAATATGCAAAGAGTATCCAAAGCTATTTCTTGTGTGCTGAAATCTAAAGGTATATTCAATGCCAGTTCTTGTAACTGTTCCTGTAAGATTTTCATACTGAAGACTTTCTGGCAAGTTTGAACAACTTTCATATCTTCCAAATCACATTGCATTACAAAATACAGCCATACATACCTGTAGAAGGAGATCATTGTTGGCACCTGCTAGCACCAATGGCTGAGAGTCCTGTGTGATCAGATTGTGAATGTATGAATGATTACCCTAGCAAGTATTTATTGTTACACCCGATACTAACCTTTACCAGCAATAGGAACATTGACCAAAAACAAGTGATAAGTATTCACAGGCATCTCATTGACCTCTAACTTATCCATTTCACTTGACTTTAATACTGTAGGGATCTGCCATCTAATGTCTGTATTTGTAAATAGCCATACTGCTTATCACGGAATTAATAATGTACAGCACTCCCTGCCTCTGAGTTGTTGGGTTGGAAACTCCAGAAGAAGGATGTGAAGAGAGAGTGTCTAATACCACATGTCCTGCTATGGAGGAGCCTCTACTAACCCAGACCAGAATCAGGGATTATTAGGAAAGTGTTCCTATGTTTAATAGTTCTATCCTGTTTAGGGAGGGCGCTATCCTATATGGGGAAGGTAATTTCTCATAGGCCCCCAGAAGAGGGTTATGCACTTATCCATTAAATGACTGTTAACAGATAGGCTGGGCTCACAATTCCCACACGCATCTTTCATGTGCTTCCATTAAAGTCTACGGGGCCAAAAAACACACTATAAGAACCTACACCCTTTTCCAGGTTGCATAGAAGTATATTGCATAGTTCTGATTAGCGCTTCATAAACAATAAGGGAATTCCTCTTGTCATGCATCAGCTATGACAAATCAGACTTAAAGCTGATCTCCATGTTTTTTGTCACTTTAAATCGTTTGTTCGGACAAGCTGGTCGAAACGAATGATTTCATTCACTGTTATAGTGTCTCTAAGCGCTGTGTAGCGCCCAGAACAATGCATTATAAACATCTTTCTTCCTGTTTTTTTTATAGGTGATCACATTCTCTCGGTTCTCAGCTGCATAAGGCGCTTAGAGAGCTGGGGGAGGAGAAACGGTAGCACACTGGTCTTACCAGTGAATAGCTGTGCAGGGGGGCGTGTGAGCAGAAGTCTGGTCATTATAGGAGAGCAGGCTGAGTTCCAAGCACAGCCAGAAAACTGACCATGGTATGCTCTCATGCCTAGCATGGTCAGTTTTTAATAGGAAAACAGGGGGACTGGCAAGATTATCAGGAAATAACCTTGATTATGATCACAAAGAACTGCCTTTAGGACGAATTCACACATATACAATGCTAAAACGCAGAGCAGTTGCAGCGATTCAACCAGCTTTATTTGAAGTGTACAAAATGTACACTTCATTGACTGCAAAGTTGGGTGGTGTAATGTGCTGTGCTGCCTGACATTGCAGTGTGATTCAGGCCAGTGCACTGCGATAAAATGCAGCAAGTCTGCATTTTATCACAGAACACTGCAGAGCTAGCTGCATTGCAATGTGAATGGGACATATAGGAACAATTGTTTCCTGTGTGTCCCTGTGGTGAGTGACGTTTTACCATGCGGTAAAATGTCTGTCACTGCACGTGTGAATTGGCCCTTAAACACTTTTTTGACACTGAGCACATATGGAATATGCATGATTGATCCAAGTTGGACTTTTCAACACATTGTAATAGATACACTTTTATTCAGTGGTGTCACTAGGGTAGGTGTCACCTGGTGCAGTGAAACAGGGTGTCACCCCCACCCCCCCATTTGGCCCTCTCCTGTTTCATCCCCCCTTTGGACTCTATCGTGTCTCAACCCCACCTCTCCTCATCCCCCCATCGGGCTCTCTCCTGTCTAACCCCTAACATCCGCCCCATCGGGCTCTCTCCTGTCTAACCCCTAACATCCGCTCCATCAGGCTCTCTCCTGTCTAACCCCTAACATCCGCCCCATCGGGCTCTCTCCTGTCTAACCCTTAACATCCGCTCCATTGGGCTCTCTCCTGTCTAACCCCTAACATCCGCTCCATCGGGCTCTCTCCTGTCTAACCCCTAACATCCGCCCCATCGGGCTCTCTCCTGTCTAACCCTTAACATCCGCTCCATCGGGCTCTCTCCTGTCTAACCCCTAACATCCGCTCCATCAGGCTCTCTCCTGTCTAACCCCTAACATCCGCCCCATCGGGCTCTCTCCTGTCTAACCCCTAACATCCGCTCCATCAGGCTCTCTCCTGTCTAACCCCTAACATCCGCCCCATCGGGCTCTCTCCTGTCTAACCCTTAACATCCGCTCCATTGGGCTCTCTCCTGTCTAACCCCTAACATCCGCTCCATCAGGCTCTCTCCTGTCTAACCCCTAACATCCGCCCCATCGGGCTCTCTCCTGTCTAACCCTTAACATCCGCTCCATCGGGCTCTCTCCTGTCTAACCCCTAACATCCGCTCCATCAGGCTCTCTCCTGTCTAACCCCTAACATCCGCCCCATCGGGCTCTCTCCTGTCTAACCCCTAACATCCGCCCCATCGGGCTCTCTCCTGTCTAGTTTTGAACCAGTGCCTGCTCTGTCAAGAATGGGGGTGACACCATTGCAGTCGGATATCACTTCCTACTTGATGGTGTCACCCCTGTGGCAGGTATCACCCGGGTTCGGCCAGCAACCCCTACAAACCCTATAGCACCGCTACTGCTTTTATTTAGATTATAAGTACAGTTTGTGATATCGAAGGTGGACACAGTCACTGTTTTATGATGTTTATGCTCATTATTATTATTTACAGGATTATACAGGATATATAGCGCCAACAGTTTGCTTAGCACTTTACAAAACGAAGGCAGACAGTACAGTTATGCCCTGTACACACGATCGCACATTCCGACAACAAAATCCAAAAACAAAATTGAAGTTCAATAGCCAGTGCGGCTCTTCTGCTTGATTCGGAGCATGCGTGGAATTTCGTGCATCAGAATTGTGTACACACGATCGGAATTTCCGACAACGGATTTTGTTGTCGGAAAATTTGAGATCCAGATCTCAAATTTTGTTTTTCGGAAATTCAGACGGAAAATGTCCGATGGAGCCAATTTCCGACAACAGGCTCCCGTCGAACATTTGTTGTCGTAAATCCTGACCGTGTGTATGCGGCATTACAATACAATTTAGTACAAGAAGAATCCAAGGGCCCTGCTCTCATTAATGCATGTCATTCATTTTTGCACATTGCATTTGATGCACCTTTACTTAGAGTATTCGGAGTTCTAGTTTATTATAGGTTGTGTTATTGCATACACAGGTAATGGTTTATAATATTTTTATGCACATTAACGCATTTGTCAGGAGTTTTTTGTACACATTTTATGAGAAGGCAAATTTTAATAATCACTGCGTTTGGTTTTTGATTGCGCTGCACGTTCTGGGGAATATCATTACTGTGGATGCGGGAACGCATGTCAATGCTGGCTGAAATCAAGCCATTGTATAGGTTGTAGGGGTTCTGTGTTTGGTTAAGTGGTGGCACAAAGACAACATTATTTGACATTTTCAAGCGGGAAGTTGAGCATTGGCAGCCTTCATGGTATTCCCATCAGCTGACCCCTTGACAATTGAAGCCGCTATAAATTTCAACTCTGAGAATTTTCAAGCATCATACCTCACAATATTTGATGGACCTTTTGCCTTATAATTTGAAGGCTATAGTGTCCCCACACATTACTATATAATAATCGGGTATGCCTGCCTCCCACTGCTTCTCCCCTTTTGGGTGCCTAAATATTCGTGACCACTTGTAAGCCTTTCGGCCAGGTGTGGCCCCCTTCAGGGTGGAGATAAGCGTGACCTCTCAGCACTTTCCAGGATCATTAATGGGGAAATCTACTGCAATCCTTATGTGTGTTTTTTAATAGGAAGTCTAGGGTTCAGCAAGCCTATTTGATGGAGAGGAAATATAAGAACCCCCTGAGGAAGACCGCAATACAGTTAGGTCGAAATGCATTGGGGCTTTTTTTATCCAGTCAATTGTGACAGCACTACTACCATTTAATCACTATAAGTTAACATTTTGAACTTGTACCCTTTTGGTATTGTCAATCTTTTTTCCCCTTCTATTCTAATCCTATAGTCTCGCATAATGTAAACCAGAGCTCATGTTTTAACCATTTGTATGGTACTGTCCATTTGTTCTTTAATAATAAAAATTACTAAACTTTTACAAGTACTTGTTGAGACTCTCAATTGCTGCTTTAAAAACCCCATAGGGAACTTTTCTCTTTTTTAGAATTTATATTCAGGGTGTGCAGTTGCTCTATATGTGTCATATCATGCTATAGTTTTTTCCCATTATAGGTTTCCTTTTCCCTTATACCCCCAATACTTGACCCTAACCTAAAACTAACAACTAGCCCCTCAAGGGCTTCTTAACACCTGAGGTGTTTCCTGGACTTTCTCAACACGTGATCACTATGATTGGCTGTTACAAAGATCACGTAATCAGGAGCCCATCCTACCCTCTATTGATTGTCAACAGTGACTGGGAACTCTTGGTGGTCACAGTGCTGAGTGGTCACAGTGCTGGGGGCACCAAGTGAACGCACTCCCAGCAAAAAACAGAGACATTGGCTGTACGTAAATATGTGGTAGTGTGGCCTTCTGCTGTGCTGCTACATATATGCACATGGTCGACATCAACAGGGCAAAGGGATAGAATGCAGAGAAATATGCATGTATGGCAGATATGTAATGTTTTTTTTTTTGTTAGTTTTTTTTTTATAATTTTGCCTTTAAATTGTCAGACTTCTATTTCTTAAGATAAGGAACACTGAATGGGCAAAGTGGTAGTGCCTGTAAACATTACGGCAGCTGCTGCTCTCTTTTTTTACCCTAGTTTACCTGATACCATTTATGAAACAGAAAGTGGTTGATCAAATGCCTCTTGTATATTGTACACAAATCCATTGCATGCACTGTAACATAAAATAAACAGAAGACCTAATCTCATAGAGGGTGGGAAGAACACTGGCTGTTTATAATAAAAACTAATCAGTACATAACAACGGTGTGGTCCTTAGACACGCTTAGACAAAGTAAACAGCACACCTACACAAAACAGCAAAAGAGAGATGAGAAAAAAAGAAATCCTAACTGAAACTCTCACTGCGAGGCTGCAATTTGTCAGTTCAGCGGGTAGTGCAGCCAACCAGCGGGAGAAAGGAAAAGAGGTGTGACCCTCATATGATTAATAGCTTGCAGTTCAGCAAGGATCTTACAAAAAATAAACATCAATGATAGCAGGAACTGATAGTAAAGAGGTGGACTCTTTTTTTTATATTAGTTTATGATCATCAGCAGTTAAATAGTTTTTAAAGCCAGTGCTAATTGAAACTGGGAACCCCCCCGCCCCCCAAAGGTTGATGTCATATGGGCACATTTTTGCACCGCCATTGCCCCTCATTTTGGTATAGTGATTTGTCCCTAAGAAATTATTTTCAATGGGATCCCTAACTTTTTAAAAGATTTTTCACATCATTTAAGATTCAGAGGCAATTGGTATCGGCGGCAAAATTGCTAGCAGCAATAGCTATTAATGCATCTCTATAGAATGTTGCTCGAATTGCTGAGGGAGAGTGATTTGTAGCAGAACACGACCCACTGGCACTGGCATGCTTATCACTTGTCGAGATTTTAGTCTTACTGGAAAACATCTGCAACCAATGGGTAACTGTACCCATTTCTTCACAAAATAGAAAATGATCCTTTTAGCTTGTGTGCACCACAGTGACATGTCCGTAGTGTTCACCATCAGTGTCAATGACAGAACTTCCCATGTACACATCCAATTGTACTCATAAGTATCTGAATCTGGTTGGAGGCTATGGTCAATAAGATATTTTCTTGTCAGATGAGTTTTCCTGACTGAGTAGATGTTAATTATTTTGGAGTATCCCCTAAACCCCTTCCTCCTGTTGGGCTCCTGTGCAATAAACCCTAAAAAGACATCTCTTAGTCTGAGCTCTAATTGTCGGTGTGCTTGGAATTGAGCTTGTGAGACTGGTAGCCTCTGTAGTAGCTAGGGAGAACCTGTCTACTTTAAGCGGTCCCTTCGGGGGTGAGCACTACATAACATTCTGTCGTTTCCCTAAGCCCTGATAAAAGGGGAATTATGTCGTCCCCCCCCCAGAAACACATTGGCTGTCCTTTGCACTGCTTGTTGTAACCAGTTGAACAATACAGACTTTAGTCTCCTAAGGATTTTTCATATGGCACTCTCTTTGACCTATTGTACTTGGATTTCTCAACTCGGGTGAATGTCCTCTCCTAGGGAATCCCATCTTTGTGATGATATATGGCAATTGGGCTCAGGTAATGACTTTATTCACATTTTAATAACCTAAAAGTCTGTGTCCGGCTCCCCTCTACCACTAGCTTTGGACTTTCTACTTTTAATGATGTCAGGGTCCATCTCTATTGGCCAAGAGTGCAGATGGAAAGGTTTGCAATGACTTTATGTGAAAAAAGTTGTTGTATACTTTTTTTCTTCCCTTTTACTTTCTTTCCTTTCTCTTTGACTATACATGGCAGGGCCCTGAATGGTCTATGACACCCTATAGGAAAGTCCCCGCCATAAACATTATACCACTCGCAGTTTTGCTTTTACGTACTATGTTCATATTTCAGAATATATTTATATTATTTCAAGCCTCAAGTGGGAATGGTGCACACTGTACAGCATACAGTATGATTGTCTAAGCTTGACTTGTCTGTCTCATAAAATGTGCTAAATGCCTTTAAATTGTTAATCTCTATAAAAAATGTCTGAAGGAGGCACTTGGATATCATGCATGCTTGCACCATCATTTTCGTCATCGAACCATTATTTTATGCCTATAGCTGGCTTAATGGTTAACTATACCCAAATTACAAACTTTTATAAACTGATTTATCTAAAAAAAAGTTTCACAAGCACTCACGGATACATAATAACAAAAAGGATTCAGTGGACTATTGGAACTGAGGGCATTTAAAACCAAGCCAAGTTATTATTCCAAGTACACATTGGACTTCCTACCCAAAAAATATAATTGCATATCTTATTTTGTGTTAACTTTCCATACATATCTAAAACCTTTACATGTGTAGTTATCAAAAGCAGTAGTAGCTCTCTTTTAAAGCGGTTGTAAACCCCGCTTTGTTATTTTTACCTACAGGTAAGCGTATAATAAGGCTTTCCTGTAGGTAAAATGAACATCTCCTAAACGTGCACCGTTTAGGAGATATTCACCCTTCATGCAGCTGCTGACGTCAGTGGACCATGCGCTCTGAACGTCCGGCATACTGTGCCGGATCTTCAGAGCTTCTTGCTGGGACAGAGGGCTCCCACGCGCATGCATACTAGCACATTATGCCATTGGCCTGCAGGTTTGTTTTTTCAGCAGTTTACAACCCCTTTAAGCCGACCATAGATGGATCAAACTTTGGCTGGTGCAGCAGGAATGGGCAGCCTATCTGTTTTTTTCGCTCAATTAGTGCCGCTAGCTATAGCCAAGAGCACGGATGAGTATATTTTGATGGCAGGGAGCTCTCCTCGCTGTCAGAATACAATAACTCTGTGGGAGGTCTTCCCCACAACACTGCATTGTGGGTCGATGGAGGAATTTTAAAGATTTTTTTTTTGTTCAACCCACAGGTTGAATTAAAACAAATGCATCATCTATTGCCTGCCTTACATGTCTTCAATATATATTTTATGTTAATAGTGGTATTAAACCCAAAAATAAAAATGGATTATATTGCAGCTTAACAATTCTTATGCCGTGTACACACAAGCGGACTTTTTGACAGCAAAGGTCAGACGGAACGAATCAGCCGGACAATTCGATCGTGTGTGGGCTTCATCGGACCTTTGCTGTCAAAAAATCAGATGGACTTTAGATTTAGAACATGTTTCAAATCTTTCCGACGGACTCGAGTCCGGTTGAAAAATCCGTTCGTCTGTATGCTAGTCCGACGGACAAGAAAAAGACGCAAGGGCAGCTATTGGCTACTGGCTATGAACTTCCTTATTATAGTTCCTTCGTACGTCATCACATTTAAACCAACGGACTTTCGAACAGACTTTTGTCCGTTCGTGTGTGGGCAAGTCCGGTCGTTCGAAAGTCCGTAGTAAGTCCGTCGAAAGTCCGTCAGAAAGACCGCCGGACCTTTGATGCTGAAAAATCCGCTTGTGTGTACGCGGCATTAGATGTGGTGACTGCATTTTGTTTTCTTTTTTTAGTTTTTTTCCCTTTATTTTCACCTGGTGGTCTGGCCAGTAACTCTGTTATATTTTAACTTTCTTTAACAGAGCAAATTGTCCAGCAAAAGTGGCAATTAGAAGGTTGAGACAAACCATTTAACACAGTGCTTACAATGGTCAGATTTTATTCATTTATGTAACATATTTATGCCAAAAGGAAAAAACCTCATGCTAGAATTTCTTAAAGCTAATTCCAGGTATGGATATTTTTGCATAGTTACATTGGCCCAGCTTAGACCATACCTGGCCGATCACTGCAGTAGCTGTACCTGTGTAACTATGCAAAAATACTCATACCAGTAATTTAAATTTAAAGTGTTAGCTTTAGTTCAGCTTTAATTCATTAGTCACTTATGTACAGTCCATCTAAATCTGCTGGTGCACGTAACACTACCCTCTTACCAGACTGATAGCGCTGCTGTCCATGGTGTCTCTTTTGCTCCTCCATCCAGATTGAGGAAAGTGAAAAAATAGCGCTTGACCTATAGCGTTATCTCATTGGTATTGCTATCTTAAAGTATTGATGCTGATGTACATTATCTGGTTTCCAGGCTGCCAAACCAGCTACTGACAAGGCCTGTGCTTGCAATCACACTGGAAAAAATAACATTAAAGGTCCAGTTCACTTATAGTCTGTTCACTTTGTTGTCAATAAAGCCCTGATGAAGAGAGCGGTCTCGGACCCCTGATAAGCCATGGCTATTTTTAGAATTGTCCCCCTGACTTTTATTGGAATAAAGTTTTATCTGGACCTCTTAGCAGTGGTGTAGCACTTCAATTTTCATTTTTGTACCATTCAGATTGGAGACTCCCTAAAACAGGGTGTGTGTTATTGGCCCAATCACCAGGTGAAATAAAGAGAGAAAGCAACAAAAAAGGGAAAACTAATGTGCACATAAATTTAAGGATTATAAGAATTAGATTGCAATACATTACATTTTTAGATTTTTGTTTTTGGGTTTAACACTGCTTTAAGAACAGTGGAACTTTCAGTCAGTAATGTGTAGTCAGTTTGTTGCTGTTTACTTTGTTCCACCCTTGTGTGTGTTTTTGTCAATCCAGGCCTCACCTTAGTAGGATAGCTCCGGAGCCCAGCATACTCCTAGGTACCATGAAACTTCACCTGTCCAAAGGCTAAAACACTTAAGACTGATTTACAAATGCTGTGGCAAAGAAGGCAGAGCACAACTGAGGTTGCTACACATAACAACCAGCTAGCTACTCCAGTTCAGCTTTAATTGTAATTCCAAAAACCTTAGTTTTACTTCCTAGTTTAAATTAACATCCTGACTGGAAAAAAACTGACTTAAGAAGCAGGATTAGCACAAAGAACCTATGTTTTTGGGTCTGCCCCAACTATGTATAAATATATTTGTTCAGTTATATCTGACTCTTAGCGATACTATGGGCCAGCTAGCTGGGCACCATGCCTGATACTCTTAAAAGCCTTCCTCCAAAGACTTTTCTTTGCAATTTTCTACTAGGTAGGCCTCCAGGTCTTTCCTCAGCCCTTCCCAATATCTTGGGAACAGCATACACAATGTGATAACATATGTGTCCAGGCAAGCCGATAGAGGGGTACCACCGGGCCTCCTGTAGGAGGCCAGGGCACACAGGGGGGGGCCCGGACAGCAGGGGGACCGGTGCAGCAGGATGGGAAAACAATTACAGAAGGATGCACTGTGTCTGTGTCTCTCCCTCCAGCAGCTGAAAGCCGGGTTCTCCCCCTCTGTCTCCTGCTGGCGTTCAACTGCTGGAGGGAGAGACACACTGTACCGTTCTGTAATTGTCCTCCCATCACGCCGCACCGATCCCCCTCCCTGTGCTGCCCCCCACCCTCCCCGCGGCCAGCCTTCCTCTACCGCCGGTACACAGGTGGATGGAGACTGGGAGAAGGGGCCGGTATGTAATTTACCAGCCACTTCCTTTTCTGAGTTGGACACAGTGAGCGATTAGTACGGATTGCTCCTGTGTCCATTGATAACTGAGCATAGTAAACTGTTTTCTTCGGTTAATGAATGAACAGAAGCCTATGTTTCAAAAAATTTGTAAAAAATCATTTAAGCAATACAAAAAAAAAAATTGTAATTGGTGGGGGAGGGGTGCGCTGTCAGGTAGGCTGTACAAGGGCCCTGTCATTTCTAATGGCATCCCTGTATGCGCATAGACAATTTTACACACATACTAGGGCCAATTAACCTACCAGCATGTCTTCAGAGTGTTGGAGGAAAACATAGTACCCAGAGGAAACCCATGCAATCACAAGGAGCACATGCAAATTCCATGCATATAGTGTTTTTACTGAGATTCAAACCTACTCCCTGCAAAGCATTACAGCTGCTGTATGTGTACAGCCTTGTGCAGCTACAGTACATGCTCTTCTTTAGGTAGGTGGTTCACAGAAGCAGATGCCTGCTTCTAATCCCCCTCTCCTCTGTAAATGAGCCCTTACACTTCTAACATTATTTCATTTTGTCTTTGTCTTCCTGTCTTAATGACCCCCACATACCTCATTTCCTACACAGGTGTCATAGGTACAGGTAGTGAGGCAAAATCTCTCTGGGGGGGTCACAGACAGAAGTAAAAACCTCATATGAAATGCAACTTTTTCCCATACTATCCAAACCGTCAGGCAGTACACAGGGACTAGTGACTTCCTGGTATGAAGTGACAAGCCTCCCGACTGTGCTCCTGCACTGTCACCCTGTAACATGCACCCCTGGTGGAGACTTCCAGTGGCCATGTCAACACACATTATGCAGACACGGCTCACTATTGTCATTACAAAAAATTTGGTCCACAGCAAGAAGGCAACAGATGCTTAAGTAAGTGCATGTATACAGGAAATTGCTGTTAAAAGCTGGAGGAAATGAGCAGGACTGAAATGCAACAAAGTATGAAAAAGGTGTAAACAAGAATCCTATAAAAAAATGATTACAGTATAAAGTACTTTAGCAAACTGAATGCCATCCAGTCAAGGAGACATAACTAGCAGTCTGTTGCAAACACACACTCCATTATTAGCACAATGTCACATCAATCAAGTAAACCAATGTTTTTGGGCTGTGCAGGGTCCCTTCCTCGCAGTGATATAGTGGTCACTCTACATCGCCTTGAGTAAGGGATCCTACACAGCCCTGAAACATTGGCTTATTTGACTGATGCAACATTGCACTAATAAATAAGTGGATACAGTATGTTTGCAATAGACTGCTGGTATTGTGTCCTCGTTTTACTGTGATTGCGTGGCGCCATCTGCCACTTTCACTACGAGCAGCCAAACACTGAAAGAAGTGCCCTCCTCATCCTTTGATTCCTGTAAATGTCAAAAATCTGATCATCTCATTACAAACTGTACAAGATGACTGGAGGTCTGATGCAATGTGAAAGCCTCAAGCCACTGTCATAGTGTACAAAGTTGGCACCATAAGTCGGTGAGACAGTTTGGTCATGGTGCAAGCTACATGCAGATAAAATCTGAAATCTGTACCTGAAAATCTGTGTCGATGAAATGAAGAGCAAGGTTATTATGCAAAAGCACAGTATATGATGTAAAACAAGCAGACAAATTACCATAATAGGAAGGAAATAACAGAAACTTCCCTAAAGACCGGGCTTCATCTGTTTCCTTAGTGCTGTTACTACCTCTCCATGTTATATGATGAACGCTAAAGAGGTGACTGAATACAAGTGGAAACTCTGTGAATAACACAACCCAAGCCCCAGAGTAAAGGCAGCATATTGCTATGTGAGGTATGTAACTTTTGAGAAACATTCAAGTACACATCTTTAACTATATGGAAAATCAAAATGGCCTTGGTTATGTAGAGATGCAATTTTTACACTGGAACGCTGGTGTGTCTGCATTAGTTGTAGCATCCGTGCAATGCAGTCTCTGCCACCAATAGAAAAAACAAAAAAGGAAACAAATCAAGTGATAATAAAGTGCCATGGATTGCCAAGGTGCTACACAGGAGCTTATATATGTCAAGCAGGCAAATTCATATCGATCCTGCCAGCAATCCACTGAGCCAACTTCCTGTACACTTTGCCTGTGCTGCACTGACATCTCAAATGTTATTTGCCTTGCCCCTGCCCTGTTCACTTCTGAACTACCCAACTACAGGGGTTCTGTACTTTTAATACACTTCCCATCCTAGAGTGGCAACACTGCTTCTCCATAGACACAGTACATTGAGCATTGTTACCGTAGGACAGGAAGTGTGTTACAGGCAGGATCACCAGGTGATAAGGGGATAAAAGCCATGAAGGGAACAAAAATCTTAAAGAAAATGAATACAGCCAGCACATCTTGTCAGTCTCTCTCTCCCTCTCTCTAGCCGTCAATATCCAGTCAAATTCATCTTGTCCACCAGTCAATTCCAACAGGAAATGTTCTTCATATACACATAAAGCATACCTCCCAACCGTCCCTGATTTGGAGCAATGTCCCTCTTTCCCCCCTCATTTGTCCCTCATTTTGGTCAGATCCATATAGGTGTATATAAAATGCACTTTTTATCTTTCAAAAAGTTTTTCCCAGTGCTAAACTTTTCATCCAATTTTTAAATTGCTGCATTTGTACATTTTAAAAGCCAATATAAAGGAATAGTAGTGGTAAAAAAAAGTCCTGGTGGATTTCTCCTTTAAGGGGGTGTGGCAGGGGGTGTGTCATATGCCTACATACGTTTGTTAGTAGGTGTCCCTCATTCCCATCTCAAAATGTTGGGAGGTATGCATAAAGGTTTAAAGCTGAACTCCAGGATAAGCAAATATTGTCTAAATTATTTCAGCATGTGTGCGCTTACTTGAATCTTGGCATCATTTATTTAGTTCTTCTAGATCTGTGCAGTGATCTATTGTGAAACTTTGCCTCTGTGTAGGAGCTTCCTTTAATAAAGACCGCTCCCTACTGCTCTCTCTTTGTGCAGGGTGACAGGTCTTGTCCTCACCCCCTCCTGTAGTTTTCTGCAGGCAGCCTTCAGTGGGTGTGGCCAGCTGGGTCCCACCCACAGCTCTGCTCTCGGCACAGGCTATGTACAACACAGTGATGATGCCATTACTACTTTTACAAGGTAATATTAGGGTTTGCAAATGCATCTGGTGCTCACAAAGTAGATGTATATCCTTTGTGGTTGTTAAGGAATATAATAAATAACCTTTTAATTATTTTATACGTTTATCCAAGTTCCCCTTAAAGGCTTTGCATTTAATCCCACACAATACAGTTTCCTCTTTGTACATTATGAGTAGAATAAGACAGGTCCGCCTTTTTATAAAAAATGAGCTTCCTTCACCATTATGAAAAAACATATTAGGCTGCTGAGCCATAGCAGTGAAAAGCACACACCTGTAAAGCTGTGACAAGCTAAGGATAAACAGAGCCCTACCAATCAAAGTCATTTGTTTAAAGATCCACTCGACTATTGTGAGAATGTCTTTCCATCTCAGCGCTGTGTGGAAACAGAAAATGTTGTAGATCATTGCATCTGTTTATAGTACACCACTTAGACTGTATGCACAACTCCCGAATCACAATGGGACTTGTCTATGTACCTGCTCCCTGGATAAACACAGAATCAGTGCTCTGGAAAGTGGCAGGTGACAAGCAGGACGTCAGCGTTGGGGGAAGGAGGAAGTCCTGAAATGGGATAGCTGACAAAACAGTACAATATAAGAAAGAGTGTACATACAACATAATAAAGTATGGGCTAAATATGTGCCTGCACTGGCTGATTGGATGGAATTTATTTTTAGAATTTCTTTAGAGATAAAATAAAACTGACAACGGAAGTATCAGCTTTTTGGTTGCTATTGAACAGCAATTATAATTTACACAATGGCTGCCTATGGAGTTCCCTTTGGATCACCTCGACACTATATGAGCATTTGGCAATTATGATGAATGGTCATATCTGTCACTGGTAACTAGAAAGCCAAATCTGTCCAGACTGGACACACCTGAGCTGACCAGACATCTGGCCATACCCTTCCATGTAAAAGTGTCCATAGTCATTATAATTATCCCTGAGGACCCTTTCATACATTTTATATATAGTAAGCCCCGATTCACAATTAGCGTTAGTGTACCCAGGCATAAGTAGTGTCTCTAAATTGCTTGGCAATTACACAACTTGTAGTACAGGAATAGAATCGTGTTTTTTGACCTCACAGACTTTTAAAACAGAGCCTTTAAAAAAATTATCACGTGCTTTTTAGGTGCTTCCATTAAAATCTATAGGGGCCAAACACATGCGATTCTGCCCCAATGAAGCTCATGTACTTTTTTGAGTTTCACAGGACAGGAAATATGCAACACAATGCTCTTGTGTGAATGGGCCCCTTGAGAACAGGGGGATTCTTCGCCTTAAAGAGGTTGTAACCCTAAAATAAAAAACGAAATAAAAAGATCCTGTTCCCTTATAGCAGGTTAAACAGCACAGTGCTTGTGCTGGCTAATCTGTCCCTCTCTATGCTGTAAAAAAACAGGTTGATCCTGCCAGTTCCTGTGTCTCCCTTAGTGTGCTGACCCTGGTAATAATGGCTGCTGATCCCTGATTACCGTGGTCAGGTTACATGCCTCCATCATCCCGTTGCTCACCTTCTCTCCCCTTTCCTCCCTGCCTGTCAGCTCCTGTGTGTGTGACCTGTCTCCTCCACCCCCCTCCCCTCCTGCCGCTATTAGTAGTAAAGTTAAATAAATATTACCGCCAGCCCCTCTGTTCTACTAAGCGATCCTACACTGTATATATGTTTTTATAAAATTGTCCCTGTAAATACCTTATTTCAGATCTTTTCTGGCCGGTCACATGACCTCCGGCTGCTCTCCTCCCCTGATCTAAGGGCTACAGTGGGAGGGGCTGAGCAGAGAGCACAGCTGTCACCTCCCGCTGTAGCCCTTAGATCGGGGGAGGAAAGTGGCCGGAGGTCATGTGACCGGCCAGAAAAGATCTGAAATAAGGTATTTACAGGGACAATTTTATAAAAACATGTACACAGTGTAGGATAGCTTAGTAGAACAGAGGGGCTGGCAGTAATATTTATTTGACTCCACAAATAGTTTAAGCATTGTCATGCATTGTCATGCTCCAGGAATCATTAAGGTGTGAATGGGGGTTAACACATGTTTTGGTGCATGTTAACTCAAGAATGTACATACATAAAGGTGTTTATATGAGTTTCTCTGTGTTTTATAAACTTTTAGGTAGATTTCCGAGTGTGTTTTATTAACTCTTGGCTGACATAGATAATATATGTGCAGGGGAAGAAACAGGATTGCCCTAAAATAGGCATATGTCAGATACTGTGATTACCTATATTTATGGGTATATACTGAACATGACTTATTTAGGGGACAGAAGCGAGCCACTCCTTAAATTTTGTTTAAACAGCAAATTAACTAAACAAAATAATGATTATAGCTTGCCATGAGATTTAGCTTTCAAAGCACATTGCACAATGACACAAGTTGGATTATTAGGGAACTATTTGAAAGCCATTGCATAAACTGAATTATAGGGGATCTGTTTTGGTTTAGGTAAACGGAAAGGTTGCCAAGGGGAGAGGTTCCATTAGTAAGTAGTAAGTGGCATAATAAAACACAGTAAACACTAGATCGGGGCCGACAGTGTGCAGAATACAATGCAACGCCGGCAACAGATCCTGTATAGATGTATTTAACTAAAAGATGCAAAGAAAAAAACAAATAGTAGAAAACCCAGATGTGTACTTTCAAGATTGCAGTTGGGATAAAAAAGGATCAGAAAAAAAGGATTGGAACACCAAAATAGGCTGGATTCATATCACTGCCTTGTGGCTTACTGCTGTCTTTAACATATGTTACCACAAAACACTGACATACATGCAGGCACCCTGACGCACACATGCAATAAGAAAAACAACTTACCTCTGCTATAGCACATCACAACATACAGGTGCTGCATTGCCAAAATTATAAAAATATTAAAAGTGCATTGACAGCCTATTCAAAAAAGAATTGTCTGTCTTACCGTAAGCCATGAAAAAAAGCTCATCAACGCACTCTTAACAGTTTGAGGGGACCACAGAGTCCATTCATGTCTATGCACTTGAGCTGCAGCATACAAAATAATGCATACATGTTGGTTCATACCTGAGCGGTTCCCAAAGCACTTCAGCATTTAACATCAAGATTTCCATTGAAGCTCGAAAAACGTGCAGAGCTTCTTTGAAGCAGAGTTGAGTATTTTTAGCCCCTATGAATTTCAATGGGGAAACCTCAAAATGCACAATTTTTTTGCCTCTACTTCCCGTAATCACTAGCTTTCCTTAAAGCAAAAACACTTGAGTCTGAAAATGCCCCAAAAAAACAACCTGTGTACAAACACACATAAAAAAAAGTTTCAAAAGCACGTAAAGAAGCTAAAGCTTATGGTTATGGCTTCCCTATAAAACTCACTAAACTGCAGTGTATAGCTGTAAACCAGCCATAAGGTAAAGAATAGGATATCTACTTGAAATGTATTTTCATGAAACAAATTCATGTGTTTTACCACAAAAAAATGAACAAATGAGGGGCACACAGACAAGTACCACTGTATCTTACAAGCATAAAGGTTTTTGTGTTGAGCAGACAACTTTGCACTTCTATTTCTTGCGGGAAAATAAGATTACAGTAGACCTTCACTCAAAAGTTAAAGTACCATTCGTCCTCCTCCTCCACATTGCCCCTAATTTGACCACTTAGGCCCCCTCCAACTGCAGTCCCCTATAACATTTCACATGTTTCAAGAGGTTGCAGGACCCGTCCCACAGTGATGTCGTGCCATAAGCAGTGGGGAGCCAACTGGGAGACATCAGGAAATCACAGCCAGCTCCCAAATCCAGATGACAGCCCCGGAGAGCAGAAGCCAGGCAACAAATCAACTGCGGCAAATACAATGTTGGTCTCCATGGGCCAATACGGGTTTGTTTCTTATAAGTCAGCAGCTACTGTATTTGAAGCTGGTGCCTTTTAATTGTTTTTGCCATTTGAATGTTTTTTTTTTTGCTGCATTTTAATCAGAAGATTTTTCATCTTTGGTGAGCTTACAAAAAAACGCGAAAAAAACACGCAACATAATAGATGTCAATAGGACCATGTCTAAAAACGAATGTAAAATGCTTGTAAACAGTTAATGTTTTTTTGTAAAATCTGTGGATGGATAGATACATTTTGTGTATAGATAGAATTTTGCATGTTTCATCAGACTTTTCCACAGAATTACAGGAAATGAGTGTGTGGCAGGTGACCGATCAGCTGACAAATGATTGCAACACCAGCCTGCAAGTTATGCTTCTCATGACCTCTCTGGCCAGCACAGAGAACACTGTCATTTGTAGCTGTCAGGAAAGCCGACTGTGCGTTCTTGCATTAAATGACCAAGTGCTGAAATAAAGTGAAAAGAAGACTGCATTTTCTTTTTCTTATTTGATCAGCTCCCGAAAGCAAAGCTTCTGAAGGAAACAAAGCTGACCATACAAGGGCAGATTGGCTCGGCTGATGTTTCTCATTCTTTAAGATTGGTCCCATTTGCAACAGACGTGAGGCTCCAATAAAATATATATATATATATATATATATTTTTTTTTTTACACATTTACTTTTTTTTGGCTGTAAAACAGGGTCAGTAGGTAAGCTCACGCCCATACAATTAAAATAAATTCAACAAATACAATATCTAGGTTGCTTATCCTATAATTGATTACATTTCAGTAATTAGTAGCAGCGCTGCTTACATTGCCTGACACCAGGGGCGTTGCTAGGTCTACAAAAGATCTGGGGCTAGAGCCCATAGCAGCGTAGTAAAGAAAGTCATATGCTTGGGCGGGCATACACATGTATATACAGTAAAATACGTGTGGGTGTATAAATTTTCCCAGAGAGCCCCTCGCTTACATCAGGGTCCCCAGAGAGCCCCCCTTACATCACCTTACATCAGGGTCCCCAGAGAGCCTCCTTCTTACATCAGAGTCCTCAGAGAGCCTCCCCCTTCCATTACGGTACCCAGAGGACCCACCACTTACATCAGGGTTCCCAGAGAGGCCCCCTTACATTAGGGTCCCCAGAGAGCCTGCCCCTTAAATCTGGGTCCCTAGAGAGCCTAGGCCTTAAAATCAGGGTCCCCAGAGAGCCTCTCCCTTACATCAGGGTCCCCATAGAGCCCCCACACTTACATAAGGGTCCCCATAGAGCCTTCCCTCCCCTTGGGGACCCCTGCAGAGACTCGGGGCTATTGGCCTCAGATTCGGGGCTATAGCCCCAAAAGCCACCCCCTAGCAACTCCCCTGCCTGACACTCAGGTAGCAACCAGATGGAAAAACTATTCATACCACTGCTTCTACACGTTGGATATTCCAGCATGCTGTTATGATCTGAATGCCATCTGACGGCTGGTGATGGCTTATCAGGGAGAACAATATTGATCGGGACAGGTTTTGTAGCCCAGTGTTTCTCAACCTTTTTTAAGTCAAGGTACACTTTAAAATGATGAACAATCTCAAGGCAGCCCATTCTAAAATGTAAAAACTAAACGAATAGTTTTCCATAATACAGTGGCATCCACACGTTTGACACCCCAACACTAGAGGCGATTTATTCTTGCAAAGCAAATACATCTTTGCACAATGGTACTGACTAGCGTTCCAGCTTTTCTCAAATATGCTGTGTTGGTCCCTGCTGTCCTTCTAATCAACCTATAATGCCCCATACACACGAGCGGATTTTCTGCCGGAAAAAACTTGGATGGTTTTCCTGACGGAATTCCGCTCAAGCTTGGCTTGCATACACACGGTCACATAAAAGTTCTCTGAACTTTCGACCGCCAAGAATGCGATGACATACAACACTACGACAAGCCAAGAAAATGAAGTTCAATGCTTCCAAGCATGCGCCGAATTGTTTCCGAGCATGCGTAGGAATTTTGTGCGTCGGAATTTGTACAGATGATCGGAATTTCCGATCAGGACTTTTTCCGACCGAAAAATAGAGAACCTGCTCTCAATCTTTTGCTTGCTGGAATTCTGCCAGCAAAAGTCAGATGGAGCAAACACACGGTTGGAATTTCTGACCAAAAGCTCACATCCGACTTTTGCTGGCAGAATTTCTGATCGTGTGTATGGGGCTTAACAGTGATGGCGAACCTTGGCACCCCAGATATTTTGGAACTAGATTTCCCATGGTGCTCAACTACACTGCAGAGTGCATGAGCATCATGGGAAATGTAGTTCCAAAACATCTGGGGTGCCAAGGTTCGCCATCACTGACCTATAACATCATCGGCTGTTAGGATGCCAGTGACTGGCCTGCATAGTGCCCAAGGTTGTATTGACAGCAATAAAAACCTATGGCTTTGTGTAACAAAAAAGTAGTCTTGATCCATTGCTGCCTTGATGACAATTTTTGGCAATTTTTAGAACCCAAAAGGCACCCTGGTTGAAAAAGGCTGTTCTAGCCTGTCCACCTGTAATGGCAAACTAGTGGTATCTGTAGGAACCCGGAGACATGACATCCAGAGGGACGGGACAAATACAAAGCTATGCATTTAAAGTGCATATACTGTACACCCCTTAAGATACTGCTGTAAAGATGCAACTTGCAGGATTTAAAAAAACAAACCACTTTGCAAATCTAATACTGTACTATAGGTGTAGTTTTAAGTGCTGTAAAATGCAATTAGGACCATAGGTAAACAACAATAAATTAACATACAGTTCTCCTATAAAATGTACAATATCTACATTAGATTACAATGTAAATGTATGAAAACATTCCATCCAGTTTAAACAAAATGTTTCTTTATTATCAGTCAGTCAATTGTAATAAAGAAATCTTTTTTATGACCATCTCTCCAATAACAAGACGTTATCGCAATGAATGATAAATTGATCAATTTAAAGCGGACTTCCACCCATTTAAAAGTCAGCAGCTACAAAAAGTGTAGCTGCTGACATTTAATAATCAGACACTCACCTGTCCCACGATCCAGAGATGCGGGTGCAGGAAGCCTCGCTCCTCTCCCCCCTCCTCGCCGAGGTGCTGGCATTCTAACTGTGGTGGGCGCCCGGCCCGGCTGCGCTGCACGCTTTGAATGGCCGGGCAATCTCCTGGGACCTGTGATGTGTCCCAGAAGATTGCAGGGAGGGAGGGGGAGGGGTGAACTTCCTTCGGGGGCACGGCGGAGCCAGGGGAGGAATTGGCAGCTGGGTGCCCGTAAAAACAGGATACCCTCTTCTCCCCCCAAAAAATGACATGCTAAATGTGTCATGTCAGGGGGTCACCTGCACTTAAAGCGGAAGTTCAATTTTTGTGTGGAACTCCGCTTTAAAGTATAAAAACTATAAATGTATGTCATTTGCTCTCTTTTGGTGTGTTATTATACCATTGAAAGTGTTTTAATATATCTAATAAACAAGTGAAAAAAATTTCTGCTCATCCAGCTAAAATTTTTGTCAGCACAAGTCTGCCCACTGGCAGGCTGTTCTCCCAGCACAGCCAGAAAACTGACCATGCTGGAATGGATGTGCTTTTGTGGCTAGTGTGGTCAGTTTGAAATAGGAAAGCAGGGGCACTGGCAGGAACACCAGGGATTTCACACAAAAGGAGCAATACAAAGAGAACAGGAGACTTTTTAACACAAGTACATGGTACAGCAGGCACATGAAATGGTGGGATAACATATTCTTGAACTCCAGCTCACAATCATTAGACAGTTACAGCATCAGTTTTGCTTTTAAATATAGGTTTTACATAAATGAATAAAAGGTGACCATTGCAGGCACCCCAGTCAGTGTTAAATGGTTTGTCTCAACCCTCTAACTGCCTTTTTTGCTCGACAGCTTGGTCTGTTAACCTCCCTGATGGTATTCCCGAGTGTGGCTCGGGGTTAAATTTCAGCACCATTAGCGGTAACCCCGAGCCACATTCGGGATTACATCTCAGGATCCTGGTGCGGTGTTACTTACCTTGTCCCCAGGATCCTGCGATGTCCCCCGCTGTGTCTGCAGGCTCCGTCCTCCTCCGAAGCCTCTCCGTGCCATGCTCCGTTCCCTGCGAGCGTCATGACGCACGGGGGCGGAGCCTGGCGGCAAATTCAAAAATATGTAAAAATCATAACACATACAGTACTGGAATCTTACAGATTCCAGTACTGTATAAAATCATTTCACTTCCCCTTTGTCCCTAGTGCTTTGTCCAGTGCCCTGCATGCAGTTTTATATTATATATACTGTTCTTTCTGCCTGCAAACTTGAGATTGTCCATAGCAACCAAAAAGTGTCCCTTTACGTCAAAAGTGGCTTTAGACCAGCTAGAAAACAGCGATAGTAAATTAGAACACTTGCAGAATTGAGCGATAGTGAATCGTGGGGAAATTAATTTTATTATTATTATATTATTTTTTTTGAATTATTTATATTTATTTATTATATTATAATTTATGATTTTATGTTTCAAACTTCATCATACCAGGGATATCTACTAGACTCTTGGTGGACAGATCTAAGTATGTTATTGCTAAGAATTACAGACCTACAATATAAAACGCCAAAATTCTTATGCAAAATAATTGTACCGCTTTGAGACGCAAAAATCTGAAAGAATCATACCGCCAGGGAGGTTATAGAAAGTTGATAAATAACAGCCTTAGGCTGGTCATACATTATACCTATTCTTATTCAATTTCCTTTAGATTTACCTTCAGCGGTGTAGTGCAAGGGCCTGCCTGATTGCATACAAATTGAAAATGTTTAGGTTTGACCTCATATTATATGATATTGGTAAATATAAAAGGAAATTGTACAAGAAAATGTTATAATGTATGGCCAGCCTTCCTGGCTGGACCACCAGGTGAACATAAGGGTTCGATCACACTAGGGGTTGAGCCGTGCTTTTACCAACACTCAACCTGCTACCCCCTTTATCTGCAGAGGTAACAGCTGGGGTATTTTACTCGAGAAACCCGCATCCAATTCACATCTGAGTGAACCCACCCTTATGGTTCGAATCTCGGCCAGTTCCGGGTGAGATTCAAAGCGTGTATGGCCAACCGAATCGGGACACAGGACAGCTCTGAATTTCTGAAAAGACCACCACATATATTTTGCACTTTCAATTGTCTATTTATTTGTTAGAGTTGACATGCATTTTAAGGGCTTGTGTACACAATCATTTGTTTCTATATGAACTGAACTTTATTTATCCAGCCAATGTGATTGAAAAAGCAGCTCAAAGCAAATTAAAAGCATACCGAATAAGACCTGCTTCTTATTCTGACACCCGTAAACATGAATCCTAGGGAAGATGAACATGGCACATCATAAAAAATGCCCAGTATGCCAGTCCCATCACCCCATTTGCATTGGCTGTTAATTGCAGCTTCCGGTAAGCCCCACCACAAGTTCAGTTTTTCCTTGGACACCTTCCCAGAGAATGCCCGATGTTCTTGGATCTGGTGCCCCATACACATCACACTACAACGTAACAAAAAAGTGCACTTATGTTCCACAATGTGCTGCAAAAGTCTGTAAAGAGGACATTGGCTGTTCCTGGGCTATGCTAAGCCTCCCACTGCTGCACCAATGTGTCGGGCTATTGCCCACCAATCAATAAATGATTGGCAGCAAAGTCATGTAGAAAATTTAAATCTCCCTACAACGCCTGATTGTTTGAATTAGAGGTAAGTCTTGTGAATGTCAGCAAGCATAGTTAATTTTCTGTCTTTTTGAAAGAACTGCTTGTTAACAATTTGTTTCAGGACGCTCCCTTCTGATACTGCTCAACCTTTGATCAACTGAATAGGGTAATTTGCTCTACTTGGAAATTAGCTTAAGATAACAAATCAAGCCATTTAAATTGAACATATAATAGGTTTTAAAGCTATACCTACTGAATCCATTCACTAACCTTATCAGTGCAATGACCAAAAGAAAAATGAAGCGCTCTTTCACACTGAATGCAAAAGAACCTCCAAAGTTGTGGGGGGGGGGGGTTCTGCCTTTGGTAGAAACTGTCAGTCAGAAGGCAAGGCCCAAACTCTGCATGTGTTGTTCCAGCCGCAGAACTCCCAACTGTCCCTTATTTCGAGAGACTGTCCCTCTTTTAGAACCAAATCTCTCTGCCCCTTTTTCCTCTTTGGTTGTTCATCTTTTTGGATCTGATGTATGGACCTGTATAGAAAATGTACTATTAAACTAATTAAAGTGGTACTGAAGTCTAAGGTTTTTTTTTTTTTTTTTTTTACCTCAATGCATTTTCTGCATTGAGGTAAAAAAACACTCCACTACCTGTCCTACCCACCCCCATCCCTAAACACTTACCTGGCTCCTGTCTCAGCTCCAGCCTGGCTGTGTGCCCCCATAGACACACACAGCATTGCTCCCTCCTCACAAGATTTGACTGACAGCAGCAGGAGCCTGTGACTCCACTGCCCTCAGTTCTCCTGTGAATGCAGGAAGTTAGGCCTGGTTCAGAAGTGAATAGCACTATAAATCTTGCTTTGCATCCTACAATACCCACAAATAATCCATGAAACCTGAACATGAAATTACTTTTTCAAAGGCCTATTGATTTCTCTATATGGCTTTTATTTTTGCATCTTTTATTGGGGAAACAACACAAGACTATTTCTAAATCAACACAAGAGATAAAAGACAAAGAGTGTTGATTTATTACCACCTTTCTGTAGTTGACAGGGGGTAAGTAAAGCTGGCCATACACTGTACCAATTAAGACCAATTCCTGTTGGCTCAGCCAAAATTCATGCAGTGCCGGTGTCTTGCCGAGAAAGTTCCCTTGGCGGATAAGGACCCCCCCTGTACTGCGCTTGCGCAGTACAAATGACTAGGAGCCGCCGAAAATAGCCAAAGATGAAAAACTTCAATCAGCTGTACACGACGCCTGCGCCCTGTGGGGTCCAGGTTGAAGCTCCACCATCCAAGTGGACCTAGAGGGAGAATAAAATAGTGCCGAGCGAAGCGAGCCCGCGAGGGGCCCTCTTACAGGCACCGTGTACAGCTGATTTCTATTGTATTTGGCTTCCGCTATTTCCGCCGGCTCCTACTGCGCAAGCGCTGCGCCTGCGCAGTAGAGGGGGGTCCTTATCCGCCTAGGGGAACTTTCTCGGCAGAACACCGGCACCGCTACGTTTTACAAAAGTGAATTGTTAAATTGCTTTTGTGGAAGAAGCCTCTCAGAAAATTGTCAGCAAAACAGTGCTTTGCATCCAATCAGATGCAGGTACTGTTGGAGCATTCTGACAGATTCATCCATCTGTGCTATTACGGTGGATGGAGAAATCTGTTAGATTTCTTTCCTGCAAGCTGAATGAAAATAAATCTATACATGTAAAAAGGAGAAGTGGACTTCTCAATCAAAGCAAACGATATCTAGAGGAGGTATTACCTGAAGCTGAGTTACCTTAATATAACAGGGAGGTACAATTGATGGTGATTGCCTGATTTGAAGATCCTGATAGTGGTAGTGAGAGGGGAGCACTTTAAGTGAACTGTGAAGTGAAGGAGGTTTCTTTTATTGTTATTATCTCTAATGGACCACACTATATTATTATTATTAGAAAAAAGTCCAGAACCCCCTATTAAGTAACTCAGAATGACATCAAATGCAAGCTGAATGTAGCTGAAAGCATGCTGCATATGACCATCTAAACTGTCACCCGTCTATAAGGGGCGCCGCCCCCCTAATCCATGTGCCCAGCTCCTAATCTACATGCAGGGTGCCGGACGCATGGATTTCAATGGTTTATTTTTTAAAGCACATGATTAGAGCCTGAGGCTCTAATTGGCTTAAAAAAAGGGTGGGTTACAGGAACAGAGCACTGTGCCCGGAGCCCACCCAGTTCTGTGATAATAGTGAATTAATATTCGCTATTGTCTTTCTGATTTTCCTCCCAGCCAATCAGGAAGTGGGTCTTAGGACTCCCGGCCAATCGGGTCTCACACCCACTTCCTGTTCAGCTGGGAGGAGAAGCAATGGCCCTGGAGTAAGGAGTAGCTGGAGCGAGGATCCCTGTCATCTGCCTCCTAAGGTAAGGAGGCCTCTGATCACTGTCTTCCCCCCCCATCTCCCGTGGGGGGAGGGGGGTAGGAGATCACTGCCTTTTCGTCCTTCTCGCGCCGGGGGGGGCGGGGTTTGGGGGGGAATTGCCACCTTCCTGTCCGTCTCCTGCGAAAAAAAAAAAAAACACCTCAGGTCGGAGCAACTGTACTAACAATTCCATGTTAGTACAACGATCTCCCCTGCTATTCTATTGTTTTCTGACAGAACACTCCGGTCAGAGCTCTTAGCTATTGGATGAGAATGCTGATCGGGAGCCGATTGGCAGACCTTTTTGGTCATGCCCCTTTGACAGCAGCCGGCCGAACTTCTGTCAGACTGGCTGCAGCACACACGGGCCGAATGTCGGACGATTTCTATTGAACCCGCCGATGCTGCCCGATATTGGGCTCATGTGTACTAGGCTTAAGAAAGAGTGCATACATGGGAACTGTGCACTGATTTATAATATAGGTGTCAGCTGCAGATCACTGGGGAGGCTCCTGCAGATCACTAAGTGGGGTTAAGATCCAATCTTTGATATCACTACAATTATTATTAGCGAACACAAACACAACATAACTTCCAAAATTTCTGCTAAACTTAAAAGATAAAACTTTACGGAGTTAATATAGCTGTGTGTGTGAATGAGGTCTTGGAGCTCATTCACGTGGGTGCTGTGGCCTGTACAGTGTGAATTAGCACTTTTTCATGTGATTGGAGCTGTGTGCAGACAACCTATATTTTGCTATTGGGATGCAGCAACTGTACAAACACAGCCATAGGTGCGTAGCCATAGGCTGTGTTTGTACAGCCACTGCGTCCAGCCACACAAACAGACCACTCACTCACGCTGTATAGGCCAGAGACCCCATATGAATGAGTCTTCATTTTTTTAGATTTTTGCAATGTTTTATAATTTTTTCAACAACCTTTACACTTTGTTTTAAGTTTTTTTTTCATAACATTGAGGTGAATTGGGGGGGGGGGGGGGGGGGATTTTGGTGAAATATCTAAACAGACTCTTGATGTCTCACTTTTGGGACAGAGAACGGGACTGGGAATATGAATTCTTCATTCGCTTGCTCTGCAACCTTTGCTCTGTACAGAGACGCCTGTTCATTCACAAACTAAAGCATAGTAAACACAGTTTATTATGCTTCAGTTATGAAGGACTACAGTAAGTGATTGGTACTGATCACTCATTGTGTTCATTCAGGAAAGGAGGGGCCAGTAAATAAGACGTTCTCCATCCTTAAAGATCCCATTGTGTGCCTGCAGTTTCCAGCAGGAGAAGAAAGAGGGGAAGCCAGCAGAGCTGTAGGTGGGGGGCACGGGCAGCAGGGGGAAGAAGATGGGGATTGGTGTGGTGGGGAGTAATTACTGGAACTGACCCCCCCGCAGCAGCTGAAAGCCACCTTCTCCTCCTCTCCCTTCTGTTGGCTTTCAGCTGCTTCAGAGACAGCCATACAGGGAATCAGTTCTAGTAATTGCCCACCCCCCTCCCCACTGATCAGCCTCCCTGCCCACATCCAATTCCCCTTGCTGCCCTGGGCCCCGTACATGAGGACTAGTAGTACACCCTTATTGGTGGCCATGCCTCCCTCCCACTCGTGTTCCATCTGTCATTCTCATTCAGTGTCCCTCCCACTCGTGTTCCCAATGTCATTCTCATTCAGTGTCCCTCCCACTCGTGTTCCCAATGTCATTCTCATTCAGTAACATGTTTCATCACACAGGTATGCATAGTTTAAGGTATGAAACTAAAAAGACAAATTTCTATCACACATGCAGTGTATAAAAAAAAATCACTTCCTTATTTTATGAATTCTCCTAAATATGAAAAACAAGCAGTTTCATTTCCAAGCACAGCTTCCTCTTTGGATCAGCCACACATTGTTTTCCCAGCTCAAAAAGTCTCTATGTATGTTATCTGTTAGAAGCAAGGGTCACGCAAAATATTATATATCACCCTATCTTTGCTTTGTTATTGCAGTCTCACCTACCTGAAACAGCAAGCTCATCGATTATTAAATCTCATGTGATTGCAATGTCAAAAAGAGGAAACAAAATCTCAGCAAAAAAGTCAAACATAATAAATCTTATAGAAATCCAGTGGTTGGGTTTATGTATAAGCCGTTACTAGTCTATGTTGTGCAATCACAAGTTCCCCAATGCATGTTTTGAATAAAGCTAACTTTTTTCCAATACACTAATACAATATACTAATACATGCAATACACTTATACAATACACTAATAAAATATACACTAATACAATATACTAATACAACATACAAATACACTAATACATGTAATACACGAATACAATATACTAATACAATATACTAATACACTAATACAATATACTAATACACTAATACAATATACTAATACAATATACTAATACACTAATACAGTATACTAATACATGTACATTAATACACTAATACAATATACTAATACACTAATACAATATACAAATACATGTAATACACGAATACAATATACAAATACATGTAATACACTAATACAATAGATATTTACCCTCAGGCCCCTTTCACACTTGTGCAACTTGTCCTGCGACTTGGGACTGCAAAGTCGTTTGACAAGTCGTACCCCATGATTTCTAATGAGTACCATTCATATCTGTGCGACTTCAAGTCGCACCAACTTCAAAGTAGTCACTGCACTACTTTAGTCCGACTTTGATGCGGGTTACACAGGCATTCCCTGAAGTCATGGCAAAATTGCGTCAAAATCGTGCTACTTTAAAGTCGCAGTAGCGTGAAAGGGGCCTCAAGCATATTTATCATAAGGATGACCTTAAGGTGAACATACAAGGAAAGAAATATAGAGGCTGCTATTACTGACCTTTTCTTCTGAAAATGCTATCTGCTTGGCTGCCGTCACTGTCCTGGAGCAAATAAGCAGATCGGGCGTTATGATTTGCTCTGATTATATTGGTTGCGTTAAGTGACTCAGAAAATGCTGAAGCCAGAGAGTCAGGCAACTGACATTTTCAGAAGAGGTCATCAGTGGCAGCCTCTACATATCTCAGTGCTTTCCGATGATTAAAGACAATAAATGGTTGCCAATGCCATCTGTTATTTTTAAACTCAGAATGATTGGGTAACACAAGGTGAGGCCAGGCTGAGGTTTTTTATTAAGAAAAAAGGACTATTGCTGGGTTGCGTTATACTGCTCATGGGCTATTTTTATGATCTGGGTGTACTGTGAGAATTTGGCACTGGTGTGTTTCTATGCCAGGTTAGTCCCTAACACACAGGATCTTGGCAAAAGAGATGATAGAATCAAACAAGGGGTTCGCTTTACATAAGAGTGATAAAATTAGGGTTACAGGGATGGTTAGCATGAGGGAGGACTTAAGGCAATCACTTAGCACCACAAACTACCAGCCTCAATAACTAATGCATAACGCTAAACTGATGCCTTAAAGCTGAATTTCAGATATGGCTTGTATTGCATTGTTAGATTTGTCCAGCTTGGATCACTGCAAGTATGCATATGCCATACACTATATTGTCAAAAGTATTGGGACACCTGCCTTTACACGCACATAAACTTTAATGGCATCCCAGTCTTAGTCCGTAGGGTTCAATATTGAATTGACCTACCCTTTGCAGCTATAACAGCTTCAACTCTTCTGGGAAGGCTGTCCACAAGGTTTAGTAGTGTGTCTATGGGAATTTTTGACCATTCTTCCAGAAGCGCATTTGTGAGGTCAGGCACTGATGTTGGACGAGAAGGCCTGGTTCGCAGTCTCCGCTCTAATTCATCCCAAAGGTGTTCTATCGGGTTGAGGTCAGGACTCTGTGCAGGCCAGTCAAGTTCCTCAACCCGAAACTCATTCATGTCTTTATGGACCTTGTTTTGTGCACTTTTGACAATATAGTGTACCTCTGGGATCCATGTGGAGGCTGGATACCATTGAAGTAGTCTCTGCCGTCATAGTAACAATATGGGATTGCTTGCACGCCTTGCATTTTTCTCAATGAATGCAAAGCATTCTCTAAATGGACAAGGTGGGGAGTTACATAGTAGTTGGGACAGTAACGTCATGCTTTCTGCCTTGTCCAATTAGAGAACTCTAGCATTCATTCAGAAAATGCAAAGCATTCTCTAAATTGCTCCCATGCTGAGTGGCATACCCCCCGTGTTCCAAATGTATCAGACCAACCATTTAGCTCAAGACCCAGAAGCAAGTGGAAAATATGTCTCAACCGCTTGTTTTTACTGTCCCCCAACTGCAAGTTTACACTTGCTTTGTTTTTATCACACATTAAAACAACTACTGCTTCAACATGCATTTTTGATGGTTCTGTGATGCTTTTTTGAAGCTTTAATGAAGCTTAGCAAATGCCCTGCGTGTTGATTTTCTATTTTTTTTAAATGGGCTTAGTAATACCCTAGCTCAGCAGATCCCCAGTTCATTAGTACCCTCATTCAGCAGATAGCCCACTGAGTAGCGCTTTAGTCCCCAGCTCTGCTGACGCCCCTCTCAGTAGTACCCCCAAGTCTGTTGATGCCCCATTCAGTATCAGCCCCCAGCTCTGCTGATCCTCTGGTTTACTTATCCTCCCCTCTCTTCAGTGCCTGGTCTACTTCTGCTATAGGGTTAATTATATTGCTTGCATGCTATGTGTGACATCTGCTAGTTTCTTCTGCTCCAGTTCCCCAGCTCTGCTGATACTCTGCTTCTCAGTCCTCTCTCTCTCTCTCCAGTCCCCACACACCTACTGCTATATTGCTGCCATGCTGCACACCACATGTGACATCTGCTGGTTTCTGCAGCTCTGGTCCCCCAGCTCTGCTGATCCTCTGCCGCTCAGTCCTTTCTCTCTGGTCCCCCAGCTCTGCTGATCCTCTGCCGCTCAGTCCTTTCTCTCTGGTCCCCCAGCTCTGCTGATCCTCTGCCGCTCAGTCCTTTCTCTCTGGTCCCCCAGCTCTGCTGATCCTCTGCCTCTCAGGTCTTTCTCTCTGGTCCCCCAGCTCTGCTGATCCTCTAGCTCTGCTGATCCTCTGCCACTCAGTCCTTTCTCTCTGGTCCTCTGGTCCCCCAGCTCTGCTGATCCTCTGCCACTCAGTCCTTTCTCTCTGGTCCTCTGGTCCCCCAGCTCTGCTGATCCTCTGCCACTCAGTCCTTTCTCTCTGGTCCCCCAGCTCTGCTGATCTTCTGCCGCTCAGTCCTTTTTCTCTGGTCCTCTGGTCCCCCAGCTCTGCTGATCCTCTGCCGCTCAGTACTTTCTCTCTGTTCCCCACATTGCACACCACCTATGCTGTCTGCTAGTTTCTTCTCTCTGGTCTGGACCCTGCTCACCTTCCTGCTGATCCCTGCTGCACACCAGATGTGACGTCTGCAGCAGACACTCCTGGAATATACATGAACCTAAAGTGACTGCTGATGACCTGTTTCCCAATGCATCATATCTCATACCTCCAATACCTCCAAAACAAAGCAAAGCTAACTTTGAATAAATGCCCCTCCAATGCTGCAGACGCTATTAGGGGGCGAAAAATAGACTTCTGTGGAGGCTTTGGAGATGATTTGAACACAGAGAAAGCAACATAGGGTGTCATTTTTGAAGCAAAACAAAAGCAACAGTGTGTACAGGACTGTAAGGTAACCATTTGAATTAGTGAGAGGTGCTTTGATTTGCATTCAGAGTGCTTTAAAAAAGCGTGTCAAATGCCACATTTTGAAGCACGTGTAAACATGGCATTGGGCTGTCACTGTGAACATACATATTGCAACTTCATTCCACCATCTAGTTTAGATCTACCAACTACTTTGTACAAGGGTGTATCCAAAGCTAAAGTAGGTTGTACAGGGATTGTACAACTAGATTATAATGTGTATGGCCTTCTTTAGTCCGAACGCAATGTGCTAGTGCTATCTGCCATTCATTCTTCATACCAATTAACATAAAATAAAATAAAAAATGCATCCCTACTGTTCTAGTATAAGTCTGCAACAGCTCCTAATTTCCCACACACAGCTCATTTATTAATCACTCTTTGGTGAGGAATGCTCACTACAAACACTCAGGTTAGGGTCACATCTATGCGGCTCTGCGAACCTTGTTTGCACAGGCACAGCAGCCCATTCATTTGTGCCCATGTTTCATGCAAAAAAAAATTTCCTGCACCTTTTTTAAAAAGCAGCCGGAGGGAAATCGCATAGTGCAAAAGCACCATGCGAAGCCCGCAACTGAAAACACGCTGCAGTTTTGGATGTGTGGGGGTGCCATTTGGAATGAAGCCCTGCGCGTTTGCAAAGGAGCAGCAAGGTTTGGCTGCGGGTGTGGGAACAGGTGCGATTTACCCGCTATCCTGCACCCACAACCACCCGCATGGGTGTGAACCTGGCCTTAATCCACATTTTTTTTCATAATGTATTACTGTAAAGAAGGACATTTTTGGAAATAGTAATTATCTATAGTTTCTATTTATATTTGCAGATTCCTTTGAGTTTTCTATTGTGACCTGTGGGTCATTTTATTGATTCCTAAATATAACAATAAATAAAACAATATTTATAAAAGAATGAAAAGTTTATAAATAACACAGCTGTTTCTATAAAATACAGCTTGTGCCTATGCTCACATACAGTTGTCTGAAACCAATTTAAAGTGAAAGGCGTAAGGAAATAAGGTATGGAATAATGGTGGGGTTGTGCTTTAGCCTTGGTTCATACTAGTGCGAGTTGGCATGCACAAGTAAAAAAAACACAGGCTGTTCCAATCAATGCGACTCAAGTTGCAGCAACTCCTAAAAAGGTTTTTGCACTACTTTGATGTGACTTCAATGCGACTTAGTGTCCCATAGACTCCAATGTCACATGAAAGTCATAGGCAACTGGAAATCGCACAACACCGGGGTTGCAACAATGTGAACTGAGGCTTATGTATTACAGCATTAAAGTGTAACTAAAGGCAAAACTTTTTTTTTTTCTTTAGTTTTGTATACGATCAGAACACCCATCAGGTATTTATCAATGTCTGTGCTCCCCTTAGGGAGATTGACCCTCTTTATTTGCCCTGTTTACTGTTATCATTGAAAGTAAAAAGAAAATTCCAAATTGACACCAGAATAGTAATAGAGGGGAAATCTTCTAATAGGGACACTAGTTTTGACATCCCAGTGTGATTTCCTCTCACCTCCCGCTTTGGCTATGGGACAGGAAGTGAAGGGAAATTTCCGTTATCGGACACGGCAAAAAAAACAAAAAAAACTGACAGGGGTTATATTCTCTTACTAAAATTTTGCTTTTAGTTCTACACCTACACACACACACACACACACACACACGACCACACACACACGACCACACATGGGTGGCCAGGGGCAGCCACTGGCAAGGATCAGTAGATTCCTGCCGGTAGCTCTGAACACTGCATGCACACAATATGTGCTAACAGCAGCAGCTGTCAGTGGTGCTGTCAGATTTGCCCTCTATACAAAATAACGACCGGCGCCGCCATTGTTCACGTTACAGTTACATGCCAATGCATCCCCGGCCTGACAGTGTTTCTGCAGATTTGTGCCCGCTCACAAGTTAGCTGCCGGTAATTAGACAGTTTGTATGTTGCCATAGCAGAGATTGCAGCTGCATACTGAGGTGGTCTTTAGCCGCCTCTGAATGCAGTAAACTATCCACAACGCAGATAAAGTCAAACTAGTAAGGAAATATATGGATTTCAAGGTAACAAGTCACCATTGTACCTTTTCTTTTATAAAGACATGAAGGTGTGTCAATACACAAAGTTTTTTTATATATCTTATCTACTTTGTACAAACTCAGATTTACTATACGTGTTCATTCTCCATAGTTCCACTTCTTGTCTAAAAAATCTCAGCAACCATCCATTCCCAGGTGACAATGACTTTGGCTTGCAAGACAGAGGCTTAGCGGTTAACATTTCTATCTTGCAGCACTGGGGTTCTTGGTCTGAATCCCAACCAGGACCCTATCTGCATGGAGTTTGCATGTTCTCCCTGTGCTTGTGTGGGGGTACTTTGGTTTCCTCCCAAACTCCAAAGACATGTTGGTAAGTTTGTCGGCTCCTGTCTAAACTGGCCCTAGTATGTGTATGTATGCATTTGAGGTAGGGACCTTAAATTGTAAGCTCTTGAGGGCAGGGACTGATGTGAATGTCAGTGGTGACCCTTCCATTAGGGGCGCCCAGGCCCCCTCTATCTACGCCACCCCCTATATGGCTAAGCACGAATCTATCCAAGACCGCCGCCGCCACCCCCTATTCATGCGCCCAGCTTCTTTCAGGGCGCCGGACGCCTGAATTACAGCGGCGGGGGTATTTTTTTTAAGCACCTGATTAGAGCCATAGGCTTTAATAGGCTTCAAAATAGGATGGACCCCGTTTTCCGATTGATTGAAAAGAGAATACTCCTGATTGGCCGCTGAGGAGGCGGGAGGAAACAGAAGCCGCCGATGCCCGTGGAGAGCAGAGGATGGGAAAGCCGTTGCCACCACCACCGCCAAGCAAGAGAAGCCGCCGGTGAATCGCTGCATAGATGGGGTAAGTGCACCAGTGCACCCGCCCGCCGACCAACCGACCGATGGAGGGTCACCACTGGTGAATGTACAATATGTAACACACTGTGTAAATTGATGGCTCTTCACAAATACTTAATAAATAAATAACACAGGTTACAGGTATCCACCACAGTCAGTTATAAACAACTAGACAATTGCAGAACTGTTAGCACTTGGTGGAGTGGAGTGACAGTTGCAGGGACATAAAAGCAGTTTCCAGTCACTAATGCTGGCCATACACTATACAAAAAAATCGACCAAACCCATTTTAGAAAAAAACAAACATTCGGCCGTGATAGTGCCATCATGTAATGGCCGATAAATCGCTCAGTGGACAAAATGAATCAATTTTTTGTTCTTTTTTTTTTTTTTTTTTTTACACATACCTAGTGCAAACAGTTCGGACGGGAAACACATTAACCTTTCAATTTATCGTTCGTTCAGCAGAAAATTTCCAAACTTCAGGGTTTTTTTCGGGTCAAAAACGTCCCAACGATTATTGATTTTGTGCCCATTAACTGCCCGAAAAATGAACAAACTGTCTAAATGACCGAATTTCGGATGATTTTTCGTATACCGTATGGCCAGCATAAGCTATGCATTGCTGTCATACATCCTATAAAATACATGGCTGCAGAAAGACATCATACCGGATATATTCCAAGAAAATAATGAATGATAATCAGCTAAAATCTACTTACACAACACTTTGTTCCATGTCTTTGGATAAAGATGAATAATGCGTTGAACGTCTTCTTTTTATAGTCATATGGGAATTCTAGAAGGATAGATTTCCCTGTTATAGAGCAGCAGTGGGAGAAAGTCAGTAAACTCCCACCTATATTTCAGAGGCCAGCAGACCTTCTCCCTCCCCTCTGTGCCCCCCTTCTAACCTGATTATCCAAGGTGAAGGTATCAGCTCCAGATAAGACCAGAAGGAAATGCTGTCAGCTGGCAGAGGAGAGGGGTCTCTTCCAATGTACCTGCGGCTGCTCTGTATTTAGGTCTTCATAGACATTGTTCTCATGCAAACAACAGGACAATGTGTCTGCAGTTGGAGAAAGGGGAAGCCGTCAGGGCTCTCCGCATTGTTTCCAAAATCAGAAATTGTTGAATTGAAACTAGCCCTGAGGCCAAGAGGGCAAGTCTGTTTTGTACATGGCCTTGAACAGCACATTTCACTCAGAGGGAGATACAGACATAAAAGTATCAGTATGGCTGATGTCACAATGGAACATCTTTAACCCTTCACAGCCACTAAAAAATATAACCGCGTCTTTAAAAAATACAGAGACATGGATTTCCTACTTCGAGGCTGAGATTTATACTATAATGGTTTTTTTTTTTTTTTTTTTTGTGATTTGAGTCATAGTGGAGAGATTTCCCTTAGGGTTCATTAACACCTGTCCAACGCACTTTACTGCAGAGCACAGCAACGCACCATACATGCAATAACGCTTTGCAGTGCCATTCATTTTCAATGGCACCCCAATGAATTAACGTGCTCTGCAGCACACCACAACGCGCTCGGTTCACACTGCCCCGACCTGAAAGTCGTGCAACTTTGCCAGGCGACTTCAGTGCGACTTGGATCGACTTTGAAGCAACTTCACGGAATGCCTGGGTAATCTTCCTGTAATGTCGGATCCAAATCATATCAATTAAGATGAGGATCTGACTTGGAGGTGACTTCCATTAAAGTCTATGGGCACAAGTCAGATAGAAGTCACCTTGTACTACAGGAACCTTTTCTGAAGTCGGAGCGACTTCAGTAGAGCTAATTAACCACTTAAGGACCAGAAGGATTTGCCCCTTTAATGACCAGGCCATTTTTTGCGATACGGCACTGCGTCACTTTAACTGACATCTGCGCGGCGTTGTAACCAAACAAAATCTATGACCTTTTTTTTTGCCACAAATAGAGCTTTTTTTTGGTGGTATTTGATCACCTCTGCGGTTTATTATTTTATTTATTTATTTTGTGCTATAAACAAAAAAAAGACAATTTTGAAAAAAAAAAAATTAAAAAAAAAAAAACAATATTTATTACTTTTTGCTATAATAAATACCCCCCAAAAAATGTAAAAAAAAAAAATAAATTCTTCATCAGTTTAGGCCAATATGTATTCTATATACATATTTTTGGAGTAAAAAAAAATTGCAAAAAGCGTATATTGATTGGTTTGAAACAAAAAGAGGGGTTTGGGACTTCATCATCATTTTTTTGCATATTGATTGGTTTGCGCAAAAGTTATAGCATTTACAAAATAGAGAATAGACTTATGGCATTTTTTTTTTTTTTTTTTACTAGTAATGGCGGTGATCAGTGATTTTTAGTGGGACTGCGACATTGCAGCGGACAGATCGGACACTTTTGACACTTTTTTTGGGACCAGTGACATTTATACAGCGATCAGTGCTATAAAAATGCACTGATTACTGTATAAATGACACTGGCAGAGAAGGGGTTAACACTAGGGGGCAATCAAGGGGTTAAATGTGTTCCCTGGGAGGTATTTCTAACTCCGGGGGGATGGGACTGACAAGGAGTACAGAGAGGTCGCTGTTCCTAATCACTAGGTCATAGTGGGTTTGGTGCGTAGGTATAGCGCACCCCTGGTGATGTTTCTCTATTGGAAAAATTGTGCTCGTCCATTCTGATGCCTTGGCAACCCATCCAAATGAACAGGCTACCAGAATGCAAAGCAGATAATTGCACAATTGGACAGGTGTGAATGGGCCCCCTAAAGAAGACCCTCCATGAAAATTGAAAATTTGCTTTTCTAAAAGCCCCCCAAGTATATTGGCAGTGTGCCAAGTATAACCATGGCACGCTGAGCCCACAGTGCCCCAGGACAACTTCTGCTATTACCTCTATAGCCTGTTTGAAGATTATATTGAATAAAGCCAAACTCATGAGGGAATTTTATAGCTTAACGCAGAACTAAACTGTATCTGAGCCCCACAAACTGAAAATACTGTTTGATTATTTTTTTTATATTTAAAGCAAACTCACCCATCCATCCAGGTTTCCCTGCTTTATTTTGTTCAGAAATCACTTTTAAAAATATCACCCTAGCATTTCCAGCAGCGGCCATCTTTAAGTAAAGGCAGTTAATATCTGTAATGTTTACTTCCTGGAATCCATCTGTCCTTAGCTCAGGCATGCAGGTAGTTACACTTTAAGTATAGATGACCAAACATCATTTCCTTCAGACATTCTACTGTACTGTATGTATAAACCTTGATAAAGTCAGTCACGCTGGAGAAAATCACTGGCTCGTGATTTGGCTGTAATGTGGCACTGTGTATCCATATAGGTAGGACAAGCTGCATCTTTTCCTCGACTTCAATCTCAATGCAGCTTATTTATAGTCACCTATGAATTTTAATAAAAAAAAAAAATAATAAGACTGTTCCTACCAAAATTGGCACTCCATCTTCTTTTAAAGAAAAGGACAGAGTTATATAAATAAATAACAGATTAAAGGACTTGAGGTATTTACCATAGTGACACATAAAGGGGAAATGTTATTTTATGTTCAGTCTAGTAGCTTGTGAGTACCCCTCCCATTTCAGACTTTATACTGACAGTGGAATTGCATTTGTTTTCTTACAGTTTGTGCTATATGGCAGACCTGACGATCTGAAAATGCTAAATTGCCTGCCTATCATACTGATCTGCTGTCTTCAGTACTTTTCACTTTGCAAGGAAATTTTACTCAGAGCTTAGTGAATGAGATGAAGCTCTGCTGACATAATTATCCAATCATGTACAAGCAAAAATGCTGTTTTAATTTTCCCTGTATGTGATTGGATATTCTTTGCAAAGTGAAATTTCCCTTCCAAAGTTATTTGCCTTTAGTAAATCAACCCCACTTACTCAGAACAAATACACAGATCAGGAGTTCCTGACTTCAGTTTCATTGTAGATGATGCATCCTTGTTCTGGTTCAGTGACTTTAAGTGATTGTAAAGTCAGAAGGTTTTTTTTATCTTAATGCATTCTATGCATTAAGATAAAAAGCCTTCTGTGTGCAGCATCCCCCCTCAGCCCCTCTAATACTTACCTGAGGTCCCTCTAGATCCAGCAATGCTGCAGGAGTGTCTCGGCTGCCTGGGACTCCCCTCTCCATTGGCTGAGACAGCAGTGTGGCGCCATTGGCTCCTGCTGCTGTCAATCAAACCAGTCAGCCACTGAGGAGAGAAAGGGGGCGGGGCTGGGCCTCTGCTCCATGTCTGAATGGACACAGGGAGCTGTGGCCTGGCTCGGGTGCCCCCATAGCAAGCTGATGATGTGGGGGCACTCAACAGGAGGGAGGGGCCAGGAGTGCCGAAGAGGGACCCGAGAAGAGGAGATTCCGGGCTGCTCTGTCCAAAACCATTGCACGGGGCATGCAAGTATAACATGTTTGTTATTTTTAACTAAAGAAAAACGAGACTTTACCATAACTTTAAGCTGGCCATATATTAATCTTTTGAACTGAATGATCAAAATTGATCTGATTCCCTCATCCACACACTTGAGGTATATTGGGGAAATCGCTCCCGTTGTCCTATTGTATTCTGATGGCAGGGAGACTTCCCCGTCGACAGAATACAATGATTACTGCTGCCGGCTTTAGCCGCACTTACTGTTTGGGAATAACCCAACAGGCTGGTTGTACACAAGTTGATTGATAGAACGACTTGTGTACAACCAGCCTTCCCATACATGGATTAAAATTCAACTGATCCCTGCTGATCCAGTCTAATTTTGCAGCAAATGCAGCCTAGTCATTTTGTTTACCACTGGTTTTGTTAAGGTGGTATTAAAACCAAAAATGTAATAAATTGCAGCTTACCAATAGATGTGTGGCTGCATTACTTTTCTTTTTTAGGCTTTTTTTCTTTCTTTTTTTTCACCTGATGAACTGGGCAGTAGGACAACCTCCTGTATTAGAGTGCTTCCAATCTGGATAAAGGAGCAACAAAGACATCTTTGGACAGCAGCATTGTTAATCTGGGGGGAGGGGAGTGTAAGATGTACTAGCAGATTTAGATACACTAACGAATTGAAGCCAAATTCCAGATATCACTTTATAAGCAGTTACACCAAACAGTTTTTGTTCCTTTTGGGGAAAAGGTTTCGCATAAATAAAAGCTGATCATTGTAGGAACCCCTGTCAGTGGTAAATGGTTTGTCTCAACCCTCTAACTGCTTCATCTGCATAACAGATTATTCTGTTGAAAAACAGCAGACTTACTGGTCCGATCACCAGGTGAAAATAAAAGAAAGAAAGCCTAAAAAAGAAAAAGCGAATGCAGCCACCACATCTAAGAATTGGTAATCTGCATGATAATAAATGTTTGCTTTTGGTTTTAATACCACATTAAATCTCGGAACTCTCATTGTGAACCTGCTCTGCTAAAAACTAACTGCAGATTAAATGCAGACAGATAAACCCCGAAAGTAAACATAGTACCTGACAGCTTTGGAGGTGTGTTTGCAACAAACCTAAAATGCACATTTTTTACTCTATACACTAATTAATGGCAGATTGAGCCATAAAGCATTAGTACATGAGGGCTTTTGATTATTCCATTCAATCTGAGTGTTCCATTTAGACAGATCCTATTCAACATGTAAATGCTTTGCAATGGCGTGATCTCTCCATACAGCAACATGCACCACCTTATATGACCTGACAGATAAACCTCCCAACATTTCTACTATTGTGACTATATAGCTCAGTGGTAGACATACTGTATGGGCTTATTTAATAAAGTAAGGAGCAAAGTACAAGCTGCAGTAACGCAGAACAACTGAGAACTGCTATTTATTGTTCCATTTGCTGTAAAATGATGAAAGGCGACATCTGGCTAGTTTCAATAGACTGTTGTACTGTACACATCATTGTCATTGTTCTTTACATCACATTTCCAGGTAAGCCTGTTGCTATGATATATTGGATGTCATGACCTACAGCCACTCCTTTATGCACTCACTTCAAGAACGCCACATATTAGCAAAACGTCACCCAACAGGTAAAGACAACCCATGAACTGCAGATGCCAGCCATTCAACATTACCATAGTTATATATAGTTACATAGTAGGTGAGGTTGAAAAAAGACCTCCAAATGTCCATCAAGTCCAACCTATGTGTGTGATTATATGTCAGTATTACATTGTATATCCCTGTATGTTGCGGTCGTTCAGGTGCTTATTTAATAGTTTTCCTAGATTCCCCCAGAGGTTCTCCCCCAGTGTATAGATTGCATTCATATTTTTGCCACCCAAATGCATATTTTAAATTTTTCTACATTAAACCCCATTTGTCATGTAGTTGCCCACCCCATTAATTTGTTCAGATCTTTTTGCTAGGTTTCCACATCCCGCAGAGAAGTTATTGCCCTGCTTAACTTAATATCATCTGCAAATACAGAGATTAAACGGTTTACCCCATCCTCCAGGTCGTTTATGAACAAAATAAATAGGATTTGTCCCAGCGACCCCACTACCCACCCTGACCATTCCGAGTACTCCCCATTTATCACCACCCTCTGAACTCGCCCTTGTAGTCAGTTTTCAATCCATGTACTCACCCTATGGTCCATGCCAAAGGACCTTACTTTGTACAGTAAATGTTTACGAGGGACCTGTGACAAATGCTTTTGCAAAATCCAGATACACCACATCTATGGGCCTTACTTTATCTAGATGGTAACTCACCTCCTCATAGAAGGTTAATAGATTGGTTTGGCAAGAACGATTCTTCATGAATCCATGCGGATTACTGCTAATGATACCATTCTCATTACTAAAATCTTGTATATAGTCCCTTATCATCCCCTTCAAGAGCTTGCATACTATTGATGTTAGGCTAACTGGTCTATAATTCCCAGGGATGTATTTTCGGCCCTTTTTAAATATTGATGCTATATTGGTTTTTCTCCAATCATCTGGTACCATTCCAGTCAGTAGACTGTCAGTAAAAATTAGGAACAATGGTCTGGCAATTACTTGAATGAGTTCCCTAAGTATCCTCAGATGCAAGCCATCTGGTCCCGGTGATTTGTTAATGTTAATTCTGTCCTCTGTTAACCATGGAGGTGCTTCCTGTGATGTGTCATGAGGATAAACACTGCAGTTTTGGTTACTGAAGCCCCCCGATTCCCTCATGAACACGGAGGAGAAAAATATGAGGATAAACACTGCAGTTTTGGTTACTGAAGCCCCCCCGATTCCCTCATGAATACGGAGGAGAAAAATACATTCAGTTTCTTCGACATCTCCCCATCCTTTGTAACCAGATGTCCTTTCTCATTCTTTATGGGGCCAGTATGGTCTGTCCTCCCTTTTTACTCTTTACATACTTAACCACTTGCCTACAGGGCACTTACACCCCCTTCCCGCCCAGGCCATTATTCAGCTTTCAGCGGTGTCGCACTTCTACGCTGACTATCTTTACCTCTGGGCCCTCCCCCCCGTCGTTTAGTTTAAAAACCCCTCTAACTTTTTGGCCATCTTTACTCCCAGCTAATCTGCACCCTCCTCATTTAGGTGCAGTCTGTCTCCTTCTATAGTACTGGCGATCGACCGAGAAGTCGGCCCAGTCCTCCTGGAACCCAAACCCCTCCTTACTACACCAGCTCCTCAGCCACTTGTTTACTTCCCTAATCCCTCTGCCTTTCTGGTGTGGCTCCATGTACCAGTAGTATTCCTGAGAATACTACCTTGGGAGGTCCTTTTCCTCAATTTAGCTCCCTAGTCCATAAAATCGTTCTTTAGGACACTCCCTCTGCCTCTGACTTTGTCATTGGTGCCAGCGTGCACCATGACAGCCGGGTCTTCCTCAGCTCCTCCCAGTAATCTGTCACCAGATCCGTGATGTGCCGAACCCAAGCGCCCGGTAGACAACATACAGTTTGGCGATTCAGGTCTTTGTTAATGGAGCGTACTTATTGGGAGGCTCCAGCCCTGGATCTGCCTCCCTGGCACTTCCCCCTCTAGACTGTCACCCATCTACACTTTTTTAGTGCCTGTACCTCTTTGTCTCCACCCGCCTCTGTGCTGGCCCCTGACGGCACCTGTTGTGCACGTTCCCGGCTCTCCTTTAGTATGGAGGGTCTTCTCAGTGCTGACAGTTGCTTCCCCAGATTCAGAACCTGGGCTTCCAGGGAAACAATGTGCTTACATTATGCACAGCAGTATTCGCCCTCGATCGGATGATCAAGGAACACATACATGTCGCAAGATGACACCGAGTTGCATCTGCACACCCACCGGGCATCGTACCTACTAATTTAATGAGGATTGGGGATTATACCTTGTCCAAATTACCTAACAACTAGGTTCCTGACACTAATACTCAACAAGACAATACACAGGTACTCGCAGACCAACATGCATTCGCAGACCCACTTGCACACACACACACACACACGTACTAACAATCCACACACACTACTCAGACAACACTCAGGTACAACCTGACACTAATACTCAATATAGCCCACGTGAACTCGCAGCACTCATGTACTTACAATACATAGGTACACACTCACTCTACACAGGTACTTGACCCCTGTTATAACCTCCTATTATGGACTCTGGTTTTTTACCTCATCACTTAGTCCAGTTCCACTTGGTCTAAGTTCCAGCAAGCTCAAAGATGAGCAGGCTCACAATGAGTTCTACAGAAAGTTATAAGGCCTCAAGCACCTGTGATCATTTAACCACTTCCCTTAATTAGTAGGCTGAAGGAAGCAAAGAAAAACAAAGCTGTTTAAAAAGTGACAGAAAAAGGTGTTAAAAAGCTACAAGGAAAAGCCCCAAAAAGAACCTAAAAACGCAACCCCGCAATCACCAGCAGTCCAAAACAAAACTTGTTCACACTCTCCACTCAAGGTCCCCACTGTTTAGCTTCCAATTAGCAGTCTGTCTACCACTATGCTAAAGTCAAGAGAGTCCACTCCTTTAGAAAGTAAAATTGTTGCTATCTTATATGGAACAGCTAGAATTGTGTCTAAGCAATTCCCCTGAAAATGTAGCTTTTCTCTTGAACTCCTGAAAAAAGGCATTGCACTTTTTGTTCCTAGCTACTTTTTTTCTGAACCCTCATAGATATTTAACTGAAGCATGGGTCTCAGGCAGTACCGCACAAGGTCATCCAGCACCCAGGGCAAAGAAGCCAAATGCTACCTCCAGCAGTCATCCGCTTGTCAAAATGCCTTGTATCAGAGTGAGCTTGCTATACAGTAAACTGCTGTGCCCAGGGCAGCTTCCCCTTCTACCCACCTCTTGTCCTGGCCCTGGTCTCAGGCACTGCTGCCTCTGACTGCTGTTCTCAGGCGACTAATCATGGCAATACATGCTTCGATTTTCTTATATGATCGATGTGTGATTTGATCAAAACTACTGAATCCTCAAACAATTGAATAGCCATAACTTTCCCACATGTGACATATCAAGTGGGTTGTCAACTATGGATTGATTATTCTTAGTAAAAGAGATCAATCAGAATGGAAATTGATCATTTATGTGCATTGCCCCAGTAAAAGTGAGATTTGGGTATGTGATTACTGTGCTACACACTGTTGTCGTTGTCAGAAAGGAAGCTGTATCCTAGGACCTGCAATGCAAGGATCTCCCCTGCTTTTGCCTCATTCATTCTGTGGATCTGTGTTTCCAGCCCCTCTCTACCTGTCATCATAACAATCATCAGGGAGCAGCTCTGACATAAGGAAGCAAAGCTCTGCCTCTTTCAAGAAGTTGGGGAATTTGTAGCTCATTGGTAGCATCAAACAGTGAGTTTACTCCAAGCCAGAAGTGTCTTCTCAGGGCTTTTTCTGCTCACTTTTATTTAAAACAAAGTAAAAATGAACAAATGAAAGTCTTTCCACGCAGGGGTTCTCACCATCATTGCAACAAACATAGAATTCAGCCTCACGGTTCTCTTTGCAGCTTCACTGCTCAGGCCTCCTGCCTTGGTCCTCCAGACCATTAAAGTGGGAGTCCAGCGACCAATTTTTTTTTTTTTTTTTAGGTCATTGAGACACTTTGCTAATCCCAAAATAATACTCACAGTTTGGGTGTAATATTTCCGCCTCTGTCTGTTTTCGTACTGAAGAAGAACTTTAAAAATGTGATGCTGGCTGTTTCCATCTTTCTTGTGGGCATGTGAAGCCCACAAGTATTGATTTCCTGGATGCGGTGAATGCTGTTCATTCACAGCTTGTTCACAAGCATGATCATTGTTCCCGCACTGAATCTTGGGAAGCCTGACACTAAGCTCCCAGGAGACAGTGCGGCGCCGGGGAAAGGCAACAAACACGCCTACTCCCATGGGAGGAGAGACAGGAAATGCCACAATAAAGTACAATATAAAAGGAAATTACAGCGATAAAAAAAAATTTCGTGCGGCATTTGAACATCTATGCAATTAACTGAAGGGGGTAAGATTAAGTTAAAAATTTGAGTGGAACCCCACTTTAAGCACACAGTCCCAGTGCTTGTGAATAAAATGCTGTACCTTTGTCAGCTTGACTGTTTCTCCTGCAGCTCCCCGCTGCTACATCCTCACAGGACGGGCCTTTGTGTGTCCTCACCTGGACAAGACGATGCGATGTGCACCTCACAACTCCCTTCACACACTGAGCCCCTCAGTAAGGTTGGGTTTACTGACCTCTAACTCTGGCTCTAACATGAATGCAGCACACACCTCCATCATTAGTGTTCTTACCAGAAAACCTGGCCCACGCTGCCATTTTAAACAGTGGCATGGGCTCAACCTGGCACAACCTCCACACAAAGGCCAAGGTGCAGAACAAGGGGAGTCACCTACATGATAGATCAATAATATAAACAATATCATCCTGCAGGGAGATCAACAGCAATACTGATGAATGGTTTACTGCTTTCTGCTTACTTGTTTGGGTTTAGCATTCACGGTACAGGTAGTCTTTAAACAGAACAGGTCTCAGAATCCTTTCCTTAAAGCTAAACTCCAAGCATATATGCAAACACCATTTAATGCAGTTATGTATTCTATTAAACATAAAACTTTTTTTGTACATAAAACTAGCATGAGTATATAAATCATTCCTGATATCATGTTCCTGCCATCCCTTACATAGCATGACTCTGACTGCAGGGAAGGGAAGGACAGTGTTTTCAGTCAATTAAACTCTCCTGCATTCATGCACTGACAGGAAAAATGGTGAGTGGATTAGAGAGCAGAGACAGCAAAGTTGTTGGCTTATCAGTGTATTGCTGCTCCTTCATTATCCAATCAGCAGGATCTTGGTGGGGAGGTGAAACAATGGAATAAACTCTAATGCCCTGTACACACGGTCGGACTTTCCGACGGAATATGTGCGATTGGAGCTTGTTGTTGGAAATTCCGACCGTGTGTGGGCTCCATCGGACTTTTTCCATCGGAATTTACCACACACAAAGTTTGAGAGCAGGCTATAAAATTTTCCAACAACAAAATCTGTTCGCGTAAATTCCGACCGTGTGTGGACAATTCCGACACACAAAGTGCCACGCATGCTCAGAATAAACTAAGAGATGAAAGCTATTGGCTACTGCCCCGTTTATAGTCCCGACGTACATGTTTTACGTCACCGTGTTCAGAATGATCGGATTTTCCGACAACTTTGTGCGACCGTGTGTATGCAAGACAAGTTTGAACCAACATCCGTCGGAAAAAATCCATGGATTTTGTTGTTGGAATGTCCGATTAATGTCCAATTGTGTGTACAGGGCATAAGGTTAAAGCTCGCCATAGATGGATCAAAACTTGGCTGGTTCAGCAGAGACTGGTCAAATTTCGATCCATGTATGGCAGACGTCAATCTTAGCAAAAACATTTTTTTCGATCAGTGGCTGCAGTCGCTAATCAGTTTATTCTGATAGCAGAGAGTCCACACTATCAGAATACAATGTCTCAGCAGGGAGAATTCCTCTATCCACCTCAATCATGTGGATGGTTGGAATAAAAACAAGTATCTATGGGCAGCCTTAGTTTAGATGTGCACGTCTGAAGATCGCCATGGCTCTGAAAAGCAATATGAACATGGCGTTTGACATACAGTAAAGCTTGGTACACACTATGAGTTCTTTTACGTTCAACCCAGCGGGTTGAATGAAAAAAAAAAAAAAACTGTCAGCAGGTCGGAGCTGCTTCACTAACTATCCAACATTAGCCCAGCGACCTTCCCCACTGGGCTATTGTGTTCTGACAAGGGGACGCCCCCCCTCGCCTGAACACTCCGATAAGTGCTTTCTGCCATTGGCTGAGGGCGCTGATCAGGAGCCAGTCGGCTGATGGTTTTCCAGCATGCTCGTGATACAGAATCCAGCTACACGGGCCAAATGTTGGCCTTTTTTTTTTTAACTGGCCGTTGTCTCCCGACATTCAGCTCATGTGTATGGGGCTTTAGTTTAGATGTGTACGTCTGAAGATTGCCATGGCTCTAAAAAGCGAAATGAACATGGTGTTTAACATGCAATAAATCCTGGTACAAACTATGAGTTTTTTCCGTTTAACCCAGCGGGTGGAATGAAAAAAAACTGTTAGCTCCAGTCGGAGCCGCTCCACTGACTATCCAACGTTAGTACAGAGATCTCCCTCACCGAGTTATTGCGTTCTGACAAGGGGACGCCCCCCCCCCCCCCCCTCGCCAGAACACTCCTATAAGCTATTGGCAGAGAGCGCTGATCAGGAGTCAGTCGGCAGCTGGTTTTTCCGCATGTTTGTCCTACAGAAGCCGGCCAAACGACCGGCTTCAGTCAGACCGGCTGCCATACATACAGGCCGAATGTCAGACGGTTTTTATGGAACCTGCCAATGTCACCCGACATTCGGCCCATGTGTACGGGGCTTTAGGAGACAGTGGGGGAGATTTACTAAATCTGGTGCATGCAGAATCTGGTGTAGCTGTGTATAGAACCCAATCAGCTTCTAATTTCAGCTTGTTCAATTGGGCTTTGACAATAAAACCTGGAAGCTGATTGTTTACTATGTACAGCTGCCCGAGAGTCTGTGTGCACCAGTTTTAGCCCCATAAAAGTGGTACCACCATGCAGCAACCGCATAGTGCCGAACACAACAGGGGGGATCATTTTTGCTGTGGTATGTGAACACCCTTGTCCACTGCTATTGCAACTTAAGGGAGGGAGGTTGGGGGTGGTAAAAAAAAATCAGCTCAATTGCATGTTTTTTCTGCCCCAACCACAAGTCTAAATGAGCCCTAACAGAGACTGTGGTGTGACTCCTGGTTGTGCTGTTTGGCAAAGGTGTATAAATATCATTAAGCGGGTGAGAGGAATAATAAGGCCTTTTGACAGATAAGACAATTAATTTATGTGTACTTCAACTGTGCTGTTCAGCTTTAACCTCAGACTAGTTGGAGGGTCTACTTGAAATGATTAAATTGAACTGATGCTGCTGCCAGACTTATCCACCTTACCAACCGCTCAGTGTCTGCCAACCCTCTCCTCCAATCCCTACACTGGCTCCCAATCACAAAACAAATTAAATTCAAAATACTAACCTGAACATACAAAGCCATTCACAACTCTGCCCCGAGCTACATCACCAATATTGTCTCCAAATATCACCCAAATTGTCCTCTGCGCTCTTCTCAAGACCTCCTACTCTCAAGCTCTCTCGTCTCCTCCTCCCATGCTCATCTCCAGGATTTCTCCAGAGCCTCTCCCATCCTCTGGAACTCTCTACCTCCACTGGTCCGGCTATCCCCTACTCTTACTAACATCAGAAAATCCCTGAAAACTCATCTCTTCAGGAAAGCCTATCAAGTCTCCAACTAATCTCTTACCACTTCCATCAGCTCATCCCCCCCCCCCCAGTTACAACCTTTTGTACCACCTGCCCCACCCTATTAGATTGTAAGCTCTTAGACCTCTTGTATTTTAATGTATTGTAACTGTATTGTCTCCTTTTATATTGTAAAGCGCTGCGTAAACTGTTGGCGCTATAGAAATCCTGTATTATAATAATAATAACTGTTCAACTTTCAAATTTCAACTGCAGAACAGTGGCTGAGCACTTGTAAGCCAATTGAGGGCAGGGACTGATGTGAATGTACAATATATATGTAAAGCGCTGTTTAACTGGTTGGTGCTATATAAGTACTAATAATAAATAAATCTAAGAAATGTATGAAATGGATATTTTCTATGTGATAGATTACCATTAGTTTATATTCAATACAATCTTGCAGACAGAAGACTAGGTGGTTCTGATACTTCTTGTGACATTATGATATACAGTCCCTCTCTAGAGTAGGGGTGGTTGCATAGGGCCTTTGAAATGGTGGTGCTTGGACCCTGAAAACAAAATAGCTTGCACTTTACAGTCTCAGTCCAACCAGAAAAAAAGGGGACATTGACAACTATAAGATTGCCTATTAAAGGATGCCTCCTATTTCAGGTATCACTTGTGATTATCGGGCAGTTTCGCATCACAACACCTTAGAAGTACTTTGTAAAGTTGGAAAATCTCCCTGCAAGTAGATCTCAATCTTTTACTGTTCTATGAAGAAGGAGGAAGGTTCGGGAGCACTGTCCAAGTTTGGCTATTACCATATGACGAGATCATGATTTAGATCCCGGAGCTGGAACAAGTAGAGCTTTAAAAGGCATCTATTACCTTGACTGTCTAAGTATTTAGCTAGCAGAGCAGTCATGTGAAATAGATTAAAGCCTGAAGGAAAATTAGAACCAAACATTAGGTAGGCTTTGTCCCCTGAGTTGTTTGCTAAAGTTTGGTTTTTAATCAGGATGTACCCCTGACTGCACCGCTTAAAATAGATATATATCCAGACGACATATATTTAAACACAATTGCCTTTGTGCACGTTACGTGTGTGTTTTTCTTGTCTTTATACAGTTGGAAGTGTGTTTTTTCCAGTAATGATTATTTCCCTCACCAGGTTACTTAGAACAAGTCTGGCAATGGAATGCCCTTCAAACTCATGGTCGATTGCTTCTAGTAAATGTTTCACTAGACACTAAACAACCCCAGTGTTCCACCCTCAGTGCAAACATTGTATGAAGGAGAAAAATAATATCCAGGAACAGAGCCTTCGAGGTGGCATATACAGTGTGTAAGAGCCTTACTATATCTTCAGACATGTAAATTCATATTAGAAACAACCAATTATTCTTCTGCTTATTATTTTTTTTAAGGAATATATTTCCTAATGTCTCTACTGAAAACGCAGAAACAAATTAAATAAATATATTTAAACACAGGCCAACAGTGAGCCACGAAAAGTTCTTTTAGTTCCTTGATGCTGATAATTGTAACATGATTTGGACTCCCCCAACTTAAGAGGGAGACATACTATGGGGGTTATTTACTAAAGGTAAATCCACTTTGCACTACAAGTGCACTTGGAAGTGCAGTCATTGTAGATCTGACGCGGACATGCAAGGAAAATAAAAAACAGCATTTTTGCTTGCACATGATTGGATGATAAAATCAGCAGGGCTTTACCTCATTTCAGAGCTTCCCCTCAGATCTACAGTGACTGCACGTACAAGTGCACTTTCAGTGCACTTGTAGTATAAAGTGGATTTGCCTTTAGTAAATCAACCCCAATATGTCCTATCAGATGTGAAGTCCATGTACAACTGCTTCAGAAGAGTTTACTGGATAAATGCCTCTGGAGAAGATATTTAAATTGCAGTTTGACACAGCAAGTCACAAAACAATGATGCCATGGAAAAATAAAAATAAGATTCAATGTCTGATGCTGGCTATTATAACATAATTGTAAGTCAACTAGACCCTGAATAGTCCAGGAGTAATTGAAATATGTATTTAACCACAGAAGTCAACCAAAAAGTTCAGTGGATGGAAATGTTTTTGTTGTTTTCTACTGTGATGCTCATATAATATGCTCCAACTGATTATTTACCTCTTTGGATAAAAACATATTTTTTAAATATCTTACAGATTTAGTAAAGAAAACTTCAGACTTTGGAATATGTACAATTTAGTAAAAACTGTAAGTGCGATGTAAAAAAAAAATTCAAAATCATCAGCATATCCAAAAACATCCCAAGCTTTATGGTGTAAAATACATATGAGTTTATGGATATTGAATGGACAACACAGGAACACGGACACCTTTTACAATGTGAAGACATTTCCTAGCAGTAGAAGAAGATATGTATAAATTGCAAAACCTCAAAATTCATACTATTCCTTCATACATGATCTATCTATTGTGATCACTCCTAGAACATATATTACACATTATGATTGTCCATGCTATGTGAAATGTTTACTATCTTTAAAAGGTACCAAGAAAGACAAATAATCTAAAGCTACCCTGAGAAATATAATATTAGTCTTGCATCCAAGCAAAAACACCTTATTTTAAATTGGCAGAAACACCATCAAATAGAAGATCAATAAGGACAAACTTTATTATCAATATTATGTATATTAAATATGAATTAAATATTAAATTATTAAACATAAATTGTTTAATTGATGTGTAGTTGTGTGTGTGAGAACTGAGTAATTGTTTATTCTATGTTATTATTACCACGTTGTGAACCCATGTCTACTTTTGATATAACATTATTACCAGTTGTTTCATGTAGGCTCTGCGTAGCTTTTCAGATTATGTTATGGCATACCTTTCCATTATATGGTAATGTGTTTTGTACCTAATGTTCTTAATGAATATTTATAAACACTTAGAAAAATATATAAATACAATTAAATAACCACTAATCAACCAATATTCCCCCAAAGCTACACCAGTGAAGGAACATGTTCATCTCTTAGGAATGAGATTGTTATCTGTTTGTCACCTATCAAAATATACAATTTAAAATATGTTCAATAAAGTGCATGTGACTAAATCAACCTTTCTCCAATTTTTTACCATGGAGGAACCCCTGAGACAATTTTTATATCTCAGGTAACCCCCACTAAAATGATTACACTTGCGGCTCATAGTACATTAGCATGATCATTAGGTTGTGAAGATTTTTTAAAGAATACAGAACAGGTTTAATAATAATCAAGAAATGAAATTAATTAAATGAAATAATAATGGTCAGGAAAAAAAAAAAAAAACACAGACAGAGAAAGTTGTGACCCTTTACATTGGAGGTAAGTGTAGAAGTGGCCTTAAATTGGTGGTCATTGTAGGCAGGAGATCAATTGGCCAAAGCTCTCTTTTCAAGGAAACCCTAGCATATAAACTGTATAAATAAAAAACAAACAAGAAAGCTCATCCCATTCTATAAATATGTAATAAAATATGTAATAAAAAGAAGCTCTATTTAGAAAAAACCCACAACAGAACCCTAGAGAAACAGCGCAGAAAAGAATGTATAGTGACTCTTTAGAGAAGCAAGTGGTAATTAGCTGGACCATTGACTCCTAAAATCATTGGAAATAATGGTAATTTTTTCCAGGTTGCTAAGAAGAGTTCAGTACTACAGTATTATTTTATTTTACCTCCAGCTTCTTTCAAAAATAAATTGATATATATATATCTCTATCTATCTATCTATCTATCTATCTATCTATCTATCTATCTATCTATCTATCTATCTATCTATCTATCTATCTATCTATCTATCTATATATATATATATATATATCTCTATCTATCTCTCTATCTCTCTATATAGATATATATATATACACACACACATATACACACACATACATACAGTACATATTTTACATTTTTTAATATTTGTTATATATACATAGAGGAATGCGGAATATATTTAGCAGACAATTAGTTACCTTAACCTTTTGTACTATTGTTAGACCATAAAGAAAAGGTGTGCCCGGTAGTAAAGAAAACACGTGAAGAATATATGCTAAAGTAATGCACATTTAATTCTGGACCTACACCTAGAATGACAAGTTGAAATGTATTTTCACCTGTATGATGACAGTCCAGAAGCTGTACACACAGTGCCAGGACCTCCCAGTTTCTGCACTGAATCTGTCAAAGGTCACATCTACATTCCAAGCTTAAATGAACAGAAACCTATTCACATTACCTGGAATCAACCAAGGCCTGATCCAAAGGTTTAACCAGTCCTTTGGCACTTGGTCACATACTGATTAAAGCATTAATGACTTAAGTGATCCAGTTTTCAGGCTACGCAGCACAGGAGGGTATGAGACAAACAGATAAATGTTAAGTTATAAAAATCTGCAACATGGCTAATAAATGGAGGCAATGCCTAGAATTCCAGGGCTCTTGGCTTTAGTAAAATAACTTAATTGGCATACCTGTTGGCTGGTGGATAACAGGAGAGAAGACTGAGGTCTTGTGCTTTCAGACTGATTCTGTCAAGTGGGCCGAGTTTCAATACGCAGACCTCAAGGACACCGAGGACTCTAGTGTTTGTTTAATGTTGGCTTAGGAGGTGCTGTCACCACACAGCTCTACCTGGCAGACCTTTGTACTCCCTGTTCATTTGGGATGCCTGGAAAATAAAGTTATGGCTGCTTAGAAGTGTTAGGCAATGTATATACATATAAAAGATTATTTACTCTCATGCATATAATGAGATTTATACTTGGAATGGACTAAACACATCTGCAAGTGTATTTGGCAAAACAGGAGAACTTTTGCTCCCTGACTATAGGTGTGCCCTGCCACCCTAAGGCATGTAATGTGTTGGCTTCTTGTCCTGGGTACATTAGTAGCAGGTCAACATGATTCCTAGCAGTGCCACAGATCTACAGAATTGGTACAGTGCTCTCTATACCCATTAAACATGAGTTTACATCACTGCACTTTGCACAGAATTAGAGCCCTTTTTAATAAGCTTACTGAATAACTCCGTACACTACCGAGTCTATTATAATTTGTTTTACTTAGTAGGACAGCACTGATGATGTAAGTACACAGAGCAACCAGTTTAGAGTAGTGAGCTGATTTCTAAATAGAACTCTGCACAAACACTTTGCCCTTTTACCGTTTTATTAATGATCCTTTTAATAGATGGCTACCTTATATGCAATATAATAGACAGCCATAGAGTAGAGTTCACACTGTACGGTTAGATGCACTTTAAAGGGTATATAAAACCAAGAACAAAAATAGCTTCACCAGAACATAAATGTGGTGGCTGCATTGGTTTTCTTTTTATACTTCCTTTTTCTTTATGTGGTCCTACCATTAACAAACTTCCTAAGATGCCAACACTCACTCACCATGCTGTATCTATGGAGGAACAGCTTTGACAGCTTAGGGCAGGGCTACAGAAAACCTTCCCCTCTCTTTTTCTTCTTCCTAACTAAGGGATTGGGTGGGGGGATGTTCTGTAGCCCTTAAGCCTAGTACACACGGGCCGAATGTCGTTCGGCCAGCTTCTGTCGGATGTGCATGCTGGAAAACCAGCGGCCAACCAGCTCCTGATCAACATTTTCAGCCAATGGCTGAAAGCGCTGACCAAAGTGATCTGGGCGGGGGCTGTCAGAACACAATAGCTCAGCAGGGGAGATCGCTGTACTAACCTCGGACTGTTAGTACAGTGGCTCCGAACGGAGCTGTCAGTTTTTTTTTTTGGTTGAACGAAAAAAAAACAAAAGAAACAAATGCTGTGTACTAGGCTATAAATGAAAACAATCTAACTGATAAGAGTGTAGAGAAAGCATAGGATGGTTATTAGCTTACAAGATTTTAGGCAGGAGATCCATAGTTTTTTTTTTTTTTTGCACATCAAACTAAAAGATTTTAATGGTGAGAAAAATTGAACAAATAAGAGAAGTTCTTTGTTAGGGTTTACATGCATTTTAATGATTAAAACTTTTGAACAATACTATTTCTAATTGTGCTGGAGGCATTTTTGCGCTAGTAGAATATGAAATCTGGTGGATGTGAATGCATTCCCTTTAACTCCAGAGCAAGTCTGGTGATTTGTCACATTGAAAGGTGTTGTCAGCGATCCACCCAACACACCCGAAACTTCCAACACATCATGAAAGGTCAGTTTTGCCATAAGCCAAACAGTGGCTGCATCCAATCAGATGCAATGAGCACCACTTCTCAGGATGGCAGACTCATCTGAATGATGTAACAGCTGTCCCAACAAATTCCCTTCAAATTACTCCAAATATGGGTCGATTACATGTGTTACTGCGCATTGCTAGAAATAATTGAAATACAATCTGGAAATGAATATATGATTTTACATTTTGACCACAGATACATGTCCGTATTTACTAAATGATATATATTAATAAACTAAAGATAATATTTTCTGCTAGAAAATATATATTCACTTTAAAGCCACAGAAACGCTGATTCTTTAATAGCTACCTGTACTTGTTTATTGCAAGAGAGGAAATATTTATTCATCTTAATTCTCTGTCACATTGTGAGGAAGTATGAAGAACTCATGGATGTGAGTCAGCTAAGGTCAGCGAGTTTTTTTTTTTTGTTTTTTGGTAAAAATAGAATTTTGATAATAGGTTTGCTGAATCCTCACTTCTTCCCCAGAAAATTATCAGTAAAATGCAGAGATCTTTCCTTTTGTTGATTACTTATTTACAATGTAGTTTGTGCAGACCACTAAAACATTGCAATAACATTTGATGTTTTTAATAACAATTTCTTTGCAAATCTCAGTTGTTTTGTACAAAAAAAAATAAAACAAAAAAAAAAAAAAAATGTACATGCTAGCTAGTAGCTACAATAGAAAAAGTAAGATTTGTTTACAGACTGAATTGAAGTTAAAGTTTTAATTACACTGTGTATGAGAACCGCAAACCAAAAACATTAATGCCCCGTACACACAGTCGGACATTGATCGGACATTCCGACATCAAAATCCATGGATTTTTTTTCCAACAGATGTTGGCTCAAACTTGTCTTGCATACACACGGTCGCACAAAGTTGTCGGAAAATCCGATTGTTCTGAACGCAGTGACGTAAAACACGTACGTCGGGACGATAAACAGGGCAGTAGCCAATAGCTTTCGTCTCTTAATCTATTCTGAGCATGCGTGGCACTTTGTGCGTCGGATTTGTATACACACGATCAGAATTTAACCGATCGGATTTTGTTGTCGGAAAATTTTTATAGCCTGCTCTCAAACTTTGTGTGTCGGAAATTCCGACAGAAAAAGTCCGATGGAGCCCACACACGATCGGAACTTCCGACAACACAATCCGATCGCACTTTTTCAGTCGGAAAATCCGACCGTGTGTACGGGCACAACACAAAAAAAACACACAAGTTTGTTTTACAGGAGGCAGCAGCATGTGCATCCATTCAAATCATACACCGATTACTGCAGGCTCTCTGCACACTCATGTGACATGGCATTGCAGGGAGGTGGGAAGTGCCATAGGGTCCCCCATACTTCACAGTACCAGGCAGGTCTTCTAGTGATACAGTGTGCAGGGCTGCTGTTGGAAAACACTGGGCCCCATACAGCCTACTTGACAGCCCCCCCCCAAACATATCAAAACAATATTTTCACTTAAAATACACTAAAATCCTTACTGACATACACAAACATAACATAACTTACAAAATTCGTGCTAAATGTAAAAGATAAAACTGTATTGAATTAATAAAAAGTTTTGTGTGTAAATGAGGCTGATTCACATAGGTGCTGTGTTTTTTTTTTTTTAACCACTTGCCGACCACCCGCCGCACTTTTACTGCGGCAGAATGGCACGGCAGGGCGAAACAACATTATGTTATGCCGCTTCGCCCTGTGGCCACTAGGGGCTCGCCCCCGGAAAATGATGCTCGTGACACATGGAGAACCGGGATCTGTGTGTGTAAACACACAGATCCCAGTTCTCTGAGGGGAGAACAGACTGATCGTCTGTTCATACAGGGTATGAACAGCGATCTGTCATCTCCCCTAGACTGTCATCTCCCCTAGAGAGTCCCCTCCCGCCTTCAGTTAGAACACACACTAGGGAACACAGTTAACCCCTTGACCACCCCCTAGTGTTTAACCTCTTCCTTGCCAGTGACATTTTTACAGTAATCAGTGCATTTTTATAGCACTGATTGCGGTATAAGTGCCAATGGTCCCAAAAATGTGTCAAGTGTCCGATGTGTCTGCCCTAATGTCGCAGTGCCGATAAAAATCACAGATCACCGCCATTACTAGTAAAAATAATAATAATAATAATAATAATAATAATAAAAATGCTATAAATCTATCCCCTATTTTGTAGAGGCAATAACTTTTGTGCAAACCAATCAATATACGCTTATTGTGATTTTTATTACCAAAAATATGTAGAAGAATACATATCAGCCTAAACTAAGAAAAAATTAGTTTTAAAAAAAAAAAGGGGGATATTTATTATAGCAAAAAGTACAAAATATTGTGTTTTTTTCAAAATTGACGCTCTTTTTTTGTTTATAGCGCAAAAAATAAAAACCACAGAGATGATCAAATACCACCAAAAGACAGCTCTATTTGTGGGAAAAAAGGGACGTCAATTTTGTTTTGGTGCAGCACCGCGCGACCGCGCACTTGTCAGTTAAAGTGACGCAGTGCCGAATCGCAAAAAATGGCCCGGTCATTCAGCAGCCAAATCTTTCAGGGCTGAAGCGGTTAATGTGGCTATTGCTGTGTGCAGGCAGCCTATGCTATACTATGGGGATGCAGCAGCTGTACGAACGCAGCCTCGGATTCTCATTTGACAGGCGTGTGGATGTAGGTGTATGGCCCCCGAACATTGACAGTGTGCATTCAGGGCCACTTGCCCACAATCTGCTACTAATGGCTTGGTGCCAGATATCACAGCGTACCTTCAGGCTGGGTTCACACAGGTGCGGCTGCGGTTTGCAGACGGGAGTCCGGTGGGTTTCTGTTCACCGTTTCAGGTGCCCATTTCTCCCTGAATTCGCACCTGAACTGGACCCAAAAATGCACAGGACCCTTTTCAAAACCGTCACCGGACATGTGTGACCCGGCTCCATTAAAAGCCAGTCACATTCACATCATGCGACTTGGATGTGGTTAAAAATGCATCTAATTTGCATATATGTGAACCCAGCCTAAAAGGTCTAGTGGCGTCCCTACCTTGACAGGCCAGGGCTGGTGGCAAAAGGTGGATTTACTCAATATTAAGTGGCTGGTCATAAAGTTATGATTGATTGGTGCAGCAAGCAAGTAAAAAATCAAAGGGTATGGGAGGAAAATTGTCGGCTGAACAGTAACTGTATCCTGTCAGATGCAGTTACCGTTGAGATATTCAAGCAGCCTATGCTACTTGAATACAATAGCTGGCAGCAGAGATTCCTCCATTCAAGCTGACCATATACCAATAGATTCTGGCAGCTGTCAAAATACCCAAACAGCAGCTGCATCAGACTGGATGCAGACACTGTCCAGCTGACAATTTTATGGACTTTCTGGCAGGATCAACAGTTAATAAAACAAAGACTACTGCATTAAAGCTCTTAACAGACTGCATCAAATATGTAATTTGCCCATAGTTCCACTTTAAGCTCAACAGTTGTAAAACTGATGACCACTAGAGGGAGTATTTACAATCAACTACAACAATCAAAACATGGAACAAGTAGGGATGAGCTTCGTGTTCGAGTCGAACCCATGTTCGACTCGAACATCGGCTGTTCGCCCGTTCGCCGAATTGCGAACGATATGGGCCGTTCGCGCTAAATTCGTGTGGCGCGTCACGGCCCATAATTCAATGCGGCATCGCAGTGCATTGCTGGCTGATGATTGGCCAAGCATGCACTATGACCCGCATGCTTGGCCAATCACAGCGCCGTCAGTAGAGAGAGCTGTAATTGGCCAAAGCCAGGGTGGCTTTGGCCAATTATGGCTCAGGGGATTTAGTACACACCCCACACTATATAAGGCCACCTGCACGGCGGCCCTGTGTAGTGTGTGTTCCGGTGTGCTGAGAGATAGAGAGAGAGAGAGACAGTGTCATTTGATTTGAGTTAGATAGATTAGGCAGAACAGTCAGTCAGTTAGCTGCACTTACAGTGTATTGTGTATATATATGCATCCCAGGTGTTGCATATATATATATACACTGTATTCAGTTTAGCTAGATCCGTTCCTGTTATCTTCTATCTAGACTATTTACATTTAGTGCAGTGCGTCCTGCTCACAGTGTTCAGCTAGATCCGTTCCTGCTATTTACATTTAGTGCAGTGCGTCCTGCTCACAGTGTTCAGCTAGATCCGTTCCTGTTATCTTCTAGACTATTTACATTTAGTGCAGTGCGTCCTGCTCACAGTGTTCAGCTAGATCCGTTCCTGCAATTTACATTTAGTGCAGTGCGTCCTGCTCACAGTGTTCAGCTAGATCCGTTCCTGCTATTTACATTTAGTGCAGTGCGTCCTGCTCACAGTGTTCAGCTAGATCCGTTCCTGCTATTTACATTTAGTGCAGTGCGTCCTGCTCACAGTGTTCAGCTAGATCCGTTCCTGCTATTTACATTTAGTGCAGTGCGTCCTGCTCACAGTGTTCAGCTAGATCCGTTCCTGCTATTTACATTTAGTGCAGTGCGTCCTGCTCACAGTGTTCAGCTAGATCTGTTCCTGCTATTTACATTTAGTGCAGTGCGTCCTGCTCACAGTGTTCAGCTAGATCCGTTCCTGCTATTTACATTTAGTGCAGTGCGTCCTGCTCACAGTGTTCAGCTAGATCCGTTCCTGCTATTTACATTTAGTGCAGTGCGTCCTGCTCACAGTGTTCAGCTAGATCCGTTCCTGTTATCTTCTAGACTATTTACATTTAGTGCAGTGCGTCCTGCTCACAGTGTTCAGCTAGATCAGTTCCTGTTATTTACATTTAGTGCAGTGCGTCCTGCTCACAGTGTTCAGCTGGATCCGTTCCTGCTATTTACATTTAGTGCAGTGCGTCCTGCTCACAGTGTTCAGCTAGAGCCGTTCCTGCTATTTACATTTAGTGCAGTGTGTCCTGCTCACAGTGTTCAGCTAGATCCGTTCCTGTTATCTTCTAGACTATTTACATTTAGTGCAGTGCGTCCTGCTCACAGTGTTCAGCTAGATCCGTTCCTGCTATTTACATTTAGTGCAGTGCGTCCTGCTCACAGTGTTCAGCTAGATCCGTTCCTGTTATCTTCTAGACTATTTACATTTAGTGCAGTGCGTCCTGCTCACAGTGTTCAGCTAGATCCGTTCCTGTTATCTTCTAGACTATTTACATTTAGTGCAGTGCGTCCTGCTCACAGTGTTCAGCTAGATCCGTTCCTGTTATCTTCTAGACTATTTACATTTAGTGCAGTGCGTCCTGCTCACAGTGTTCAGCTAGATCCGTTCCTGTTATCTTCTAGACTATTTACATTTAGTGCAGTGCGTCCTGCTCACAGTGTTCAGCTAGATCCGTTCCTGTTATCTTCCTACTGACAGGCAGGCTTGTCTGGTTACAGTATATAAAGCTACCTGAAGAAAATTACAGGTGTTCTATTTGATCCTATTAGTACCACGGTCAGGCAGCTAGACTATTTACATTTAGTACAGTGCGTCCTGCTCACAGTGTTCAGCTAGATCCGTTCCTGTTATCTTCCTACTGACAGGCAGGCTTGTCTGGTTACAGTATATAAAGCTACCTGAAGAAAATTACAGGTGTTCTATTTGATCCTATTAGTACCACGGTCAGGCAGCTAGACTATTTACATTTAGTACAGTGCGTCCTGCTCACAGTGTACAGCTAGATCCGTTCCTGTTATCTTCCTACTGACAGGCAGGCTTGTCTGGTTACAGTATATAAAGCTACCTGAAGAAAATTACAGGTGTTCTATTTGATCCTATTAGTACCACGGTCAGGCAGCTAGACTATTTACATTTAGTACAGTGCGTCCTGCTCACAGTGTTCAGCTAGATCCGTTCCTGTTATCTTCCTACTGACAGGCAGGCTTGTCTGGTTACAGTATATAAAGCTACCTGAAGAAAATTACAGGTGTTCTATCCCAGCTTAGTGCAGCTACAGGCCATTAGTATGTCTGGAAGGCCAAGAAGGAGAGGCAGACAGTCACAAGCCAATAAGAGAGGGCAAGCAGGCTCTGTGTCTAGTGCTGGTCGTGGAGACGGTGCATCCTCATCAGCACGTGGCCATGGGACACGCTTGGCCTTTTTTTCGGCAGCTGGCCGTGTTGAGCCGCAACATGCGGAAGACTTGGTCGAGTGGATGACCAAGCCGTCCTCATCCTCCTCATCCTCTCTCACCCATGCCCAGGGTGCTTTGTCTGGCAAAGCAGCGGCCTCTTCCCTCAGCTCAATGTCATCAGTGACTCCTTCCCTAGCTCCACCATGTCCTCATGAGGATTCCCTCGAACTGTTTGACCACAGTGTTGGGTACATGCTCCAGGAGGATGCCCAGCGTTTGGAAGGCTCTGATGATGATACTGAGCTCGATGAAGGCAGTAACATGAGCACGGACAGAGGGGGTGCCCAAGAAGGACAGCAATCTGGCAGTCATGCCCCCCCTGCTGCAGCATACTGCCAGGTTTGCTCCAGTGATGAGGAGGGAGGGGATGATGAGGTCACTGACTCAACGTGGGTGCCTGATAGGAGAGAGGAGGAGGAGGAGGAGGAGGCGGCGGCACATCACCAACGAGGCAGGATGCCCTCCAGGGGCCAGCCTAAGGGCAGCACATTGACTGCATCACACCCCAAAGCTCCACATGTGCAGGGCGCTGCAGTCTCTGCGCGTTATTCAAAAAGTTCTTTGGTGTGGGCCTTTTTTGAGACGAGTGCATCAGATCGCACCTCTGCTATTTGCAACATATGTCTCAAGCGTATCTCGCGTGGCCAAAACATCTCCCGCTTGGGTACCACATGCTTGACCAGACATATGTTGACCTGCCATGCAGTTCGTTGGCAAGCGTATCTAAAAGACCCACACCAAAGAACAAAGAGGATCTCTCCTTGCTCCTCATCAGCTGAGATTTCCAACCCCACTAGACCTTCAGTCCTCTCTGAGACCTGCAGTGAGAGGAATGAAGGTGTAGAATTAGGTGTGTCACAGCCAAGTACTTGTGGGCAATCTGCTTTTGGTACACCGACGTCAGATTGTACCAGGCAAATTTCCCTGCCCCAGCTGCTGCACCGCCGAAAGAAGTTTGCTCCCAGCCATCCACATGCCCAGCGGTTGAATGCTAGCTTGGCAAAATTGCTAGCACTTCAACTGCTGCCTTTTCAGTTGGTAGACTCTGCCCCCTTCCGTGAGTTTGTGGAATGTGCGGTTCCTCAGTGGCAGGTACCCAAACGCCACTTTTTCTCACGGAAGGCGATTCCGGCTCTCTACCGGCATGTGGAAGGCAATGTCCATGCCTCGCTGGACAGGGCGGTCAGCGGTAAGGTGCATATTACCGCTGACTCATGGTCCAGCAGGCATGGACAGGGACGTTACCTAAGTTTCACGGCGCATTGGGTGACTCTGCTGGCAGCTGGGAAGGATGCAGGACAAGGTGCAGTAGTGTTTGAGGTTGTTCCGCCACCACGCCTCCAAAATGCTGATTGTGACACACCTCTCTCCTCCACCCCCTCCTCTTCTTCTTCCTCCATGGCCTCTTCCTCGGAACCAGCGGTGCTCCGTAGGCGTTCAAGGGGCTACGCAAGTACGCAGGCCAAAAGATGCCATGCGGTGCTTGAGCTGGTGTGCTTGGGGGACAGGAGCCACACTGGGGCAGAGGTTCTGTCAGCTCTGCAGGGGCAGGTTCAGAGGTGGTTGACGCCACGCCAACTTAAGGCAGGAATGGTGGTTTGCGACAATGGCACCAACCTCCTCTCTGCCCTCCGACAGGGACAAATGACCCATGTGCCCTGTTTGGCTCACGTCCTTAACTTGGTGGTGCAGCGGTTCTTGGGCAGGTACCCGGGCTTACAGGATGTCCTGAGGCAGGCCAGGAAAGTCTGTGTGCATTTCCGCCGGTCATATAATGCCAGTGCTCGGCTGACGGACCTCCAAAAGGAGTTTAACCTGCCCAAGAACCGCCTAATCTGTGACATGCCCACCAGGTGGAACTCAACGTTGGCCATGCTGCAGCGGCTGCACACGCAGCAGAGGGCCATCAATGAGTACCTGTGCGACTATGGCACCAGGACAGGGTCAGGGGAGCTTGGTTTTTTTTCCCCACGCCAGTGGGCCATGATCAGGGATGCATGCACTGTCCTGTCACCATTCGAAGAGGCCACGAGGATGGTGAGCACTGACAGTGCATGCATCAGTGACACTGTCCCCCTTGTCCACCTGTTGGAGCACACGCTGCGTGGAATAATGGACAGGGCACTTGAGGCAGAACAGAGGCAGGAAGAGGAGGACTTCCTTAGCTCTCAAGGCCCCCTTTATCCAGACAGTGTTCCTGCGTGCCCGCCGATCACACAGGAAGAGGACGAGGAGGAGGAGGAGGAGGAGGAGGAAGATTGTGTCAGTATGGAGGTGGAGCCTGGCACTCAGCATCAGCAGCAGTCTTTAAGGGATCAGTCCCAAGGAACACATGGACTTGTACGTGGCTGGGAGGAGGTGGCTGCGGACGTTGTTGTCCTTAGTGACCCAGAGGACTCCGGACCGAATGCCTCAGCAAACCTACGCTGCATGGCCTCCCTGATCCTGCAAAGCCTGCGTAAGGATCCTCGTATTCGTGGTATCAAGGAGAAGGACCAATACTGGCTGGCAACCCTCCTTGATCCACGTTACAAGGGTAAGGTTGCGGACCTTATCTTGCCATCGCAGAGGGAGCAGAGGATGAAACATCTTCGGGAGGCCTTGCAGAAAGGTCTGTGCAACGCGTTCCCAGAGACTGGGAGGTTACAAACTCCTGTTTCTGGACAACGTGTTGCTGAGGCTTCGGTCAGTCAAAGAAGGAGCGGTGGAGAAGGTGGCCGTCTGACCGATGCGTTCAGACAATTTTTTGGTCCGCAGCCCCAAGGTATGATCGGTTCCAGCAACCATCGCCAGCGTCTGTTTTACATGGTGCAGGAATACCTAGGGGCAAGATCAGACTTGGACACCTTTCCCACCGAAAATCCTCTGGGTTACTGGGTCTTGAGGATGGATCACTGGCCAGAGCTTGCACAGTATGCAATTGAGCTACTGGCCTGTCCTGCATCCAGCGTTCTTTCGGAACGCACATTCAGTGCTGCTGGAGGCGTGGTAACCGATCACAGGGTGCGTCTGTCCACCGACTCGGTCGATCGGCTGACCTTCATAAAAATGAATGAGTCTTGGATCACCACCAGCTACCAAGCACCTGATGCTGATGTAACCGAATAATTTTTTTTGAAATCTCAGATCCCTTCAAAGACTGCCTATGCTGATGCTGAGTGACTATCCCTGAGTAATTATCCTCTTCCTCCTCAATCATCACGCTGATAGCTTGTAAGAACATTTTTGGTTCTGGGCGCCACCACCAGTGCCTAAGGCACAATTTTTCAGCCCCTGTTTAACAGGGGCGTGTAATTACAATTTTTGATGTAATACTTTGCAGCAGGGCTCGTTCCTGCATTCCAACTAGAGTGTCTGTGAGGGGTTGCAGTGTTGTGGCACCAGCACCAGTGCCTAAGGCCCAATTTTTCTGCCCCTGTCTAACAGGGGCGTGTAATTACAATTTTTGATGCAATACTTTGCAGCAGGGCTCGTTCCTGCGTTCCAACTAGAGTGTCTGTGAGGGGTTGCAGTGTTGTGGCACCAGCACCAGTGCCTAAGGCCCAATTTTTCTGCCCCTGTCTAACAGGGGCATGTAATTACAATTTTTGAAGCAATACTTTGCAGCAGGGCTCGTTCCTGCGTTCCAATTAGAGTGTCTGTGAGGGGTTGCAGTGTTGTGGTACCAGCACCAGTGCCTAAGGCCTAATTTTTCAGCTCCTGTTCAACAGGGGCATGTAATTACAATTCTTGATCTAATATTTCACAGCAGGGCCCTGTGAGGGCTTACAGTGTTGTGGCCACAGCAACACCTAAGGCCCAAATTTCTGCTGAGTATATAGGGCAGGACCCTACTTTCAAACATCTAACTTACAAACGACTCCTACTTGCAAACGGAAGGAGACAACAGGAAGTGAGATGAAATCTACCCCTAGGAAGGGAAATTCTCTCCTGTAAGAGTTAATATGGGAAAACAATTTCTCCTTTCCACTGATGCTTTCCAATCCTTGTTCCACAAAAAAACCCAAATTTTCAAAAAACATTTTTCATTGGGACAAAAAAGTGAGGTGAAATCTTCTGAAGAGGAGGAAAGACAGCAAAACAAATGTCACAGGGGTGATAACCCTTCCCTATGTTTTCCAAAAAGCTTAGAAAAGATTTTTTGGCTGGAGCTAAACACGTTAAAAATGTTCAAAATTACAAACAGATTCTACTTAACAACAAACCTACAGTCCCTGTCTTGTTTGCACTGCCTGTATACTGCTGTTCAGAGTATATAGGGCCTGGTGGCCCCACACCTTTCCTTATTTTAATTTGGGTGCGGGGTTCCCCTTAATATCCATACAAGACCCAAAGGGCCTGGTAATGGACTGGGGGGTACCCATGCCGTTTGTCTCACTGATTTTCATCCATATTGCCATGACCCGACATGACATTAAACCCGCAAGCAGTTTTAAATGAGATTTTTTCCTTTAAAAATGACATTTGGTGCAGGGACTGTTCTAAACATGGGAAACACGCGTCACTTTACAGGCATACTATAGACACCCCCCAGGTACGATATTTAAAGGAATATTTCACTTTTTTTTTTTTTACTTTAAGCATCATTAAAATCACTGCTCCCGAAAAAACGGCCGTTTTTAAAAGTTTTTTTTGCATTGATACATGTCCCCTGGGGTAGGACCCGGGTCCCCAAACCCTTTTTAGGACAATACCATGCAAATTAGCCTTTAAAATGAGCACTTTTGATTTCGAACGTTCGAGTCCCATAGACGTCAATGGGGTTCTAACGTTCGTGCGAACTTTCGGTCCGTTCGCGGGTTCTGGTGCGAACCGAACCGGGGGGTGTTCGGCTCATCCCTAGGAACAAGTAAAAAGCTTGAAAATCATTCAAAAACTTTACTTTAGGGTAAAAGTTACTCAAAATATGCAAAATGTGCTAGAATTTTGTTTTATGTTCAAGTAGATGTAAATTCTAACTTAACATAACTGACATAACATTTTTAAAGCACTGCATATAAAATTCAAGGATTTTTTATTTTAGAAAATTCTGATTTCACCCTTTTTCTTTTTTTCTTTTTTATCTCAATGCTGCGGATTTCCTGTGGCCTTTGTGCGGACACATATTTCTTCCAAACCTTATTGGGCATTTTAGGTGAACAGCCCAGACATAAAATGGCTTAGTACATCAGATGATCAGTACATCACACCCATACACTCCAGAGTACATAGATGCCTTTGTTTGTTCATTTTTCTAATCATTAGTGGGGTCCAATCGACATTCATTTTCGGTTGCAGAGCCGAGAAAATTTCGAGGGAGCGGGATGGAAATTTTCTTCTCGAATGTAAGAATTTCTAACAGCATATGTGGCTTTCGTTCGATAAAGTCTATTCATTCTAAAATCAAATATTAAAATCCTGAATGACATTTGAATGTTCTGGAAGCTTTCGTACAAATTTTGATGAACTGACCTACACTATATTGTCAAAAGTATTGGGATGCCTGCCTTTACACGCACATGAACTTTAATGGCATCCCAGTCTTATTCCGTAGGGTTCAACATTGAGTTGGCCCTCCCTTTGCAGCTATAACAGCTTCAACTCTTCTGGGAAGGCTGTCCACAAGGTTTAGGAGTGTGTCTATGGGAATGTTTGACCATTACTCCAGAGGCATATTTGTGAGGTCAGGCACTGATGTGAATGAGAAGGCCTGGCTCGCAGTCTCTGCTCTAATTCATCCCAAAGGTGTTATATTGGGTTGAGGTCAAGCCAGTCAAGTTTCTCCACCCCAAACTCGCTCATCCATGTCTTTATGGACCTTGCTTTGTGCACTGGTGTGCAGTCATGTTGGAATAGAAAGGGGCCACCCCCAAACTGTTCCCACAAAGTTGGGAGCATGAAATTGTCCAAAATGTCTTGGTATGCTGACACGTTAAGAATTCCCTTTACTGGAACTAAGGGGCCAAGCCCAATCCCTGAAAAACAACCCCCCACCATAATCCCCACCTCCACCAAATGATTTTGACCATTGCACAAAGCAAGGTCCATAAAGACATGGATGAGCGACTTTGGGGTGGAGGAACTTGACTGGCCTGCACAGAGTCCTGACCTCAACCTGATAGATAGTGGAAACTGCGTGCCATGCCTTCTCGTCCAATATCATTGCCTGACCTCACAAATGCGCTTTTGGAAGAATGGTCAAATATTCCCATAAACACACTCCTAAAGCTTGTGGACAGCCTTCTCAGAAGAGGTGAAGCTTTTATAGCTGCAATGGGTGGGCCAACTCAGCATAGAATCCTACGGACTAAGACTGGGATGCCATTAAAGTTTGTGTGTGTAAAGGCAGGCGTCCCAATACTTTTGACAATATAGTGTATATTTCAATAAGAAAATCTTCCACAAAAGTGTAAGTTGTGCATTTCTGCAACTATAGAAAATGATTGCACCAGAAAGCAAGCTGGGATCATACTGTGGCCCTTTTTCGAAGATCCAGCTGAGTGCACATTTTTGAACAACTCTCCTTACAGACAGTAAAGAATTTTCATCAGTGCTAAATAAACTTAACTTAGGAGGCTCTTGAAGAAGCAATCCGTCATTCTCTCCTACAGCTTACTGCAGGTAAAAGCAACAGAGAAATGGAAGTGCTAAGAGAGCATTATACTGATTTATCGAGCAAAAGACTTACTGATTTGCATGTTAAACAAGCATGTTTGAATTATTATTATATAATTTGAAGTGCAACCCCAATTCCAAAAAAGTTACGACGCTGTGCAAACTCTACATAAAAACAGAATGCAATGATTTGCAAAATTACTATATTTTTTTCTTAAAATGGTACATTTTCTTAGTTTGATATGTTTTCTATTTTCTATTGTGAATAAAATATGGTTTTATGAGATTTGCAAATCATTGCATTCAGTTTTGTATTTACATTTTAAAGAGCGTCCCAACATTTTGGAATTGGTATTGGTATTTAACCATTTGACCACCAGAAGATTTACCCCCTTCATGACCAGGCCATTTTTTTTTCTTTTTGCCACTGTGTTACTTTAACTGACAATTGTGCAGTCATGCAACGCTATATCCAAATTAAAAGTATCTAATTTTTTTTTCTTTTGGTGGTATTTGATCACCTCTGGGTTTTTTATTTTTTGTGCTATAAACAAAAAAAAAAACAAAAAAAAAAAACAAAAAAAAAAACAAAAAAAACAGAAAATTTGGAAAAAAAAACAATATTTTTTACTTTCTGCTATAAAACATATCCAGTACAAAAAAGGTAAAATCAAATTTCTTCATGAACTTAGGCCGATATGTATTCTGCTACATATATTTAGTAAAAAAAAAAAAAAAAAAAAATCGCAATAAGTGTATATTGATTGGTTTGCGCGAACATTATAGCGTCTACAAACTATGATATATATATACTGGAATTTGTATTTATTTATTTTTATATACTAGTAATAGAGGCGATCAGTGACTTATAGAGGGACTGTGATAGTATGGTGGGCAGTCGGATACCAACTGACACTTTTGACACTTTGTGGGAACCAGTGACACTAATACATTAATCAGAGAACAAGAAATTCCCCTGGAGGCGGGACTTTAAAAGGCACTAAACACAATGTAGTAGTGCCTTTAAAGCCCCACCTCCAGGGGAATTTCTTGTTCTTTGTTACCTAGGGATGTGGCACTCTTTGGAGCCAATCACTGAAGCCATTTAAACGAATACAGTGATCAGTGCTAAAAATATACACTGTCACTGTACTAATGACACTGGCTGGGAAGGGGTTAACATCTAGGGCAATCAAAGGGTTAAATTTGTTCCCGGACAGTGCTTGCTGCATTCACTGCGTGATGTTTTTACTAAGGGATGTGCTGGTTTCGCGGGGAAACAAAAAACAGCACAACCCCGCTGACAGGACAGAGCTCTGTATTGTTTACATTCACAGAGCTCTGTGCTGTCATCCTCTTCACCGATTAGCGGGTGCCGGTGGTCAGTCATTGGCCGGGACCCACTGATTGGCTATCTAGTACGTTATCCAGCGCAGGAGAGGCCCTCTGCTGTCGTACTCTTACTTGAGGCGGTCAGCAAGCAGTTAAGGAAAACATGTTCAAATAAAGGTGTCACAGAGAATAGAATCCATCTCTGTAAAAACTTAAAGCAAACTTTAATCTTAGGTTAAAAAAAAATGTTCTTTAAAAGAGAAGTACGGACAAAGCTTGTTTGGCCATAAATCTCTTGTGGGTCACAGGAGTACTCTCCTGTGACCCAGAATCAGCTGACAGCAGACTAAAGTCCACTGACAGCTGATGTCACAAAGCCGCTTCAGGCTCTGGAAGGATCCTAACAATAATATAGGGATTGACCCAGATGCTTGTTTGGCAGCATGCCGCTAAGAGCCTGAGCCAGCCGCTCCCCACCCCTCTCCTGCCCGGTGCTGGAGGGGCAGAGCAGAGGGCCCATGACCAACAGTCATCGCTCTCTGCTCAGAAAGGACCGAGAACTGAGCAATCAGTGGTCATATGATCGCTCAGTTCTCAGGTTTAGAGTTGACAGGGGACAGCTGCAGCATCACACTGCTGCTGCAGCAAGGAGGGGAGTATGCATGTTTTTTTTTATTAATCCAATCTATTGAAGTGTACCCCTAGTTTGGGATAGAGTACGGAAGGGTCAAGCTGGCCAAACACTGTGTCAATTTCCCACCTTCCACCTGAAAAATCAAAGACGCCAGGTGAAAGATTGATAGATCCAATCAGATGCAGCTACTTCTTGGGAATTTTTTTTTTTTTAAATAAATCTTCATTTTTGCAAGAATCGAATTATAACAACCAAGTGGTACAAGTATAGAATCATAAAAGGTATCCAGTTACATAACATGACACTAGCGCACATCACACACACAACATACAATTGTAGGAAAGAGCACTCCTTCAGGACCCACAAGGACACTTTTTGGGTATTCTGACAGTCGGTGCCGGTGGCTGTGAGAAAACAATAGCCCACCAGGGGGATTCATCCAATCATGAATTTTAGTGTGGATGGAGTTTTTATTGCTCAGAATGAGCAGCAGCTGTGCATGGCAACCAATCAGCTTCTATCTCTTTTTTTTTTTTTCAAATCAACCTGAACAAGCTGAAGATAGAAGTAGATTCTGTCAGCTCCAGTTTTCAGAAATCCCCCCCAATGTATGTGGTATTTTAAAGAGGATCTTTGGTCAATAAAAAATAAATAAATGTTAGGAGCTGAAAACACTGCAGCTGCTGACTTTTAATAAAAAGGCACTTACCTGTCCAGGGATTCAGTGCTGTCTCCATCCAGGCCAGTTCTTCACTGGTCTTTGGGTCCCTGGCACGACCATGTTGACTTTGGGAAGCCAGCTGTAACTCCTTCACAGCCGGTGTTCTATAGAATAATGTCTCCCGTCAAGGCATGGCGTGACGTCAACACAGCGCCTGCGCAGATCATCGGAGGCATTATCCAAAGCTATGCAAACAGCGGGAGGGCCGTAGTTGTCAGATTGAGCCTCAGTGTTACGGGACGGCTTGTGGGTGTGTTGAAGGGCGGGTTTTGTGTGTATTGCAACCCTCCCTTAGACACAGGCAAAACCCGCAGTTCAACACACCAAACCTGTCCTGTACCGCAGACTAAACCAGCCCTTTTGCACATGGAATACTCGCCTCACACCAGCGAGGCACAAGCTGACAAGTACATTCTCCCTCCGCTGTTTGCATAGCTTTGAATACTGCCTGTCGAATAGTGTCTCCTGTCTAAAAATACCTCTGACCATCTGCCCATGCACTGTGTTGACGTCATGCCAGCTGACTAACATATCAGCTGGAGTGACGTATGTTACTGCGCATGCGCAGACCCATCGGGGGGCATTTTTCGAAGGGAGGCATTTCTCGATAGAACACCGGCTTCCCACTACATAGGCTCAAGCCGGGCTGCACCTTGTGAATAGTCCCACAGGGACTTGTGAAGTGCCCCAGGAGGCTGTGGGCAGTCGGAGGAGAGGAGGAGCGGACCTCTTAGGCGATCTGAGCAGTAGTGGGAGCAGGTACCTTTCAAAATTATATATCCGCTCCCAAAAAATGAAAAAAAAAAAAAGTTGCATTAGTGGCAAAGGAGGAGTGAAGGAATAGAAAGAGTGGAGCTTCCGTTTTTAACTTAAGTTCTGCTATAACTAAATGAGTAATGAAGGAGAATGGAGAAACGACTCCATCTACAACTCTGCCGCACCTACTGATCTTTCCTTCGCTCCCCTGACTATCTGTTCAGCCCCCAGAAGCAAGGAAAGAAGCCCAGGGTGATCTCTAAAGTTGCTCCATTTGGAGCTTACACAGAGCTGGGGGCTCCCCCCTCACCATGTGACAGTGCTGGGCCAATGACCAGACAGAAATGCGGTCACAGGAAGTGAATCACAAGCCTCTCCATACCACATACCTCCCAACATTTTGAGATGGGAATGAGGGACACCTACTAGCAAACGTATGTAGGCATAGGACACGCCCCCTGCCACACCCCCTTAAAGGAGAATTAACAAAAAAAAAAAAAAAGTTAGTTGAATCCACAAGAGCGTTTTTTACCCATTATTATTATTATTATTATTTAACTATTCCTTTATATTGGCTTTTAAAATGTACAAATGCAGCAATTTAGAAATTGGATGAAAGGTTTAACACTGAGAAACAAAATGAGGGACAAATGAAGAGGAATGAGGGACAGAGGGACATTGCTCCAAATCAGGGACAGTTGAAAGCTATCATACCAGGCAATAACAGGTATTTTTTTCACTCTCAGCAAAAGTAACAGAGTATTGAGGAAGTAAAGGAAAGTTGAGTATGTGCTGCTGGGGAGGGTGGCAGCAAGGCAACCCTGTTGTTTACTGTCAGAACCTGGCATGAAGGCTTAACACTGGTTTGCTTTAGGGACCTGGCATGATGTACCTTTTTGTATCATAATTGCCTCTGCATAATCAATCATGTAACTCCTGGTTCAGTGGATAATTTGGTAAAGTTATTATAAAGAGACTATTCGTAAGGAAGCAGCTCTTATAGCACAGCAAACTTTTTTTATGTTAGTACATAGAAAGCATATACTCGAGTATAGGTCGATCCGAATATAAGCCGAGGCCCTTAATTTACCACAAAAAACTTGGAAAACGTATTGACCCAAGTATAAGCCGAGGGTGAGAAATGCAGCAGCTACTCTGAGTGGAAAAAAGGGTCAACAATGCCCATCTGCAGCTGCATGCCTCCCTGTGTCCTGTGTATGCCTCCCTGCGTCCCGGGCATGCCTCCCTGTGTTTCCTTTGCATGCCTCCTTGTGCCGATCTCCAGCCTCCGTGTGCCGATCTCCAGCCTCCGTGTGCCGATCAGCGTGTCATAAAAACATACGGCGGACATTCCAGTGTTCAAAAGCCGCTTATCCTCCTCGTCTGTGATAGGCAGAACACTCAATTTCCCAGCAGTCAGTGTTCAGCCTATCACGGACGTCCGCTCATCCTCATACCACAGACGAGGATGAGAGGATGTCCATGATAGGCTGAACACTGACTGCTAGGAAATTGAGTGTTCTGCCTATCACAGACAAGGAGAAGGCGTGGCTTTTGAACAGTGGAATGGGCGCCGTATGTTTTTATGACACACTGATCAGGTAGGCAGACGGCGGTGACTCGAGCATAAGCCGAGGGGGGCACTTTCAGCCTGAAAGAAGGGCTGAAATCTCGGCTTATACTCGAGTATATACGGTAGGTACATTAATACTGTTGAATATGTTGTACTCAAAGGAGAGCAACTCTATGCAATATAATGTAAACTATATGTCCATAATACACAGATTGTGTAACATAGGCTGAGTGGTAATCTGCCCATACAATTAGGCCTCATGCACACTGGACATTTTTACAGCTGCTGTTTTTGGCTTCAGATGTTTTTCTTCTACAGTCAGTAAACTCTCCAGCATGTTATCCTATGTGTCAAATGTTTTTGGCTGGGGAGTTTTTTGGCTGTTCTGAGAGGAGTTTATCAACTGTAACAACGCTTTAATGTAAAAAAAAAACGCCAAAAAACGCACAAACGCTTAAAAACGCAGCTCACCAGCATTTTTTTAAAGCGGGGTTCCATCCAAATTTTGAACATTATCTCTATGCATTCTCTTCCTTGCCTAGATGCTGACATGCTGTGTAATAAAATTTAAAAAGCCATAATTACCTTTTTTTTTCTAATCTTCTTAGCACTTCCTGGTTTTCCTCCCATGGGAGTAGGTGTGTTTCTAGCCTCTCCCAGACCTCCCACAGTCCCCTGGGAGCTAGTCTCAGGCTTCCCAGCATGCATTGTGCAACAGCGTCATCACAACATCTCCGTGAATGCTGGGAGCACAGCATTCACCGCATCCAGGAAATACATGCTTGTGGGCTTCAAATGCCCACAATGAAGATGGAAACCGCCTTCAGTGAATTTTAGAAGTTATTCTTTACAACTAAATCGGACACAGGCGGACTTATTACACAGAACATGTGAGTAGATAATCATGATAGATAGGTAGATAGATAGGTGGACCCCCGCTTTAACGTTTTTGATCCCATTGATAAAAAAAAAAAAAAAAGCAAAAGCAAAAAAACAACAACTTAAAAACACTGAAAAACAGGTTTTTAAAACGTTATTATAACGTCCAGTGTGCATGAGGCCTTACTGATTTAATGTTCATGATCAGCCAAGCAAAAGTGCACCTATGAAGTAGGCCCTTTGTCCTCACTAGGAGAAATGAGATCTATACAGTAGACATGAAAAAACTGCCTAGAGTTTTTCCTCTTTGACAAACTCATTAAAGTGTTATTAAAGCCAAAACACAAAAATGTAATAAATTGCAATTTACTTATTCTTAGATTTCACCTTTGGAAATGTCAGTCTAGGGGCAGAGGAGTGTTAGATGTACTAGCAGATTTAGATGCACTCAAAATCGAAGCCAAACTCCAGCTCACACTTTAGAAGCAGTTTCAGCAAACATTTTTTTTTCTTTTGGGATAAAGTTTTTTTACATACCTAAATAACAAAAAGCAAATCTTTGTAGGCACCCCTGTTAGTGGTTAATGGTTTTCCTCCACCCTCTAAATTCTACATTTACAGGATAGCTTGTTCTGATGAAAAACAACAGACTTACTGGCCAGATCAACAGGTAAAAATAAAAGCCTAAAAAGGAAAATGAATGCATGCACCTCATCTAAGAATTGGTAAGCTGCAATATAATAAAGTTTTGCTTTTGGGTTTATGAACTCTTATCTGATTCAATCATTTTCTGTTCATCTAACTGCGTCATACAATAAGTGACTAGGTGTGCATCAATCGATCGATGGTTGGAATCTGGCTGCAAAGGTTTTGTTTAGCAAACAGACACCACTAATTTCACATTGGTAAAACCGTATCATAGTAGTTACATTAAGATGTATACCTGTGATGCAAAAACTGTATAAACTGACAAGTGGTTTCCATGGCCCATATACTGCTTGTAATATCTACTAAAATTATATATTGGCTCCCACTGTTGTTTTATTGTATAATATGCAAGAAGAATAGCTGGAAAAATATATGAAGAAAATTATCTTTTTTATAATTATATCAGAAAGAAGGGATATGCTTCCAGCTTGTATTGTAAAACTGAAAAAACTTGTATTGAGAAAGTAAAAAAAAATGGATGACAAAAAATCATCAGCTGTAAATATCTGCCAAATAGGACAGATCTGCAAGCTAACAAATTTGGTCCAGACAGCAAAGAGGATGTGAAAATATGACATACATATGCAATCTGTCTGGGCCACATAGTCTGACAAAAGCTACAAAATGTAGGCAACAAAGTCACAAAAGAATCTTTTTGAATGATTGAATCTAAAAACAGCGCAAGCCAGGAGAGCCCATTGCCAGGATCATTTTTTATTTTCATTTGGTATGAGCTTTTAGATGCCTTCAGAGTACAAATTTGTTGTCTTAAGAGCACTTTCTCCCTTGGCTGCTCTTATCCATAAGTAGAACAAGGAATTCTTCCTCCTTGTCTTAACTCAAAACCCCCCAGGGGAAGAACAGCCAATGGTGCCATACACCCCCAGGATGGGGTAACCCCAACAATGTCTACAAGGCAACTTTTTATTTGTTGTCTCCTCCAGACACTGCTACACTATTCCATACCACACCATGAACATTGGCATGTTCTTTCTTGACCAGGAAAATCCATCAATCACAGAAAGAGCAGACGACACTGGGATCTCCCTGTGTGATTAACAGCATACTCTTAAGAACACCCTTAATGGTTAATTTAGCCCCAAGTGCCCAAAGGTAACCAGAAAGGGAAAACAAAAGAAGAAATAATTAACACAATTTGCAAATATTGATATAGGTCAACACTGTTCTACTAGATCATTACAAAACTAATCCATGCTTTACGTTCCATTGAACCTTAACAGCATTGACATGTGTTTAAGGGTGCACTCATACTGACCATGATTGAACTAAACCATACCCGAGTTTGAAGTTTAACTGTCCCTCCTTCCCACCTTCCCGCTGGTCTGCACTCACGCTGTGCTTTAAATGAAGTGGTCTCAGGCATACATTATCACCTCTGCCAATGTAGCCCAAGTGATCCCTGCTTCTGTGCTCAGTGCTTTATGGAGAGGTATGGTTTGTACTCTCAGTGAAGTAAACCCTACCAGACCACAAGTGAACCATTCGTGGGACCACCTCTTTCAAGTAGTCCTGGGCACATTTCAGAGCACTCACACTACACAAACGAACCAAACCAAGGGGATGACCTATCCAGGTTAAAAATGCAAAAATACCAGTGTTGGTGCACCCCAAAAGATTATCTGGTAGCCAGACAATTTCCTAACAAGTAACAACAACATCTGTCTAATTTCAGTGGGCAGGTTGGTATCTATCTTCATACCCAATCCTGTGTCTGAACAACATTTACCATTACAGTTCTCAAACACGCCTTGTGGTTAAGCAAGATTTTTAAAGACTTATTACATGTGACTCCACTACGTTCTTACCCAAACAACCCACTGTTTGTAAAAGTATAAAATGTAAGAGGATTACCAAATCAGTTTACATAATCAGAAAGCTTTCAGTGAGAACATATGGAAAACAAAAATGGTCAAATCACACCACCGAGTGGACTGTAACGATCCAGTTACCTGATTATGCAGTGTAAAAAGTAATGATAAGCAGTTACCCAATGCAGCTAATCAATAGTGCTGTGAAATCAATGACAGACATTTTCTGGTTAGTTGCTATGTATTGTATACCTTTTGTGTACAGGCTTTAGAAAAGGGGACTTAACTGTGGGTGTAGATTTCATCAATCAGCTCTCGCAACTTTTGCCTGTCATTATTTAATTTTGAGGGGCTCTGCAATTTATTTATGATTCCAATGGAAAGAAATAATATTCAGAGAAGAGACCCTCCATAAAATGACTGCAGGTGTAGGCAGGTTGCTGTGTCACATCCCATTCTTACAATCACCAGAAGCAGATGTAACCCCCTTCTTGTTTGGTAGGTAGTCTTGCTCATGTATCTAAGCACGACATTAGGGCAGTCGATAATATAAACCAGTCAATCACAAAAATTGAGGGCCAGGTAACATTCAACATTTCCACACCTACTACAAGCAACCTGCAGATAAGCAGCATGCACATAAGCAGCAGTAGAGAGTTCTTCATATTAGGCAAAGGTCAAAGCATTTAAATGTAATAGGACAAGCACCTACCAATTAAGTATTCTTTAAATAGCATGTGTTCTGAAATTAAACACACACAAAATAAAAATAAACCAATTATCTTCTACTATAAGAAATCTGAATACATTTTCTGAAATATCTATGCAAATGAGTATATAATCAATCAATAATACAAAATACATTCCAAGTTTAACATATAGCCATACATAGTTTGAGCGCGCTGTGTATGGAATGTAATACATTATGCCTAATTCGTGGATTACATTTGTACCTGTGTAGTTTGACTTCTTAGCAACCAGAAAGAAATTTATAGAGCAAATTGAAAATCTACTTCTCCTCCTTCCATTTCAGAGTGTTTATCTGATACATAGTAGTGGCTGCAGGGAATGTAATGCACTGGTAAGGTCTGATTTGCTACAACTGTGTATTACAACCAGAGTCCAAAATAACAAGGGATGTGCAGACCCCCAGAAACACAGGTCTGGTTAGGTCACCAGTGTAACTGATAGAAGTCCCAACATCCTACACATAAGTTTACATATGGTTAGAAAAGGTAACAAAGTGTACATGTTGTTATAAATCTGAGGCTAAGGGGACTTGTTGGGAAAACTAGGGGGGCACCAACCAGGCACTGCTGACTTCTTTTTGAAGGAGCATGCTCCACACCGTCATCCTTATTACTCACTCACTTCTCGGCTCGGTCCTGAAACAAGTATGCTCTAACAATGACAATCTTAAAGTACAACTAAAGGCTTTTTTTAAGTTTTGGATAGAGTGGAAAGGGATTAGTGCACCTGTCAGTTTTTATTGCTCTCTGTGACCCCATTAGGGAGATTCACACTCTCTATGTGTACTGTTTACCATTATCATTGAAAGTGAAAGTAAAAAGAAAATCACAAAATTTTTGGTTTGCCCCAGAAAAGTAATAGAGGGGAAAACTTCTATCAGGACACTAGTTCTGGTGACCTGGGGATCCCCAAGGGATTCCCTTAATTTGCAGGCATTTCCACTTACTTCATGTTTTGGCTGTGAGACAGGAAGTGAAGGTAAAATCTTCCCACTGGGACACAGATGGTTAAAAACAAACTGACGGGTACAGAGGTTGTAACCCTCCCTTACCGTAATTTTCTTTTCCTGGTGCCTATCCATGGCAGCATACATGTGATAGTAGTCCCGTCTACTTCCGCCAACAGGACCAGTGCATAGCTAGAATTAACACCCACACAACAACCCATTCCCTGTACATCGCTAGGAAAGAACTGGGTGGGTACAATATGCTGCCATGGATAGGCAGCAGGAAAAGAAAATTATGGTAAGTATGATATAAGTTTGCTGGTACCTCAATGTGATAAATCAATAACTACCAGAGTGGGAAGCTTCAGCAAAACCTATCATAAGAAAGTGAGTATGGGCTGTTGTGGTATATTAACTCTTTATTGCTATGCACTGGTCCTGTGGATGGTAGTAGGTGGGGCTACTATCACATGTATGCTGTCATGGAGGCACTAGGAAAAAGTTTTACCTATAGTACTACTTTAAGATTGTTCCAGGTCAGATTTACATGACAGCCCAAAAGCATGCACCTCCAGAACAAGTCAACAAAGACTGGTATCCACAGTATAAGGAATGTAAAATAGAATTCTATAGAATCATGTGCATGCAGAGGAGGCTCTGGGCCTGACTGGGAGGACTTTGAAGAAAAAGCTGTGTGGTAATAGTAATGTCTCGTACACAAGATCAGACTTTTCGACAACAAAACCGTGGAATTTTGTTTGAAGGTTGTTGGCTCCAACTTGTCTTGCATACACACGGTCACACAAATGTTGGCCAACAATTACAAAACGTGGGAACGCGGTGACGTACAAGACGTACAAAGAGCTGATAAAAAGGAAGTTCAACAGTTATGTGATATCTCCATTACGAACGCTAGTTTTACAAGACCCAGCGCTTCCGGCTCGTACTTGATTCCGAGCATGCGTGAACTTTTGTGTGATGGACTTGTGTACACACGATCGGAAAGTGACAGCAAAGTTTTGTTGGTGGAAAATTTGAGATCCTGCTAGCCAACATTTGTTGGCGGAAAGTCCGACAACAAATGTTCAGTGGAGCATACATACGGTCAAACTTTCCGCCAACAAGCTCACATCCAACATTTCCCGTCGCAAAGTCCAACCGCGTGTACGCGGCATTAGGCTTCACAAAGAAGATCTCATTGGAGTGTGGACAGATAAGCATAGAACTGCTCGGTTTGGAAATCTGTGCCATTAAGGGTAAAGCAAAGTAACCTTTAAAGTAAAATGGAAGACACATTTCGGATAGAGTAAGGGAGGGTTATAATCCTTGTCAGTTTTTTTTTTTGCCATCTGTGTTCCATGGGGAAGATTTCCCTTCACTTCATGTCCTATAGCCACAACAGCAATAAAGAGGAAATTCCTTCAAAGTTCATGGAAATCCTTGGTAGTCACTAGAACTAATATCAACATTGGGAGATTTCCCCTCTATGCCTGTTCTGGTAACAATCCAAAATTTGTTATTTTCATTCACTTTCGGCGATAATGGTCTCCTGGACAAATAGAGAGGGTGACTGATCCCAACAGGGACACATGCAGTAATAAAACCTGACAGGGGATCCGTTGCCTTCCACACTATATTTAAAAAAAAGTTTTGGTTTTACATACATTTTAAGGGTTCATTTATACATGTGCAAGAAAAAATGTGCTAATGTGAGATGGGAAGAAGGATGTGTCTCAGTCTCGATATAGTATATAGACCACAACCACTTATAGCCCAAGGGACTTTGTGGGTCACATCACAAAAAAATTATTTTCATAAAAACATATTTATTGTTTACAGAAATAATTCACACATATCAAAACATGAGTATCATAATAGATCAACAGTAAAAGTACGCACGTCACATTACTGTGTACAAATTTGGAAAAACCCGGCATGAGCCAGATTTGTCCATGCTAATATCCATAGGCAAATATGAGGAAAAGTGCTGAAATTCTTGACGTGTTTCGTGAGATAGCAAAACTCGCTTCCTCAGGAGAAGCACTCCGACATATCATGCTGCTTTGCAAACAATAAAAGGTTGAGGAGTATTTAAACATATGTGTGCAAAATGATAGTCGTAGATAAAATCAAATCCAATAAGTCCTCCAAATGTGTGCAGCACGGGGCCTCGGGTGGATCCCCTTCACAGGTCTACAAACATCTCCCCCCCCCCACCCGGGAGTTGAGGGAGGATAGGGGGAGGGGACAGACACAAATTGGTCTAGCCACCAAACAACCCTGCTGTGCCAGGTGGTGAAGGAGGTGGAATGCACACTAAGATCCTATAGCCCCAAATGGCAGCCGCTCACCACCGGTCTGCTCACAACGAAATGCATTGGTGTATACATCGTTTATATATGTGTCTCCTTCTCTCCACCCATGGTGGATCACCTTTCAGAGGGAGTTTGACAGGCGGTGAGGAGGTGTTATTTTGCCGTCTCCCTCTCTGTTTTAACTCCTCAAACCCTGCACCATTGCATGCAAATGCAGAGTGGCTCCATTCAGTTGAACGCGACAGGGGGAGATCATTTTTGCTGTGCCACAATGCTTTGCAAAGCAACTGCAACATGTGTACATATGTATCTCATACACATACGAGTGTCCTGTTTGCAATAAAGGATTCTTTCTTTCCTCCTCGCAAGCTGTTTACACTGTACACTGAGCTGGGCATGTGCAGCTTAGTCTACAGTTCTGGCATCTGAGGCCACATCATCCCGGCCTGGCCAATTAAGATCCCAAATCCAGAAAAAGCAAGAGAAAAGATGCAGGCATCTATAAATGAGCTCTAAGAGATTGCATTCATGAAGCAAAGGTGAGTATAGCTCCACTTTAACTGTCAGTCTGCACATCAGACAGTTCTTACTTTGTCTGCATTCCTTTCCAACTGATGATAGAACTTCCTGGTATGAGGAAACACGTGACACTCTTCCCTACATTCCACAATTCAGCACTGTGCATTTAATCACCAGTTCCAAGCCGAGGAGAACTTATCCCTGTGTAAGTTTTACATTTTAGAAAGTTTAAGCACACACAGAAATTGCAGGGAGCTTCAGTGGTATTTTAGGTGGCAGTGGAATGCCGGCAAGGTAACAGCAGGTACCTAAGGGTGTCTGTAGGCAGGTGCAGTCTGTATTCTCCACTGCAGGTAGAGCTCGACTGAAGTGACAATGCAAAAGTTGAAGGAAGTTGAGAGGAATTTGGTTCCTCTATGACTTCCTGCAGTCATAGGGGGACCCCATGTGACTTTGGTGGCCATCATGGGTCGGGCAGGGTCTTTTTAAGACTCTGACCCGTGGGTTTGGTGCCCTTTATGCGAGTGGCTAGTGTAGGGACAGGTTCCGCATCTGGCATGGACAGTGCTTAGAGTTAGGGAAAGGTTGAGGAGCAAGAAAGGGATAGTGCAGAGACTACGTTCATCTCCACTTCAGGAATCCTCCCCTTGGGGTGTGGACAGGTCAGGCCTCATTACCATTCCTCATTGCAGACGCTGTTGGCATCATTCAAGACTACAGACCACTGTTAAGCCAGGTACACACGGGCCGAATATCGGCCTGTTCAACAGAAGCCTGAGTGTACAGCAGCCTTTATTTTTAGCGCAATAGCGCCTGCAAACCGCCCCAGTGTGAAAGGGGCCTAAGAGTAGTAAATCTGTATTAAGTACATATTTATTATGAGGAAGTTCTTAAATTTAATTTTTTTTTTCCAATATGTAGTTTGTTGGTGTCATTGTTAAAAAATAGTAGCATATATATCTTTGCTTCTTATACTTTTAAACAGAAAGGCAAGCTGTTCCAATGCAACGTGTCCTTGTGTGTGCATAGACATTGTGCAATCTCTAATACTTGGCAAACACATAAGCCTCACCAGCATTTTGAAAAACCTGTTTCTTTTGTAAGCATGCATTAATTCCCAGTAAAAATACACTCCCTCCCTGAGTCCTCTCAGTTTCCTATCAAGGTTTCAACTTTGCACTTATTCAGACTATTTTTACTGCATTCCCTCATTGCAGATACCAACAGCGATTATATAGTGAAAACAGTTAGCATTACAGAATGACCTTTAATGAAAACCTCAAAGTTAAAAACAACTACTCCCCAACATTTGTAGACACAAAAAAAAAAATACTGCAAACACACTGCCTACATGAAAATATCACTCATTACCACCATACTGTTTATGTATGATAGAATGTCTTACTGTTATTCTCTGGTTTATTTCTCTATCAGCTAAATGTCTTAGGAGTGCCTTACCAGCCTCAAAGTATGACAAAAAGTCAGCAGTCCAAATTTTGTGGCTCTGTCCCAGCAAGGAGGTCTAAAGCTAGCTATACGCTAGTAGACTTTTAAACAGACATTTGTACGAAATTTCTCACTACATATGATGACTTGACGAATGTCTTTCAAACTTTGTTTGCTTTTAACAATTGATTTTGGAATTAATGTAAATTCCTGAATGAAAATTGCATCCACTCATAGAAATGTGTTTGCATCAGAAAAATTTCCCATCCTGCTCCTTCAAATTTTCTTACCACTGCAGTCAAAAAAGAACATTGATTTCACCCACGAATGATTAGAAGATCAAATGAATGTTGTTCTTAAAGCATTTAAAATTTCACAAGAAATTTTACTAGTGTTTGGCCAGCTTTAGGGAAACCACGGACTTTACAGGGTGGAAAGAGGGGTAGCATGATCCAACCATGCTTCAGGATAAAATTTCTACAAAATGCTATAAAAGCGGGCACAATCAGCCAAGCATACATATTTATAATGATGGGGCGGAGCTGGCAGGAGAAGTAGTAGAGCGTGTTCAATTTGCAAAGCAAATTTTCCTTCACGTAAGCCTCGTACACATGATCGGATTTTCCGCAGACAAAACCTCTGACTTTTGTCCAAAGGCGTGTGCCTGGATTTTGTCTGGCATACAAACGGCAAGGAATTGTCGGCCAACAAACAAACGTAGTGACGTACTACGTGTTTTTTCAGCTCTTTAGCGCCACCCTTTGGGCTCCTTCTGCTAATTTTGTGTTAGTAGAAGTTTGGCGAGTGTTGATTCATACTTTTCAGTTCGCACTTTTCACTTTGTGCTTTTCAGTTAGTTTCCTACGGCCGTTCATCACCCAGACATGTTGCGGAATCGGAGGAGATAACGTGTTATTTATTATTGGCCTTGGAGTTATTGCTTTGACCCAAGTCCAGTCCAGGAACAGGAGGAGGAGTTCTTGGACCAAAAATTGGTTGCTTTATTATTCGTGACCAATTATGTAATATGCCTTTACTGCGGGAGCTCCGGGAGAATAATCCGGATGATTTTCGGAATTATCTCCGGATGACGGATCCCTGCTTTCACCAGCTCTTGGCATTGTTGACCCCCTATATTAAGAAGCAGGACACATGCATGAGGCTTTTGTTTTATTTTTTGGTTGAATAATAATGATTTGATTTGGTATATTTTCTATATTTTTGGATGCATAGAATTCACTTTTTGGTTAAAGTGGTGTTCCACCCAAAAAAAAAAAAAAAAAAAAAAAAAAAAAAATACATCAATGTGCCTAAAAAAAAATAAAAAAAACATTTGGAAATTTTTTTTTACTCACCTCTAAATGCCTGTTGCTAGGGGTTCCCTCGTAGTCTGCCTCTTTCGGTGCCTGGGCTGGTGACATCACTTCCCCTCGGCACAGGAAGGGCTCAGCTCTGCTCCCTCCCTCTTGTCAATCTGAGACCCATTACAGGTCCCAGATGACTGAGCGGCCAAACACGGCGTGCGGCGCCGCTAGCGCATGCGCAGCGGGTGCCCGGCTGTGAAGCCACAGCCCAGCGCCCACAGTTGCAATGCCAGCACCGCCGAATGGAGGGGGAGACGAGCGGGGCTTTAATCCCCCGCATTGCTGGACCCCAGACAGGTAAGTGTCCAATTAAAAGTCAGCTGCAGTATTTGTAGCTGCTGACTTTTAATTTTTTTTTTTTAAATGGGAACTCCTCTTTAAGTTCTATTGTCAGATAGCATGTCTAATTTTATTTGTTTTCTTTTTTTAATGCACAATAAAAAAATTGTGTAGAATAATACTTGTGTTTTACTTCAAAATGACAGTTTGGGAGAAGGCAGTTGCATTAAAAAAAATACAATGTAAAATTGACAAGGGACACCAACATAGTTGTATCTTTAATCTTAAAAACTACGGGATAATGGTGTTGTGGTAAAATAAAAAAAAAAAAAAAAAAAAAGCATAATATTATTCTTGATATCACTAGAAAAAAAAGCCTTTGAAAATTTGTTTGCAATAACTCCATCAGTATCACCAGCAAAGCAGCTTCATTATTATCCCATTAAAGAAGAAGAGAATTGTGCTCTGCATCTCGAGATTTCATAATTTGCCACGTCACGAATGTTAATTCTCCATTACGAACGCTAGTTTACAAGACCGACCACTTCTGGCTTGTCCTTGCTTCCGATCATGCGCGTTTGTACTTTGGACTTTTGTCCGACGGAAAATGTAAAAAACCTGCTATCCAACATTCGTCCGTGGAAAATCCGACAACAGTTGTCCGATGGAGCATACAGCCGAATTTTCCGCCAACAGCCTGTCATCACACATTTCCTGTCAGAAAATCCGATCGTGTGGCTTAACTGGGTACAAAATTCATAGAATACCCAATCACATGCCTACAAACCAAAAAAAAAAAAAAAAAAAACGTTCGGTCGGCTTCTGTCAGACAGGTCGATAGTGGCCGTTAATTGGCCCATGTGTACCAGCGTTGCTAACGTACCAGACTTAAAATTTACTGCCACGACACCCAAAATTTACAGAACATGTACAGTTTCGAGTGTCACAGTCATATTTTTTACTGGCAACCTTTTCTTATCAATGGCATTTACTGGCAGGAAAAAATTGCCAATTTTTTTTACTGGCTGCCAGTAAAAATACTGATGGTTGGTAACACTGATGTGTACTAGGCTTTAGACCTTCTCATAATAATTTTAAGTGCTCACTGAAGATGATCCAGGATTTTCGAACCGCTGTGAGTTTGAGCTGTGTAGTCTTAAAAAGGTCCCCTTCCTTCCCCTAACATCTATTCTGACTAAGCTGTGTAAGAAAGATGTAGATACTGTACTTACCTATTCTCAGCCCGCCCAAGTCTGAACACGTCATCCTGCTTCCCTGTGTCAGCCAGCAACGGCTGCAGGGAAGAGGAGGAAGGAAGCGCCAACAACAGGTGTGCCATGGGTGCCTATGGGTGAGGTCACCACACCCTGGTATTCTTAGCAGTTGTCAAGCGCTCTCTTCTCTCCCCAGTAGCCGACACAAGGGACCACGTGTCCGGACTGGAGAGGGCTAATAATAGGTAAGTACGGTATATACATTTTTTTTTTAAAGGATAGTCAGCATATGTGTTAGGAGGGGGGTTCATAATATCAAACAAATAAATGGACAAAAAGCTGAATTGTAAAGTTAAAAACGGAATGTTTGTTGGCCCTAACACTTTAAAGGTGAGGTGCAAACAAATTCTAATATTTATGGGCAGCTTTAACCAGAGTATTAACAGGGTCAGATATGGGGTTGGTCTGAAGATAGGGACATGGGAAACCCTGGGGATTTAGTAACCAGAACAAGCACAGAATGAATGGCAACATTATAAATCCACTTTATGAAGAGGTGTGTACTTCTAACAGCTATCATTGAAGAATGGGAAACCTAAAAGATGTGGCTACAAGTTGGATAGTGATTATAAGTAATCCATTAATTCTAAAAATAATTCTAAAAATATCTAGTTCATCAAAACCAATTTTAGAAGAAATACAGGCAACGTACAATGTGGACCACCCAGGCAGTGAAGAAGTTAAGTCCTTAAACTTTACTCTGTGGAAATTCCTTAGTGTATTACTGCATAGCACTGAGTGGTGTGACAAGGATCAAGCGATTAAAAATAATTTCATTTAACTCTCTTTGTCAATCTCCCCATAAGAGATTTCCTTTTCTCTGCTGTGGTCCTGCCATGCAGTGCATGTACAACATTGGTTTGGTTCTACTGTGTATGGCAGCTCTCTCAGTTATTAAATATTCACCCAGATCAAAGTGAATACCCGTACAAATTATACAGGGGGTCATGTATGAAAACAGGTCTCTGACATATTTCTAGAACTGCTCATAAGTCAAAGTAATCTTCTCATTCGTTTCCATAAGAAATGTTAGTTTTTCCTGCCTCCCAATTTTTGGAAATGTTTACTACAGGGGCTGCATCCGCTCTGCATGGGTTAAATTCTTGTTTATGTCTATGAAAAGCAGTTTTGCTTACCTGATACTCCCTAACAGATGGTGCTCACCTATACTTCAGCAGTGGACTGTTCTTCAGCATCCTCATGACCAATGCGGGACCTGCATTGGCCTTGATGATGTCAGGGGCATCCGAACACCTGAGTATAAAAGGAGAAGAGACTGCGAGGATCAGTTTTGCAGTGTGGAGGAATCTGCAGAAGTGGATTCAGTAAGTGAAACTGCTTTTCCTGGTCCCCCAGACATATAAAAAAAGCATTTAGCTCTTGCAGTGTGATGGCAAGGGTGGATTTTTTCCTTTCCCCAGAGTTTAGTGTTAAAGTCTATGTAAACCCTAACAGTAAACTTTTCTTCCCTTCTTATTTGCTCCCTTTTGGTCTGTCCAACATTCCATTAAAAGCATTAAAGTTCTGCTTTATAGCCTCCTCCCCCCACTCCTGTTTGGGAAATGCAGCTTTTGGGGAGAAATGGGGGGAGCGGCTACCCAATTTTGGCAGGTGCCTAGGCGATCAGAAGCGGAAGCTCTCCTCCTCCCCCCCCTCCCTCCTGAAGTCTTCTGGGACACATTACAGGTCCCAGAAGACTATGGGACCAGTCACAGTGCGCAGCAGGCACCCAGCTGTGAAGCCGTAAGCGGTCATAGCCGGGTGCCCATAGTAAAGATGCCGGCGAGAGAGAACACAGAGAAAACGTCTGGGGTGAGCACGCCGCTGGATCGTGGGACAGGTGAGTGTGTTTATTAAAAGTCAGCAGCTACACTTTTTGTAGCTGCTGACTTTAAATTTTCACTTAAGAGACTGGCGTTCCTCTTTAAGTTTTATCTGTCTGATAAGTGAAAACAATACCTTTTGATTCTGTAATAAATCTGCTAATCTTCCTGGTCAATATGCTGCAGCACTTTTATCAGTGAACACCTCCTTCATATGTTATGGAGAAGAGAAGAGGGGGTGTTTGTAGTCCTGTCCTGGGGGGGGGGGGGGGGGGGGGCAACACTGTTTGGTGAGTGAGCATTGTCACCCTAGAACAAGAAGTGAGTTATTAGCACACAAGTCTGAAAAAAAAAAAACAAAACAAAACAAATGCAGGCACCACAGCTAAGGAATGTTGTCCAATAATTACTCCACCTTATATACATTGCACATGACATAAAATAAACAATATATGTGTATAAAAAAACAAAGATAAATAGAAAAAAAAAGCGCAGCCATTATAAAATCTATATATAATGTGACCAAAAAAGAATCCCACTGTCATTATGAATAATAGTGATATTTTCCTGATAATAAAGATTACATTTATAAAAAAACACAGTAGTGAAAAAAATGCAGTAATGCTCAAAAACATAGTCTATGTGTTGAGTGGAACTCAAGTGCTAACACAATCCACTGGGCAGATTTGGGGAGATTTACTAAAGCTGGTGCACTCAGAATCCGATGCAGTTATGCATAGAAGCCAATCAGCTTTTAAACTTCAGCTTGTTCAATTAGGCTTTGGCAATAAAATCCGGAAACTAATTGGTTTCTATACAGAGTTGCGCCAGATTTTGCACGCTTCAGTTTTAGTAAATAGCTCCCAGTACAGACTTCAGTGCTCCAACATGACAAATACACACCACCTCCTTACCAGATAATTCAACCTCCTAATGCTAATGAGGTCAAATGGTTCTTGTGGATAAAACCTGGCAACAAGGTCACCAGGCAGCTATAAGGATAAATACCATCACTCCACAGCACTTAATCAAGCGCTCAATTCCTTTCAGATGACGTCGCAAGTGCCCCCCCCACTAATCACAATACTGTTTATGACCCCAAATGACATGGAGGAGATTAGAGGAACTATAGAGCATTAACTTTTATAAAAATGCTTTATTGAATTAAAAAGATCCTCACAAAGATCATAAGAGAAGCAGCATGTAAAAGTGAAAGAACATCGCTTGGCCAAACGCACATGCAAAATTATGTTACAACCAAGGTCTTGCCAGACTAGTTTTGTCACACCAGATGTCTTCAGGGGACTCTAAAAAATAGTTAATAGTTTTGTTCCTGAGACCAAACAGGAACATGCTGACCCCTTGATCCACCAGTATGTGAATATGTGTGCTGATATATTTCCAACTGAATACAGTAATCTTAGGCCTCATGTACACTTTTTTTTTTTTCTTTTTTTTTTTAGTTTTCAACCACACTTCTGCTTCTAAACATGGATATAGGAGCCTTTGGAGTTTTTTTTTTGCCAAAGCCCCTGAACTCAACTCAATAAACGCGTATGTGTCCATGTACACATAGGATTTTATCAAAGTTTAGGAGCAGCAGAATTTAGGGGCAGTTAAACATCCCTCTCCTGAACGCAGAAGAATCCCGTTCAGGAGAGGAACGTTTTGGCAAAAAATGTTGTGCCGCTTTTTTTGCCGCGTTTATTTTTCTGCTGCTAGGGCGAGTTACATTTAGGGGTGGTCAGTGTACATGTAGCCTAACCCACTCATAAGCCTGGCACACACATCGGGCTGAACGAGAAAAAAAAAAAAAAAAAAAAAAACCCACTGCCACTGTACTAACATAAGTGATGTTAGTATAGCAATTTCCCCTGCTGTGCTATTGTCTTCTGACAGGGGGACCACCCATCACCCACCCCCCGCAAGAACACACAGGTCTGCGCTCACAGCCATTGGCTACCAACTTCTGATCGGATGTCAGTCAGAGTCTGCTTTTCCAACATGCGCGTTTGAAAGAGGTCGATCTTGAGACTGGCTTATGTTGGACAGAGAACTGTACAAATGGGTCAAATGTCGGCCGGTTTCTACTGTACTGGCTGATTTTGGCCAATATTCAGCCTGTGTGTTAACTGACAGTCACAGCCAGCATACAATACATGCAGAGGCTCGAGAGGGCAAGATGCTAAAAACACATACATAAAAATTGTGTTGCGCTAAAAATAATTAAAAAAAAATATTTGTATAATGTTGAATATAAACAGTGGGTCAATGAGTCACCAGCATGACAACAGATAAGTGAACAAGTATCTTGACTGTTGAATCACTTACAGAATCCTTAACTATGTGATTAAACCACCAATCTAAGGAAGTGTTTTTACCAGAGAGCGTTGACCACCTATTACAGGGGGTCAAAGAAGGCTCTTGTATCTCAGATGCTCCTACACCGTTAGGTAATCCACATACAGAAGACGGGGGAGATCACTTCAAGCAACCAGTGGAAATCAACAAGTCCTCTTGTTCCAACGGAAGCACCAAATGGCATACCCCAATGAGAGATAAGACGCCAAAATAATGTAAAATCTTTTGCAACAGGATTTTGTTAAAATGTCAACGGATAAAAACAGCGTGTGTAATATGGGCACAATAGTATTCGTGTGCTTTCATCTGAGCGCAATGACTGGAAATGACACCTCAGCCCAACCGGTTTTGTCACTACAAGGACTTCTTCCAGGGCCCCATTACTTTTAATAAAATCCCGTTGCAAAAGATTTTACACTATTTTGACGTCTTATCTCTCATTGGAGTATGCCATTTGGTGCTGCCGTTGGAACAAGAGGACTTGTTGATTTCCACTGGTTGCTTGAAGTGTTCTCCCCCCTCTCCCGTATGCGGATTACGTAACAGTGCAGGACCATCTGAGATACAAGAGCCTTCTTTGTTTGACCGCCCCGTAATAGGTGGTCAACGCTCTCTGGTAAAAACACATCCTTAGATTGGTGGTGGTTTAATCACAAGGTGGAGGATTCTGTTGGTCAAGATACTTGTTCATGTATCTTTCGTCACGCTGGTGACTCATGGACTCACTGTTTAAGTTTATCTGAATATTTTTTTTTATTTAAATTGTTTTATTTTTTTGTTTTGTGATAATATCTCACTAGAGTGGTGCAGCTGTATATTAGGTCATTTGTTATCGTAAGCGCATTTTAATTTTGCTTTCTATTCAAGATCTTAAAACAGCCTGAGAGAGGTAATTTATGGTTAAATATTCTGAACATTTTATTTATTATTATCTATATTATGATTAGTCTTGTGAGAAAGTTTTCATATTTTTCCTACTTGTTGTTTCCAATATTATTGAATGAATAAATAAAAGGAAGTGTTTTCATTACTTTAGTTAATGGCTGAGAAAGTAAACATTTGGATAAAAGGAACTACTGAAATCAAAAGCAAATAAGATTATAAAAAGCTGGTGTATGATTCAACCTCCCCATTCCAATTTAGGGAGTAAAAAGAATTATGACTGCCAGCAGCGGCTCTCTTAGCAGAATATATAACAAGTCTTGAAGGACATCTACTATAGATGATCAGCTCTGGTGCAGGCCTCGGCATTGACCTGTCCCTCCAGTACTGATCACAGTGGACTAGACTCAGGTAGATGACACAAGGCCCATCAGCTCTGGGTGATACCAAAATGTTCACATGGCAAATATGTAGCAGAAAAAGGTTTGGCCCTTTCAGGGTTTGGCACAGCAGGTGGCACACATTCTGTGTGTACCAAGAGAGGACTGTCTGCTCTTGATTTATAAAAGTTAACACTTTCCAGTCCTTAGATGTGGTGAGTGCATTTATTTTCTGAGGAGGATGTGTTTTGTAGTCCAAATCAGGAGAACAGCCTACCGTGACAATTCTGCTCCCTCCATAGACACAGTGGAGTGAGTATAGCCACCCTAGGACAGAACGTTTACCAGCAGTATCACTAGGTGAAAATAAAACAAGAGTTCTGAAAAAAAAAAGAAAACAAATGCAGCCACCACATCTAAAGCCCCATTCACACCTGAGCGTAGTGCAGCATCAGCTGCTGCAGCTAGTAATCTAGTAAGGACTCATTATCTAAAATAAATTAATTTGTTTTGGACGATCTTTGAAAACCATTAAAGAACTATTTAAAGAATAAAATTGTTTGGGTTTGGATACCTTAAGAAGCTCTTGGTATGAAAGTCCCAACTATATGTTTACAAAAACAGATTCATGATAAATAGAACAAAGGCCATGGCTGTGACTGTTTTGTCCTCTATAAAAACCCTTGGTGAATTCTGATGTATGACTCATTTCATAGACAAGTAATAGAAGAAGACCTCCAATCCTCTCAATGCAGTGGGGGTACAATGGTATACAGTCCAGAATTACAAGACTCTCTCAAGTTTTGCTAACACACAATTTTCTCATTGGTCTTTGAAGGTCTATATAATGCCTTTTCCTAACACAAGTCGATTAAACTTCTCATTTTCTTCCATAATCACAAAAGTGAAAGGGACCAATCTTTAAATACAAAAATACCTGTGGGAAGATTTAGCAGAAAAACAGAAATGGGGTGTAGGATGTAAGAAGAGTAGTGTCAAAATTCTTTGTAGCTTATAGTGATTGTAAAACCATCACCTTTTAAAATAACCCATTCCGTTTGAAATAGAAATGAAAGGCAAAAGATTGGTGTGTGTGTGTGTGTGTGTGTGTGTGTGTGTGTGTGTGTGTGTGTGTGTGTATGTGTATGTGTGTGTGTATGTGTATGTGTATGTGTATGTGTATGTGTATGTGTGTGTGTATGTGTGTGTGTATGTGTATGTGTGTGTGTGTGTGTGTATGTGTATGTGTATGTGTGTGTGTGTGTGTGTGTGTGTGTGTGTGTGTATGTGTGTGTATATATATATTATATATCTCTATCTCATTCAAAATTATTATTAACTTATTATTAACTGTTATTATTAACATTATAAATAATAAGTGATCACATTCCCTGTGTTCTCAACTGTGTAACATCTGGGGGGAGGAGACACAGTAGTACACTGAGCTTCCCAGTGAAAGGCTGTGCGGGGGGCAGGGTGTCAGGACACGGAGGAGGAGAGCAGGCTGAGTTCCCAGCATAGCTAGAGAACTGACCACACTGTGCTTTCTTGATTAGGGTGGTCAGTTTTTAATAGGAAAGCAGAGGGACTGGCAGGAACACCAGGGATTGCACACAAAGGAAGCAATACAAAGAGAACAGGATACTTTTTCATACATGGTACAGCAGGGACATCTCAAGAATATGAAATGTTGGGATAACATATTCTTTAAGTACCATGCAGCACTCCACTTTATCAATCGCTTATTCTCTTGATAAGTTACCTTTAAAGTCTGGGGCACCTCTCCACAGTAATCACGTGCATGGCAGTCAGATAACTTGGTTGGCACCAAAGAAGCCGAGTGTAAACACTGTCACATGTGCCCAGGGTGACACAAAGCATAAAGTGCGCCCCCTACCCTGCACATGATTCCCTTACTATCCAAGTCTTCTCATAACTACCTTTACAAGATTTAAATGAAATGAAATCTAAAAGAAACATTATGCAATACGATTCAGTTTGCACTCTATCAATTTACGGACATTCCTACAGCTCACATTGGCAGTTAGCGAAGCTGAAATTTTAAAGTTCAATTTCTGAAAGCAGGCCAAATTGTTCTTCTTTTATTCGTGTATTTTCTCACGAGGCATTAAAATATACATTTCAGCCAGACAAAGGGGACAATGATGGGGAGGGGACACCTATATTTGACACCTCCTGTATAATGGGCAGTGAAAGCTCCCAAGGATGGGTGTTATCTTATTACACGATGTGACCTCAAGACCAAATTCTTGTAATGATGGATTCTGTTCTGGAATGTTGTTTTCCTACACATGGTATTCTCATGTAATCCAGTGTTCTAGGCATTACAAGTGTCAGTTTTATCTTCCACAGAGGATAGAAACATCCATATGCATCACATGTGGCACTGAGGGTGAATGCTCTGAACAAGGGCATCAATACACAATCCACGGTGCACACATTTATCACACATCAATAACCCTACTTGACCTAATGAGACCTGCATGCATAATATATGCTGTATACCAGGACATTTTTTTTTAGAGAGAGAATAGGTTTATGTACTCCCCTCTTTCAAGACACCCCTTGTCTCCACCCATTATTCACCTCCAAGCACTGTCCCTAAGTTCCACCCCCTACCCACCTATCATTTTGTGGTGTTAATAAATTTGTATGGAATATGTTAATGATAACAAGAAATACAGTAAGATAGACCCCCTGAAATGGACTGTGGAAGATGGGGAGGATCAGAGAAGAAAGGATCAAACAGTCTTTTTACACAATGTGAAGGATTAACCCCTTAGGTTCCACAGTGAGTATAACAAGCATGTTTTACTGCATATACAGACTGATTTTACGGTTGTGGGTTTAGTAACACGTTAAGCTATAGTATGCTATGCTGGCAGAGCTCAGTAACAACAGAAGGTGAGGGGGTGTGTCTGATCAGGTCTGTTACATTCTGTGCCCCCGGACAGGGCTTTTTTTCTCGGAGAATAGGTGCAGGAACTCCCTCCGTCTGAGTCACCCCTTGTCTCTGCCCCCTACCCACTTCTGACCACGTCCCTTGATTCCACCCACTACCTACCTACCAGTACTGCCCCTTTTAGAGAATACAGAACCAAGTATCATTTTGTAGTGCTAAATCATTTCTATGAAACATGTTGATGATAAAAAGAAAAGCAGTAAAATAGATCCCCTGCAGTCAGCAACAATAGAATCCCAGCAATAGATCCCCACACAACAATAGACTCCCCCAGCAACAATGAACTCCACCCCAACAACAATAGATTCCCTGCAGCAACAGCGAACCACCCACAACAAAATATCCACCCAAGCAACATTAGACCCTTCCCCTCCCCAGCAGCAACAACACATCTCCCAGCAGCCAGCATCAATAGACCTCTCCCTCAACAGTAGATCCCTTCCAGCAACATAAGACCCCCCAGCAACAATAGATTCCTCATCAGCAACAAATAGACCCTCACACAAAATCAGATCCCCACCAGTGACAATAGATCCCCCAAGCAGCCAACATCATTAGACCTTCCAGCACACCCCACACCCCATGCTATTACATACATTCAGTGCTGGAGGTGCCGGAACTGTGTTCCCCGCGTTCCCACTGAAAAAAAGCCCTGGCCCCGGAAGACGTCAACTCTGGCAAAAAGCTTAGGGTGGAGCTACACATTGTGACATCATCACACATCTGGAAGTGTCCCTGAAAGAAGATTTGGCCATTTCTGACTTTGGTATACAGCGCTGTGAGTGTATGTAAGTGCAATTAAATGGTTTTAATAAATTGTCAAATTGGATTTTATAACATGTGCAGCATTTGTTTTTTTCTTTTTTTTTCCTGCATACCAGATTGTGGGCAGAGGAGAAATAGATTAGTGATGTTCCTTGCTGGCTGTCCCTAGATGGAAGCCTGAGCCCTGCACATCACAGTAATTACCTCTTGCGTTATATGACTTCTCTATAATTTGAGAGTCATATATTTCCGGAAAGCCTTTTGCAGTACTCTCAAAGTGGTGGAGATTCACTTGGACTGATATTCACATTGCCTGGATTTTGGACATTTGCATGGCCATTTTCATTATCTGGGAATGTTCACAATCTGTGGACTTTATTTGATTTGATTTGGGGAATTTATTTTAATTTATTGTTGAACATTTATGTTTTAGTTATTCAAATATGTGTTTGATTAGAATGGCAAATTTGGTGTATTACATTAGAGAAAGCACCGGTGCACGACTGTTTCCAAATGCATCACAGTACAGTACATTACCTTGGTTGGAACAGGTACTCATGAAAATAATGCATTTTCACCATTTCTATTCACTTTCCCAGCACAGAAAGATGCAGCAGAAGAATGCATTCGGGGACAATGAATCCCAGCACAATGCAAAAGCATTATATTAAAAGACCGATCACAAGGTTTGAGCTCAGCAGTGATAAATCTCCAGCTGCTAATTGCTCACTTGAATTTTTTCTTGATTCGTTCTGCCCACATTGTTTTTAAAATGACAAGGCTCAGGACTGCAAAACTATTTCATGTTTTGGGAACTCTTGACTCAAGCTGAGCTTCGCCTGTGCATTCCTCACAGCAACACTAAACGGGGTCACTTGGGTTGAAGCAGATGAGGAACTAAAAGAGAATGGCCCACTGCTCGGAAACTATGTAAGGTTCAGGATGGGAAGCAAAGGGTTAATAAGGAGATCTCAGTGCTCCATTGACTTCGGTGTGTCACTGAACCCTCCTGTCTTAAGAACACAAAGCTCACATTGTGCAGAGTATGATACTGAGAAGATGGCCCTGATCTTGGCAAGGTCTAGGTGTACTCAAAACCCAGCTATTAAAGAAATACCAAAACAAAAAGATATTCATGCTACCTGTTATTTGTGAAGTGGGCTTTCCCAGAGAAAAAATTTCACTCTGAAAAGGCCATTACCAGAACCTCGCTTATTTAAAGGACAATTACACACTGAAAAAAAATGTTTCACTTAAAGGCTTTTCCCACAAAAATAACTTCAAAGAATGATGTATAATCAGCCCACTCAGTGTGCTAAGTATAAAAAGTCTCAGCATGGCACGTGGCAGAGGTTTTTCTAGCATGATAAAGCAAAGAAGTGTTATGATGTGCCATGTGATGTAACCCATAGCAATCAATCAGAAAACACCTTTTAGACCCAGTTCACAATGGTGTGACATGCGCTCCAACTTTGAGAGCACATGTCGCATGACAAGTTGCTCCCCATCAACCTCCCTGGCGGTATGATTATTTCGGATTTTAGGTGCTGAAAGCGGTACAATTATTTTGCATGGAAATCTGGCGTTTTATATTGTAGGTCTGTAAATCTTAACAATAACGCACTTAAATCTGTCCAAACCAGAGTCTAGTAGATATCCCGGGTATGATAAAGTTTGAAACACAAAAACATAAATTATAATATAATAAATAAAAATAAATAATTAAAAAAAATAAAAATAAATAGTTATAAAATAAATTTCCCCACGATTCACTATCGCTCAATTCTGCAAGTGTTCTAATTTACTATCGCTGTTTTCTAGCTGGTCTAAAGCCACTTTTGACGTAAAGGGACACTTTTTGGTTGCTATGGACAATCTCCAGTTTCCAGGCAGAAAGAACAGTGTATATCATGTAAAACTGCATGCAGGGCATGGGACAAAGCACTGGGGACAAAAGGGATGTGAAATCATTTCATACAGTACTGTAATCTGTATGTGTTATGATTTTTACTTTTTTTTTTAATTTGCCGCCAGGCTCCGCCCCCGTGCGTCGCGACGCTCGCAGGGAACGGAGCCTGGCACAGAGAGGCTTCGGAGGAGGACAGAGCCCGCGGACACTGCGGGGGACATCGCAGGATCCCGGGGACAAGGTAAGTAAGGAGGCACCAGGATCCTGCAATGTAATCCCGAGTATGGCTCGGGGTTACCGCTAATGGTGCTGAATTTTAACCCCGAGCCACACTCGGGAAAACCGCCAGGGAGGCTACGTGCAATGGAACCGCTCTAACAGGAGCAACCGACTTAGAATAAGGTTCCTGCATTACTTTTGATGCGACTGTGGCACGACTTGCATTGACTTCTGTTAAAGAAGTCTTATGCAAATCGTGCTGAAGCCGTGCTGGGATGTCGGCTTCAAAGTCGTGCGTCTTTAAAGTCGCGGCAGTGTGAACTAGGCCTTACTTATGAAATCCAGTTGTTACATGTTAAAGAAACATGAGAAAATTGCTGATTTTCTTTTGAAAATTCTAGCTACCTGGCTGTCTGTGGCTTCACTGGCCTGGAAGAAGTATACAAGTCTGTGAGTTTAGGAAATGCTCATTTAGTCTAATGCAGGCCATACATGGTCGAATTCCAAACTCATTTTCTTTCGAAAATCAGAAATTTTGTGTTTTGTAATCTGATGATGCCACTTTTGATTTGAAAATTCGACCAACCAAGCCTTCAATTTTACCACATGAACGAAATTCATTTGTTTTTCCAAAAATTTCCAACATGCCTGATCACTCAAATTCAACTCTTGCACATAAATCGGCTGTTGCTGCAGCCCACTAATGGTGCGAAATTTGAAAGAAAACTCTTAGGAAGAATTCCCTTACAAAAATCAGAACAATGTATGGCCTGCTTAAAGGTGCAGGGATAAGGTGTAATACCTGCCTGATTCTTGCTGCTAGCAGGGTCCCTCCAGCTGGGTGACTGGTGGAGCACTGCAGACTTTCTAAGGTGCTTTGGCATACCTCCAAGTTTTTGAGATGAGAATGAGGGACAGCTACTAGCAAAAGTATGTAGGCATAGGACACACTACCTGCCACGCCACCCATACAGGAGAATTATAAAAAATTAAAATTATTAGTTAAAGCCACAAGTGCTTTTTTTACCACTATTATTCCTTATTTTACTGGCTTTTGAAATTTACAAATGCAGCTAATTAGAAATTGGATGAAAGGTTTAGCACTGGGAAACACTTTTTGAAAGATAAAAAGTGCATTTTAAATACAACTTTATAGATCAGACCACAATGAGGGACAAATGAGGAGGAAAGAGGGACTTTTTTCAAAATCAGGGACAGTCCCTCAAAATCAGGGACAGTTGGGATCTTTGCTTTGGGCTCCCAATCTCATGCTCTCCTCATGGATAATATTATCAGGGCTGGCCTAAACTCTAAGGTAAATCCATTTTAGTAGGCAGGCATTGTTAGAGCATAATAATAAAAAAAAAAAAAAAAAAACTACCTCTGTGCTGTATATAAAAGTCCCTCTGTGCTTTGGTTTCAGGTCACGTAAATTGAAATTGTGGCGGGACCGCAGTGGATCACTGACATCAGCAGAGTCTTATGTAAAAGGTGAATGAAAATTCTACTAACATTGGCACCCCCAGTACAGGGCTGCTACAGGTCCCATGATTTAAAGTGGTAGTAAACCGCTGGCGCTAAAAAAATAAAAAAAAAAAAAAAAAAAAAAAAAAATAATAATTCTGAAAGGCATCGCATACTAGCACATTATGAGAAACTTCCTTTAAAACAAAGCCCTTCAGCACCATGATGTCACTGCTGAGACAGCTGACATCTTTCCCCGGTCTTCCTTCTGGGTTTGCGGCCTCCATGAGTGGCCGGGGATGCGATGACATCGCTCCCACGCATGCATGCATGAGCCACCGTTTCCGGCACGGGCTCTGAAGGTCTGCACTGTAGGCTGTGCAAGTTTAGTAGATTTTCACAGTACCTACAGATAAGCCTTATTATAGGCTTACCTGTAGGTACAAGTGGTAGTACAGAGTTTACTACTACTTTAACATGCTGACTTTAGGTAAGGGGACACAGGACCAAGTAAAGGTAGAAAGTGTAAAATTTCAAACTATGAGTTTTAGGTCCCTTTCGGACAGGTGGACTCTGCCAGTGGATCCGCTTGCTCACCAGGGAATCTGTTTGTTGATCCCCGCTGAGTGGGCGGATGACAGGTCCGTGTCCGCTCTGGTGATGCAGAGCAGATATGTACCGCTTTCCTCTATGGGCGACGGTCATCTGATTCAATCCACCAAACGGATGGGGAATGGATCCCCATCTGTCTGTTTTTAGCAGATAGAATCGGATGTTGGTGGGTGTCAGCTGACATATGTCCATTGACATCCGCCGCTCCATAGAGGGCAATGGAAGGTCTGATGGAGCCCACCTAAAAAACTGACAGGTGGACCCAATCGGTCTGCCCACGGTAAAGGGACCTTATTCAAAAACACAGTCCCCACCCAAAGCTACGCCCCACTGACGTATTTCACCTTGATTTGGCTTAATTGTAGAGGCATGCACTACATATATCTCTAGATATACCAACTCCTCATTCTGTTCACCTGAGCTTAGAGCAGACATAGGGTTATTTTAGCTGTTACTTTGCGTCACAATTTTTTTATTAAGAAGATTAGAAAAGAACACATAAAAAAAGCTATACAAAAATGTTATATATAATAACAACAACAAAAAGAAAAAAAAAATATTACATAGTAATCAACCAAAAATAAATGTGTATAATATGTATACATATATACATAATATATTAGGAATGGTTGATCAGTGTTTCTCAACTCCAGTCCTCAAGGCGCCCCAACAGGTCATGTTTTCAGGCTTTACATAAATTTGCACAGGTGATTTGATCAGTTTCACTGCTTTGTAATTACAGCCGTTTCATCTGAGGGAAACCCTGAAAACATGACCTGTTGGGGCACCTTGAGGACTGGAGTTGGGAAACACTGTAGTTGATTAAAAAAAATAGGAAATGAAAAGGAAAAAAAAGGAGGAGCGGTAGAAAGGAGAAGAAATAAAGAAAAGAAGGAGAGGAGGGTTAGGATATGATAAAATTAGTGAATTAGGAATCTATACGGCACAAATTTCCTTTCCTTAACGTAAAATTGATCCTGCCAGGAATCCTAACTTCCTGTTGTGAGCCGAGAGCACTACCTCTGAAGCACAAAAATCCCAAGCAGTGTTGTCAGCCCAGTCTTCGTTAACATCTATGCCTGTGCAGGCACATTGCTTGTACAATGCAGGGAAAGAAGTCCTGGATCATTTTGTTGAATTGTGCAGCACCGAACCATTTTCATGCGTGGTTGCCAATGCATAGGGGTGCCATTAGGAATTAATGGCACCACCGCATGTCTGCTAAAGAACAGCACGTTTCTGTGTGTGGCAGGAAAACACACGATCTTGCACAAGTTCCTAATATGCATAGATGTGAACCAAGCTTTAGTTCTCTCTTGCTGGACTTCAGAAGAATTTTGCTCCTAGCCCCATAACATGTGGTGTTCTGTAGTCCCACACAACACAAACTTGCAACCTTTTTTTTTTTTTACATGTGCTGCAAAGTACAGACAATGCATGTGCATTGCCGTGAACTCCCTAGTTGCACTGGAATGCCATTTATAATAACTGCCAATGCACCCAAGTGTCAATGTAACCCAAAGGAGCCAAAAAAAAAAATGCTGCTTACTTGTGCTGTGATTTGTTTACCCTTTGGCCCCCTTTCACACTGGTATGACACGACAGTTGTACAACTGTGGATCCGACTTTGCCCTGCGACTTGAAGTACGACCAGTTTTGCCAACCTACCAGATTGGACTTTACTGACACGACACCCAAAATTTACTGGCACAGCCACGTTGTTACTGGCATTTCCAAAAGTTACAAAATTACAGTTGTAAGTGCAAATTTCAGTTTTCTCTCCTGAGTCACAGTGACAGTCTCTCTCCACTCCAGTCCTGTGCCTGGCTTGCCTTTCTCCTGTCCTGCAGACCCGCACACGAGATTTCAGCTGCCCTTCTCGGCTCCCTTCCACCATGACCTCACACGACATGCTCAGGAACCACCCCTACCAGAAGTGCCCCCAAAACACACTGTAGCAGGCACTCGGATGGTCTCGGCTGGCTCCAGACTGGAACTGTGCATGCACAGTTCCGAGCCGAGCATCACAGCAATATTTTTTACTGGCAAGCTTTTCCTGTCACTGGCATTTACTGGCAGGAGAAAAGTGCCCATTTTTTACTGGCTGCCAGTAAAAATACAGACTGTTGGCAACACTCAGTCTGACTTCAATGAACAGGGATCCGACTTTGATCCCCGACAATACCAGGCACTGTCTGGTATGGACCTTTAAGGGGAACTCAACGCACAATTAAAAAAAAAAAAAAAAAAACGCATGGGTTCCCCCTCCAAGAGCATACCAGGCCCTTCGGTCTAGTATGGAACGGGGGCTTCCAGATTCCTATAAGCTCCCCGCCCGCAGACCCCGACAACCAATGGCCAGGGTTGTCGGTAGGAGGCCCTTGTCCTCATCAACATAGGGACAAGGTGCTTTGGGGTGGGGGGGCGCAAGGCCCCCCCTGCCCCAAAGCACCCACACTCCCATGTTGAGGGCATGCGGTCTGGTATGGTTCAAGAGGGGGGGGGGGCGATCGCTCGTCCCCACCCCTTTTCCTGATCTCCCAGGCTGTGTGCTCGGATAAGGGTCTGATATGGATTTTGGGGGGACCTCCACGCAGTTTTTTCAGCGTGGGGGTTCCCCTTAAAATCCATACCAAACTGAAGGGCCTGGTATGCTCTTGGAGGGGAAACCCATGCCGTTTTTTTTTTTGTAATTTGGCGTTCCCCTTCAAGATCATCAGAGCACAAGTCGCATGCCAAAGTCGGATCAGTTAAGACAGCGATCCGACTTTGATCTGACTTCAGTGATATTCAATGGGCTGAAGTAGGATCAAAGTCGGACCAAAATAGTGCAGGGACTACTTTGAAGTTGGCACAACTTGAAGTCGTACTAATATGAATGGTTGTCATTGGAAATCATGGGGAACGACTTGTCATACGACTTTGCAGTCCCAAGTCGTAGGACAAGTCGTACAAGTGTGAAAGGGGCCTTTATATTGTTGGAGATTAATTCTAATATTTCAAAGCATATTATCCATTTGCAGAGGCCTACGTCTCACAGCAGATTTTTTTGTGTATATATGTTCAGGGATCACTTTGTTGCATAGACAGCCACTGTCGTGTTATGTTAGGGTAAGAAAAATGGACACACCTGTGTGTATACACCTATACTATTGAAAAAAAAAAAGAACATTTTTACACATTGAAAAATGGCTCTATTTACACAGGAACTTTTGTTCCTAATAATCAGTAACAATTTTACAGCCAAGTGAATGTAAGTAACCTTATGCCACTTGCACAAGTAAGTAATAGTTTTACTGATGTTTATACTCAGGATCTTGACAGAAAGAAACTGAGCAAAATGTTTTGTAAAGACCTTGTGCATACACACACATAGGCGTGTAATTGTGCATATGTGTATACACACATAAAATTCTTCTTCATTTTCTTCTAGTTCCCAGTGTTGCAGTATATACATACTGATACATATGTATAAACGTGTAGGGTAAAGCCTCGTACACACGATCGGATTTTCACGATCTAATTTTCCCCAGACTTGTCCGAAGGCGTGTGTCTGGATTTTGTCTTGTATACAAACGGCAAGGAATTGTTGGCCAGCAAACACGAACATAGTGACGTACTACGTGGTTTTTCAGCTCTTTAGGGCCACCCTTTGGCTCCTTCTGCTAATTTCGTGTTAGTAGAAGTTTGGTGAGTGTTGATTCGCGCTTTTCATTTCGTGCTTTTCAGTTTGCACTTTTCATTTTGTGCTTTTCAGTTCATTTCTGAACGACCATTCGTCAACCAGACATATTACATATTGCGGAATTGGAGAAGATAGCGTGTTATTCATTATTGGCCTTGGAGTTATTGCTTTGACTCAAGTCCAGTCCAGGAACAGGAGGAGGAGTTCTTGGACCAAAAATTGGTTGCTTTATTAATCGTGACCAATTATGTCATATGCCTTTGCTGCAGGAGCTCCAGGAGAATAATCCAGATGTTTTGGGGAATTATCTCCGGATGACGGACCCCTGCTTTCACTAACTCTTCGCATTGTTGACCCCCTATATTAAGAAGCAGGACACATGCATGAGGCTTTTATTTTATTTTTTGGTTGAATAATAATTTGTTCCAGGCTTTTTTAGGTCCAACCCACTGGTTCTGTGCATTATAAAAAGGGACAGGGGTCTGGACCAGGGTGTGCAAAAGTGCCCATGGTTGCTGCTACTGTTGCCGGAGACTATCCTGCTAGCTTGCTGAAATATACTGAGACCGGAGTGCTAGCTGATGAATATTTAGATTCAAGATCCTTCTACAGCCTAGGGGGATTGCTGAGACCTGCAGTCCATCTTGAAGATGCCAATCCTGGATACTACTATCATGGACTCTTTCCTGTGCAGGTATGCTGGGGCAGCCACAAATTAGGGATTCATTTAGGGAAAGACTGTTGCCTTTGTTTGACTGTCATGCCACTTTATTTAGGTAAAGCTTTTGAAACTTTGACTTTGCCTGGTCGGAAGTCATTCAAGGGATGTAAAGCGAGTAACTGGAACCCATAGTCTGCAGTTCAGGTCAGCTAAGCACATTGGCATAGGATGACTGTTGTACAAGAGTTAATACAGGGTAACAAAGGTCTCTCTAGTGGCCTGTCTTAAGTGTGTACATGTGACAGATGGGATAGCCTCTTGCAGGAGGAGTTGTTGTTGGCACTCTCTCCGTGAACGGGTCCGTCTCCCATAGTAACTGGAGCAGATCTGCACTGCAGATGTCCCCAGCCTGTGCACGGCTATGGAAAAGGAGGCGTTAAGTGAGTGCGTGCATGGAGTCTGTGCTAGGTGCATGGTGGGACCCCATTTCGTTACTCGGAATGAGGTAGCGGTGATACGCTGGACAGGTGGAGAGGGCGTTGGCTCTGTGTGTCACTCCTAAATGCATCAATGACTGTGGTGGTGTATGTTTGCATTGAGAGCGTTAACTAGAGCAGGGTTTCTCAACTCCAGTCCTCAAGGCGCCCCAACAGGTCATGTTTTCAGGATTACCATTATTTCGCACAGGTGATTTGATCAGTTTCACTGCCTTAGTAATTACCACAGCTGTTTCATCTGAGGGAAATCCTGAAACCATGACCTGTTGGGGCGCCTTGAGGACTGGAGTTGAGAAACACTGAACTAGAGAACAGTCATCCGTTCCAGCAACGGTACCCCATGTGTAAGTCCCTATCCAAAGTGCCTAGCATAGCCCAGAAGAACCCAGCCCGGGGTAGGCCTCTCATGTGACCCTTGCTTGGTGCCCAAGGAGGAAGGAAACATGGAGGACATGACTACCACCACACAACCTCTACCCTACAAACACATACGTGTATAAATTAATACACTCAAATGTAAAATGTTCTCATTTTTTTAATGGCTCCGTACTCATCGCTGTATTACTGATCTTTACACAGATTTGTGCATTGTTCCATAGACAACAATGCACTTGTGTTCAGATCAGTAAAGACCATGGAGCTTTTTACTCCAGTGTGCAAAAGACCTTACTTTTCATAAATCACCTCATTATACACATAATCATTTGTCCCCTCCCACCTAAAGACAAACAGTTTTCTAAAGTGACATCACTTTAAGGAAAAGCTGGACAGGGGAAAAATATTGCAAAGCTACAAATAATAAACTGAACTGCCAACAGCATTGTTCTGACAAGGTGACCTTGACACAGACTTGAAAGCATGTCGCAACAAAGAAGACCAACCTATAGAGCAGAAAAGGAAAGAAGAGGTCAGACCTAAACAAACGCTATACTCATGCTCTGTCATTTTTTCACCGCATAGCAGTATTTTTTACTGTTTCAGGAAAAAAAAAGTTCTGAATAGTCTGAATTTTAACATTTTTGATGAAGGCGGAAATACACAAGAATCTGACCTACTGAACTGGTAACACCAGTTAAAAATTTGCATTGTAATTCAGATACATTGACGTACGCTTTGTGTGTGATTTGAGGCATACTGACTTAAAGGAGAACTTCACTTTCTTGGAAAAAAAAAATAATATACACATTTTTTTTTTGCAGGTAAAAAATTGTGCATTTTTTTTTTTTTTTTTTTGGAGCCTGTAAAGCATTGCTGACCACTGGTGCCATGCAGTGTATCTGTAAGCGTGAATGAACTACCACAGTGCTCCACAGCGACGTGGTAGTTCATTGAAAACTACAAGCCGACAGCTGCAAAGGCTGCCGGACCTTGTAGTTTTCCATTCAAAGGACACTGTAAATGAGTGACGCGGAGCCCCGCTCGGCCATGTTTTTTTTAATTGTGACAGCTATTGGGGGTATAAGAACCCCGCTAGCTGTCAGATCGAGGATCAGGGAGGTGCGGGGGCTGGGTCCATTTGTAACATGTTACACCCTGAATATGGGTGCAACATGTAACATGTTACAAAATGTGAATTTTCAGCTTCTGAAGGTTTTACCCCCTTCCTGACCAGGCCATTTTTTGCGATACCGCACTGCATTGCTTTAACTGACAATTGCGCAGTCGTGCGACGCTGTACCAAAATAAAATTGATGTCCTTTTTTTTCCCGATTGGCTCCCGCTGTGTCCTATCACAATCGGAGCATGGCTCTGGTGGCTTGCGCCCCAGAGCCATGCACGAGAATCATGTACAGATATGTGATTTTGCACTTAAGGGCCGCCCTGCCGCAGTAAACGTACGAGGGGCGGTCCTTAGGTGGTTAAAGCAGTATTAAACCAGAAAGCAAACATTTATTATATTGCAGCATACCAAATCTTAGATGGCTGCATTCGTTTTCTTTTTTAGGATTTCTTTCTTTCTTCTAATTTCATCTGGTGATCTGTTGTTTTTCAAAAGAACAAGCTCTCTTCCAGCTGTATCAGATTACAGGGATGAGACAAACCATTTACCACTGACAGGGGTACATACAAATGATTAGCTTTTATTTGTTCATGCAAAACCTTTATGCCATAGGGAAAAAAACATTTGCGGTAGCCGCTTATAAAGTGTGAACTGGTGTTTGGCTTCAGTTTGTTAGTCTATTTAAATCTGCCAGTCCATTTAACACTCCCCTCCTCCCTCCCTGACTGACAATGCTGCTTTCTTTTGTGACTCCTCTGCTCATTCCTACAGAGTTGTGTCTCACTAATAAAGGAGATTTGTTACTGGCAGATCACCAGGTGAAAACAGGGGGAAAAAAAAGAAAACGGATGCAGCCAGCGTATCTAATGATTGGTAAGTTGCAATATATTACATTTTTGGTTCTGGATTTAATACCGCTTTAAGGCAGCCCATTCATTCTGAATGGGCCCTAAGTGCACTCTTGTGCTTTATAGTTTGTGCACTTGTTTTTATTTAAAATTTACAAAATGTAACAATTTCCAAATTGGATGAAAGGTTTAGCACCGTGAAACAGTTTTTGTTTGATAAATAGTGCATTCTTTATTCATCAGACCAAAACTTTGTTGCAAAAGAGAGTCTCTCCTTATGTATTGTATGGTATGAGGGCAGACTCTGTCTTAAGCCTTTTGTATTGGGACAGACTAATAGGGCGTACACACGGTCGGACTTTGTTCGGACATTCCGACAACAAAATCCTAGGATTTTTTCCGACGGATGTTGGCTCAAACTTGTCTTGCATACACACGGTCACATAAAGTTGTCAGAAAATCCGATCGTTCTGAACGCGGTGACGTAAAACACGTACGGCGGGACTATAAGACGGGGCAGTGGCCAATAGCTTTCATCTCTTTATTTATTCTGAGCATGCGTGGCACTCTGTCCGTCAGATTTGTGTACACACGATCGGAATTTCCGACAACGGATTTTGTTGTCGGAAAATTTTATCTCCTGCTCTCCAACTTTGTGTGTCGGAAAATCCGATGGAAAATGTCCGATGGAGCCCACACACGGTCGGAATTTCCGACAACACGCTCCGATCGGACATTTTCCATCGGAAAATCCGACCGTGTGTACGGGGCATAAGGCTGGATTCACACCTATGCATTTTTAGTGCATTTTGCAGATTTGCACTACAGAACGTGTTCCATAGGAAACCATGGTATATGGACTGTAGTGCAAATCTGCAAAATGCAAAAAGCACTAAAAATGCATAGGTGTAAATCCAGCCCAATGCCTGGTACACAATGAGTTGTTTTTTGTTCTGCCCAGCAGGCTGAATGAACAAAAAAAACCCGGAGAAGCTCGGTAGGAGGTCGCTGTACTAACAATACAATATTAGTACAGCAACATCCCCGCTGAGCTATTGTGCTCTGACAGGGGGACTGCCCCCCACCCCGCCAGAACGCACTGGCCAGCACTTACAGCTATTGGCTGTGAGTGCTGATCAGATGCCGATTGGCAGATGTTTTTTCTTTTGGACAGGCTGCTGTACACACGGGCCAAATGTCGGCTGGTTTTTGTTGAACTGACAGATACTGGGCGATATTTGGCCTGTGTGTAATCCGACATTGTTCAGAAATACTTGTAGTTCAGAGCTCACCTTTGTTAAGCTAACTTCCAACCACACTCCTCAAACTCCACCCTCCTGTAACCTCCCCCTTTAGCAACAGTCGACATGGCCTTTTATTAAACAATAGGCTTTAAACAACATAATAATCTAGTTAAACTTGGTTGCATGTCCTTGACGGTACCATATTACTACAAACTTTGTCTGTGGCACCATTTAGCAGAGTTACACCCCCAGCCTCTAAGCACTGCCTTGGGGACTAACCCAGGCTACCTCAGACACTAACCTGTTTGAACCGTACTAAGTGAAGGACGTTATACCTCAGATGGGTCCCCACCGTTTTTTCCAATCAGACCAGTTTTTAGACCCCAGTCCAGGACCCCAAACTCCCATAGCATTCAAAAGAATACAATAAATTGGAGCTCCTCAAACCCTAATGCCGCGTACACATGAACGGACTAGGTCCGACAGTCTTTCCGACGGACTTTGCAGCGTAGGTCCGCCGGACTTTCAAACGAACGGACTTGGACACACACGATCACACCAAAGTCCGACGGATTCGTACAAGATGACGTACGACCGGACTAAAATAAGGAAGTTGATAGCCAGTAGCCAATAGCTGCCCTAGCGTTGGTTTTAGCCCATTGGACTAGTATACAGATTTTTCGACTGGACTCGAGTCCACTTTTTGAAACATGTTTTATTTCTAGGTCCGTCTGACTTTTGGGGAAAAAAGTCCACTGGAGCCCACACACGATCGAATTGTCCGACAGAGTCCAGTCCACTGGACCAAGTCTGCCGTAAAGTCCGCTTGTGTGTACGCGGCATTAGGGCGGGAGGGAGGGACGTTCTTCCAAAGATTTCTTATCTGAGAGTGAGCCAAAACTACTCTGCCCCAGAAGCCATACTCTCCAACTCCACCCCATCACCCCATCTGTCTGACCAATCAGGTAAGAGTCAGTGACTGACTATCTACTTTTAAATAGTTAACCCCTCTAGCTTGGTTCCCCTTCCACCCAGTAAGTATGCCTTATGCTTAATTTGTTTCTCATTAGCACCAGGCATATCTTCTAAGGTCTCATGCACACAGGCCATCTTTTTAGCTCTGAATAACAGAACTCCTGGCAGGAGAAGAGCTGTTTAAAAATGCAGTGAAAGCCATGTAGTGCACACGCATCTAGGCATGTTTAAAGTGGTCCTAAAGTCATAACATTTTTTTTGCCATAGGCTCCTGCTGCTGTCAATCAATTCCTGAGAGCAGAGGATGGGGGCGGGGCCAAACCACGCTGTGTGTGTCTATGAACGCACGCAGTGTGGCTCAGAAGCCAGCCTGCATGTCTGCCCCCATAGCAAGTGGCTTGCTATGGGACAGACACAGAAGAGGAGGAGCAGAGAACTGAAGAAGAGGAGGTTCAGGGCCGTTCTGTGCACTGCCATTGCACAGAGCAGGCAAGTATAACATGTTTTTATTTTTGGGGAAAAAAAAATGTATCCCTTAAAACCACAGTAAGCATTTAGGCGCATCAAGCATTTGAATTAAAGCTCAAATGCCAGATGCGTCTAGTGTTTAGAAATGTTTACGCACATTTAGGCGTGTTCACCATTTTTTCGTTTTCTTTCGCTCCTCTCCTGGGTGCACCTTCGGTGTTACTTTTATTAAGCCTGTAAACGTTCCTCTTCAAATACGTAAATGCATATATTTGCATGGACACATAGGGGTTGATTTACTAAAGGCAACTAGAATGTGCACTTTGCAAAGTGCAGTTGTTCCAGAGCTTAGTAAATGCGGTAAAACTTCACTTTGCAAAGAATACCCAATCACATGCAAGACAATTAAAGAAAAACAGCATTTTTGCTTGCAAATGATTGGATGATGGAAGTCAACAGAGCTTCTGTCCATTTACTAAGCTCAGTCTATTTGCCTTTAGTAAATCAACACCATAGGCTTGCATAGAGGTGCTTTTACAGGATAAAAAAAAAAAAAAAACAAAAAACACAGAATGTCTGTAAAAGTGGTATTTTTTAAGCCCATTGTGCATTAGGCCTAAAAGGTAATCGACATTTTTAAAAATAGGTATGTTGTGTGAATGGGAACATTTACCAAACATGTAATGTTGTTTTTTCAAATTTGACTGCAAATGGGAAAATGCACTTTAATGAATGTGCTATCATTTATTTACTTGTCAAGAAATAATCCCTGGCAATGATGTTTGAACTACAAAGATAATTAAAGATACAGTAATTAATAATCAATAATACAAATGTAGTCACTAGGCACTGAAACAATGATTTATTTCTTACAGCCCACATAATTATTGTTAATCAATTATATGGGCTCCAATAAAAAAAAAAAGGCATCTTTGAAAACCAACTCTGCCCTGATTTTTAGCTTTGTATTGTGTTCAATAAAAATATTTTTTTCAGTTTGTATGACCTACAGGCAGTTATGTATATGTAAAAGTACAAAGTTTACAAGCAAATATAGAATGGAAACCCCACAATGCCTCAAACAGCCACACCTCGCAATCTTTTCACATCAATCATTTTAAATAACAGAATGTAATTTTAACAATTTTTTACTTGTTCAACAATTATTTATAGCCTGGTGTATTTTTCAGTGCACATAAACGTTTGGCTTTAGTTTAAATTAGCTTTAATTGGTTTACAATACATATATATATTAGCATATTTTGGAATCCAATACAGAAAGCAAAGTCCAGCAACTTAAGTCAACCAATTAAATAAATATTTTTGGAATCAAAACAATTTTTATAACTTTTTGGCTACTGAACTTTTGACATGGTTATCTGAATATATACTGAACACGCCCAGCTGATTCTTGCCTCGTTAAGTCAAATTATATTTAGCTTTTCGTGTTATTGTATGAGGCAACATATAGTTTAGGATTGGTAGAATGGCCAATATCTACAAAGAAGTTGTGCATTACCAGATATTTTCTAATATAGAAGCTTATAACCAACAAAACATGGCTGCCTTTGCCATATCTAAAAGTGCTTGTACACCAGTGTTGGTCTGATTATTGTATATACCAGAAGATGCTGTGATGGACCCTACAACAAAAAGTACACAAGTAAAAAACTGAACTGGCTTTCCCTTTTATTCTTTACAGCAGCATTTACCATGAAACTGTGCCTGTCTATGCATTTATGCATTTCGAGGAGAAGTAAAAAGTAAAAAAAAAAAAAAAAACCCTGCCCTATTACATGCATCTTTCTAGAAGGAACTAGAGTTTCGCTTTCTTTGGTGGTCTTTTTTGCAGGTTGTCCTGGATTGGTTGTCCAATTTTATGGGGCTTACCAAAGACTTTGTTTTGTGGAGGAGGGTCTTCCTGGGAACTCTATTATGCAGCACTTTTCTCCAGCTGTCTCTTCAGCATGGCACCTTCTGGCACCTACAACAGGCAAGCTAGAGCAGCAACAGGTCTGTTTGTTGGAACTGCTTTATTACATGTAATTCCAGGAGGATCTATAGTTCAGATATTGGGCAAAGCTAGAAGTCCTGCTAGATCATGGGGATCAAACTCAATTTTATCGTGGGCCGGATCAACATTATGGTTGCCCTCAAAGGGCCAGTTGTATCTGTAAGAATATATAAATGGTTATCATATTAAATAAATGCCTATGCATTCGATTATTACTGGTTTTAGTAATAACTTAAAGTAGAACTATAGACAAAAAAATTTTATTTATTTTTTTATTTTTTCATTTTGGACAGAGCATGGGAGGGTTTTAACTCCTGTCAGATTTTTTTTTCCACCATCTGTGTCCCATTGTGGGGATTTTCTTTCACTTCTTGTCCCATAGTCAAGCAGGAAGTGAGAGGAAATACCTGCATAATGGAATTATTATTACCAGAGCTAGTGTCCCCACTGGAAGATTTCCCCTCTATTACTTTTGTGGGGACAACCGAAAATTTGTGATTTTCTGTTACTTTTTTCTTTCAATAATAATGGTAAACAGGACAAATAGAGAAGGAGAATCTCCCTAATGGGGATCAGGCAGGAATCAACACTGACAAATGTTCTAATCCCTCTCCACTCTATCCAAAACTAAAACTAAAAAAAAAAAAAAAAAAAAAAAAAAATTGCCTTTAGTTATACTGTAGCCTCCCTGGCGGTATTCCCGAGTGTGGCTGGGGGTTAAAATTCAGTACCATTAGCGGTAACCCCGAGCCACACTCGGGATCGCATTGCAGGATCCTGGGGCGGCTTTACTTACCTTGTCCCCGGGATCCTGCGATGTCCCCCGCAGTGTCCGAGGGCTCCGTCCTCCTCCGAAGCCTCTCCGTGCCAGGCTCCGTTCCCTGTAAGCGGCGCGACGCACGGGGGGGGAGCCTGGCGGCAAATTCAAAAAAATGTCAAAATCATAACACATACAGTACTGTAATCTTACAGATTACAGTACTGTATGAAATGATTTCACATCCCTTTTGTCCCCAGTGCTCTGGCCCATGCCCTGCATGCAGTTTTACATGATATACACTGTTCTTTCTGCCTGGAAACTGGAGATTGTCCATAGCAACCAAAAAGTGTCCCTTTACGTCAAAAGTGGCTTTAGACCAGCTAGAAAACAGCGATAGTAAATTAGAACACTTGCAGAATTGAGCGATAGTGAATTGTGGGGAAATTTATTTTATTACTATTTTTTTTTAATTATTTATTTTTATTTATTATATTATAATTTATGTTTTTGTGTTTCAAACTTTATCATACCCGGGATATCTACTAGACTCTGGTTTGGACAGATTTAAGTGTGTTATTGTTAAGATTTACAGACCTACAATATAAAATGCCAAATTTCCATGCAAAATAATTGTACCGCTTTCAGCACCTAAAATCCGAAAGAATCATACCGCCAGGGAGGTTAAGACTTAAAGTGGATGTAAACCCTCACATATACCCAGAGAAGTGCACAGCCTCAGATGATACACAGAGATGAAACAAATCTCCCTACACTTGTAAAACATACAAGTTTTACATGTATATCTTCTGTCTTTATATACCGTTTAGAAAGTGTACGTCCTGTTAGAATTCTCTCTTCCCGTAGGAGCGGATTATTGCTAGACACTGTGAAGCAGCTGATTGGAGGAAAGGTACACATCCCCTCCCCACACATGCAGAGGTTGCCTGTGAATAGTTTAGCTGTGTGCTAATTTATAGCAACCTCCCCCAACAAACACTTCAGGCTACTGAGAACTTGCAAAAGTTATCAGGCTGATAACAGATTGTGCTTTGAAGAGAGATAAGAAAACACTGCAGATATATGTGCCCAGCTCAAATTTCACAAATCGGGTTTACATCCACTTTAAGGTGTGAAGGTCAGGTGCAGGCCAGCACAGAGCCAACTCGCGCTCCTCTAGCAAATGATGCACGTCTGAAAAGAAGAGTCAAACACCGCTGGTATCATACAACTTTATTGGGGACTGCTCAGACAGAACACGGTTCTGCCATGATGTTCTGTCTGAGCAGTCTCCAATAAGGTTTCTTGTGGATGATACCAGTGATGTGCGACCTTCCTTTTCATCTGGCATAGAATTGTGGTATTCTCATAATATTTATAAGCAGATGTCCAGGGCCCTTACCTCCATCAGAAATCAAAAGTCCTACACCCTCCCTTACATTATAGTGCACCCCTTACCTTGTGCTGCTGCCAGGAAGAAGCTGGGGGTGGTGCTGGGTAGTAGAAAGTGCAGGGTCTGGAGGAAGACCAGTGGAGGGCTGGAGACCAGGCTGACTGCTGAGATCAGGGGAGGCAGACAAGGGGGTGGTGAGGCTACACAGAGAGGTGCAGATCTGTAGGAGGAGTTCTGTTCTCCTCTCTGCTGCTGACTGCTGAGACATGGTGGGGGAGGAGACCAGTGGAGTGCCGCAGCTGCAGGAGAGGTGTGAGGGCCACATGAAATGGTCTGGAGGGCCGGATTCAGCCCATGGGCCTTGTGTTTGACACATGTGTGCTAGATCATATTCAAGAAACAATGGAGGTGTATGAAGCTGCAATGTTGACAGGTTGGGAAACCCTGATGAGAGCAGGCTATGGCAGTGTAATCAAAGCTCCTGTTATATCCATATCCTTCATGAATGTAGCTATCTTGGAAGTAGTATGCTCAATATTTACTTCCTAGTAGTACACTTGACTAGACATTTGTTTAGTGCCTTATTTCAAACCTAAGGCTCTTGGAAATACCAGAGTTTGTTTGTACAAAGTCAAAGGGATCTACATAGAATTTGCTAAAATGCAAAATAGATTCAGTATCTGAAATTAGGGTCAAGTTCATTTATGAATTTTTCCTCAGTAATCTTTGTCCCATGGGGCTAAAACTTATTGCAATAATTTCTTCCATGTTTCTGAATCCAGATGGACACTTTCTCACAGATTTATATTCATAGTAATGCCAAATTAGCAGCCTTGCATACATTAGTTGTTGCAAAAAAGTTATTAACCTGAGAAAATTTTGCAACATTTTCATAAATGCTTATTAGCAGCAATTTCAGTTACCTTTTTAGATGTTTCCTCTACATACTTTCAAATGATCATCTCAATGCTCTTTTTTACATTGTATGAACACCAAGGTAAAGGGAGGTTATATTTTGTATTCTGTAACATTTGCAATTTTCATGGGCATAGTCCCTTAAAAAAGAAGCAAATTTAATTTTAGCTTGCAATGAAGTATGTAGTGACAGCCCCAATTAACTGCCTAAAACTCAGACAACCTCACAATAACTGAGGATTCCCTGAAAAGAATAACAGAAAAGAAAAAATAATTTACTAACTTTAAAGTGGTTTTAAACCTCAGACATGAAATACGAACATAGCATATCACTCTATAGTGTTTACTTATCTCAAATAAGAGCACTAAGTAATTTCTGTCTGCTACTTCCTTCCTCTGCTATCAGCATAAGTCACTTCTGAAAAGCTTTTCTGACACCAAGAGAAAAAAAGGTGACAGGAGAGGGAGCTCCATCTAATTGACAGCCTCAGCTCTGTTCCTGTGTGCTGTGTGAAGGGGGTGTGTCCCTTTACACCTATCAGCTCTCTTCGGAGCTTTGCAGAGTGTAACTTTAGCTCTCCACCTCCTTTTTTCTGACAGCACACACAAACTTTATAAATGCTGGACTTTGAATGGCTGTAGTGAAAAGAAGACTGGAGATAAACAAGTATAATGTATGCAAGAGGATTTGTTTCATCTCTGTGTAACACCTGAGGCCAGGCACTTCACTGGGTATATATAAGGTTTTTCAACCACTTTACATTTACTAAACAAGTGTTTACCCAATAAAAGCTTTATTTTTCATAACATTGTTTTTGTTCCTTGTGAGTTAGGCCAGCCAGTTCATTTGAGCTGTTAATGGGCAGGCTGAATGTACCAAGCTGATCAATCGATCAACTTGGGCACAACCAGCCTGCCGGATTCACTTACGATTATTGCTGCTTTAGCCGCTAGCAATAATCACTGTCTACTTCTGGCGGGGATTGCTTCCCCCGCCCCCCGCCAGAAGCAGACAATAGCTCAGCAGGAGGGATTTCTGCATCAGCACTATCCGTGTGGATGGGGGATTTGTGCAAATTTATTTCCTGCATTTCGTGGTTGCAGGAAAGAAATTTGTACTGTGTTTGGTCGGCCTAAAAACAACTAGATTTCACATACAACCAACCTTTAGTGTGTAGGTCAACCCCATCAAAAATGACATCCTATATAAATAATATGGTCTCATGTTAAACACTGGACACACTTTGTACCATCATTTAAATACGGCAGTGTGCACATCCATTGCATCAGCCTAATTTCTGTTGTCTTTGCATATACATGGACAGATGTTAGCAAAAATATTGTTGTCAGCGGGTGAGTTGCTGTACGGTGTCCAGTAGGCATTAACTGTGAATGTGCTTTTATTGTTCTAAAAATGTTTGATAAAATGTATAATATTATTTTGAGATAAACTCAAGATATGGGACCATGTCGTTTACTGTATATAGGATCTAATATAATGGTATTTAAAACACTCTATAGGTTGGTGTTTTGGGGTTTCAAACATGTCTAGGTGACCTTGTGGGCTCCCCATCTACTCATGTTTTAAAAAAAGGCCTATGTGTTAGATTTCACATAGGCCTTTTATGACACAGTCTATCATAGTATTATATTCAAAACTGGGTATTCTATGGCACAACCACATTTCTACTCATGGTTGAAGAAAATAAATTTGCCTATTGAATGGCCTGTCTAAGACAGGAGTTAGAAGTCATTGCCTAAATTTTTTCCTCAATCCCACTTCAGGTTTGTGTCAGGAGGTAGGTTTAAAGAGTAACTGAATTATGTAACATATAAAAACTATATATGCTGAACCGGTCGAATTTCGATCCACCTATGGCCAGCTTAAAGGTATAGGTGTGCCAGGGTGCATGAAAAGTTCCCTGTCAGATTTCCAGACAGCAAGGAAAACCAAACATGCAAATCAAGCTCATCTAGTTAAAGTGGAACTTCACTCTCTCAATCAACATTCACTATTTTTAATCCTTTTTGCTGCTAGCATTAGTAAATAGATAGGAAAATATATCATATTTACTTGTTTATATTATATATATATATATATATATATATATATATATATATATATATATATATATATATATATATATATATATATATATATATATATATATATATATATATATATATATATATATATATTTTTTTTTTTTTTTTACATCACTTTAGTTACTTCCTAGTTTCCATGCCTTGGCAAATGAAGTCTTCTTTAGGAGGGTAGGAGGGGTTTTCTCAGCTAACCATGCCCTCCTGCTTGCTTGGCTAAGCTAAGGGCAGATGCATTCCAGGAAGTAAATGCTACATGAATCATTTGCCCTTACTCAAAATGGTTGCAGCCAGAAATGCTAAGGGGGGGTTTCAAAGTGATTTTTTAACAAAATAAAGCATTAAGACATAGATGGATGGGGGAGTTTGCTTTGAATATTAAAAATAAATTAAATGGCTCTTTTGATTTGTGATGCTCAGATACTGTGTAGTTCTGCTTTAACTTTAAGGAGCAACACTAGAAAATACGATCTTTTTTATGTTATGCACAATATAGGAGACAATGATTAAAACAATTATTTGCATATACTGTATACTTTATATAGTACCTTATGTTTTTACAAGTTAATTCAAAAAAGCATTATGTACTAGGTTTATTTTCACCATACTTACTAGAGCAAAGTTACTAAAATGTGCAATACTTAATTCCAATATATTTCCTTTGTATATGTTTTTACTGATTACTAAATTACATCTCTTCTAGCTTAGCATTTGCAATCATATTTGAAAGTTTTTTTTCACATTTTGACAATTTTGTTTAGTAATAGAGTTAGTAAGCAAAACCTGTGGCTCTAAGCTGCTACACAAACATTTTCTTCAGTTGGACAAACTCCATGAGACGTTATCTGTCAAGTTTCTATACAACAGTCATTTGCTTTATTTTTCCCATACCAGGCTCTGCATGATACCAGCAACAGCCCTCCATGGATTTCCCTATTTAGTGCTGGAAATACTAACAAGTACAGTGCCCCTAATAAGACAATCTAAGAAAAGAAACAGTGCTATATACCAGATAAAATATGTACAACATGGGAAAAGAAACACCAGTATGCACCAGATAAAACAAGTACAGCATGGAAGTCAGGGCATAATACATTAGTGAACTCAGTATTTACTTTACTTGATTTGACACTTTTAGGCTCCATTCACATCTAGGCGTTGCTATTTTACAGGCATTTTTTCGTGCGGTTTTGCAGAGTTTTTGTAGCGTTTTTGTACAGGCGTTTTGAAGTGCAAAAGGTCACCAATGTAAAAGAAAGCTCTTGTGATTGTGTTGCCATAGCAGGTTTATTAACCGCTTACCGACTGCCTCACGCACATTTATGTTGGCAAAATTGGCACGGGCAGGCAAAGCAACGTATATATACGTTGCTTTGAACCTGCCCCCTAGCAGGCGCGCGCACGCTGCGGTCTCCATAACCCTGCCCGCAGGACCCGCGGACTCCATGTCCACCTGTGTCCCGCGATCGGGTCTCAGAACGGCAGAACGGGGGGTGCCTTTGTAAACAAGGCATCTCCCTGTTCTGCCTAGTGACATAACACTGATCGTCTGCTCAATCTCATTGGGAGCAGCAATCAATGACATGTCACAGTAAGCCACGCCCCCTAACAGTTAGAATCACTCCCTAGGACACACTTAACCCCTTCTCCGCCCCCTAGTGGTTAACCCCTTCACTGCCAGTGTCATTTACACAGTAATCAATGCATTTTTATAGTATTGATCGCTGTATAAATGACAATGATCCCAAAATAGTGTCAAAAATGTCCGATGTGTCCGCCATAATGTCAGTGTCATGATAAAAATCGCAGATCGCCGCCATAACTAGTAAAAAAAAAAAAAAAAAAAATAATATAATAATAATAATATAAATGCCATAAAACTACCCCCTATTTTGTAGACGCTATAACTTTTGCTCAAACCAATCAATATACGTTTATTGCAATTTTTTTTTTACCAAAAATATGTAGAAGAATATGTATCGGCCTAAACTGAGAAAAAAAAAATAGCTTTTTAAAAAAAAAAAAAAAAAAATTTGGGGATATTATAACAAAAAGTACAAAATATTGCTTCTTTTTTAAATTGTCGCTCTATTTTTGTTTATAGCATAAAAAATAAAAACCGCAGGAGGTAATCAAATACCACGACTGCTCAATTGTCAGTTAAAGTGACGCAGTGCCGAATCGCAAAAAGTGGCTCGGTCATTTGGCAGCCAAATGGTCCGGGGCTGAAGTGGTTAAGAACAATGCTGTATCCTAGTCAAATGTACTGGAGATTGAAAGTTTTAATCTAACAGATTGCTAAAAGGAAAGGCAAACAGTTCCTATATAGAGGGTAAGTACACCTACCCTTTCCTTCTACAAGGCTGACAATTGGATCTGCTTCTGTCGATCTACAATCCCTATAGAAGCCTATAGGGATGAACTGCACAGGTGCGGATGCTGGATCAAGGACTTAAACATTGCTGCGGGCCTTAAATTAGATCTTGCTAAGTATAGGATTTTGGGAGGGAGTGGGGGGGACCTACTTAGGGGAATAGTGACAAAAGTAAAGAAAGTTTATGGGATAGTTTCCTTACCCTTCAAAAAGTAAGATAGATGTTAGACTAAGTGCCTGTTCACATATAGTCCAGTGACTGGTGTTTCTCCACAATGTCACCACCAGGACATACAGAAAACAAGTGTTCCCTATGTGACTTGCTCTCACCGCAATGCAGCTCAGAGCTGCGGTGCAGTGAACTGTGATAAAAATGCATCTTATCAGAGAGCACAGAAAGGCACTGTATGTCACTGTATACCACTGGCTCACTACAGCCAGAACAGAGAGCTGCTTGCACACTGAAAACCATTGCAGTTTAGTGTGTGGGCAGTGTGAACTAGCCCTTAATTATGAAAAGTCATATATTTAATAAAAAGAAATCTGTCATAAGTTTCCTCAAGACTTCACAAAGTTTCCAGGCAAACAGACAACTTCACAATTGAAGTAACAAAATGTGAAAAAGTCAGCGCTATCTAAATATATAACGCTGCATGCAAAAGGTATAGATACACAATATACCCAAAAAACATATAAATGATATTTTACAGCGCTGAATAATAAATGATATGAAGCGCTTACCCCCGAAGGAGCGGCTAAATAATTGTTATATCTGTAATTTACGTTTACCACTCAACCCTCGCAGCCCATAGATTTAAAAGTCACAGTCCTTAATGCTTTTTCTTAATGCTTTATTCATCAACATAAACTGGGATGGGAGAAGGACTTTCTTTGAGATGCTCTTTGGTTGATTTCTGATCTTTCCCTTGCTTCACTTGCAAAGACTCACAGCATTGCGGGTGACAGCGATTCAAAACTGGATGATTACTTTATCAGGGAAGATGGAAGCAGATTTCTGACAGATAATAAACGATAAGAGTCACTCTGAATGACCTCTCCCGCTTGACCGATTGGAATCCCGGGGCAATGCTTAACCCAAAGTCACAGGCCACAACCACCTGTCTTGCTGACTTGCGTACCAACATCCTTCAGCCTCTGGACAGTACCTCTCCCTTGGGCTTTTCACTCACTTGATCAATAGCCCGTGTGTTGCTCCTAAGCGATCCATCACCCAGTTTCCTTCCGCTTGACTCTACTTCTCCCGCAATGATTCTTAGTTCTTCTTCTTCTTCTTTGTGGCCCGCTCCCCTCCCCGCAGGGGCGGCCAATGACATCAGGGACTACATGCTGTAAGATGTCGTCTGTTCCTCCATGAGGACCGGTTCTTCACCCTTCTCGCAAAGGTGAAGCTCCGTTGGCTCCCCGGAGGGGAAACACCTCCACCTCCCCCTCCGGGAACCAGACTGGCTCTCTCGCTCCTCAGAGCAGGACTGGACTCGAACTTCCCCAGACACCACGTGACCCCCTTTTTATATGAGAGTCCCGGGCATTACCAAGCAAATCAATGATTGGTCGAGACTATCACATACCCTGCCACTCAAATGGGAATTGACAACAACAGGCCTGCTGTAATAGCATAAGCCTGTCTAAATTTACCTGACATAGAAAGCTAGCAAAAAGGGTCACCTACCTAAAAGTAGGTGCCCGCTACAGATATGTGAATCTATATTATCCACCATAAACATAAAAGTGTCCCTGATTCAAAGAAAAAAAAGTTCTTGCAATGACGACTCACAATCCAGAATATTTCATGTGTGACCAGTGAACAAATAGTGAATCCTGGTGGCTTCTGTTCACACCTTCACCATACATGAAGAAACACCCACTGAATTTATTTACCACCTGTGGGAAGATTGCAAGCTTACCACAGCAAAATGCTGTCTAAAGATAGAACAGCAATATGCACTTGAAATATCCTTCATGATCTAGCTTTCTCCACCACTGTTAAAGCGATATTAAAGCGTTGCTTTTTGTTTTTAAATAACAAAGTTGTTATACTTATCTGCTCTGTGCAGTGGTTTTGCACGGAGCAGCCCAGATCCTCTTCTGGCGCTCCTGGGCCCTCCCTCCTGCCAGGTGCCCAAACAGGTACACTCCCGAGTCATGGCTCTGTGTGTCCATCCACACACGGAGCCGTGACTCGGCCCTGCCCCCTCCATCTCCTGATTGGCTCACTGGCTGTGATTGACACTCAGTAATGGCTCCTGCTGCTGCCAAAAGCCAATCAGGAGTGCGAGCCCCAGAAAGGCAAGGCTCTCATGGACTTTGCTGATTCGAGAGGGGGCTCAGGTAAGTATTAGGGGGAGCTGGGGGGGCTGCTGCACACAGAAGGTTTTTTACCTTCGTGCATAGAATACATGTAGGTAAAAAAAAACTTGTGCCTTTACAACCACTTTAAAATCGACAACTGCACTTCTCTACTCTACCAGAGGTTTGTGGGGGAGATTTACTAAAACTGGTACACACAGAATCTGGTGCAGTTCTGCATAGTAACCAATCAGCTTTTAGGTTTTATTGTCAAAGCTTAATTGAGCAAGCTGACGTTAGAAGCTGATTGGTTACTATGCACAGCTGCACCAAATTCTGTGTGCACCACTTTTAGTAATTCTCCCCCTGTAACAGAATTCAAATTCAAAAGGAACCAATAGATGCAAGATAAATTCTCATAGGGGTTGATTTACTAAAGGCAAAAAGACTGTGCACTTTGGAAAGTGCAGTTGCACACGGCAAGAGCAGTTGCTCCAGAGTTTAGTAAATGAGCAGAAGCTCTGCTGACTTTCATCAACCAATCATGTGCAAGCAAAAATGCTGTTTTTTTTATTTTCCTTGCATGTGATTGGGTATTCTTTGCAAAGTGAAGCTTTACCTCATTTACTAAGCTCTGGAGCAACTGCACTTACAGAGTGCAATTGCACTTTCCAAGGTGCACAGTCTATTGGCCTTTAGTAAATCAACCCCATAGTGCAGTATTTAATGATACAAAATGCATACACAGATCAAAAACATCCACATAAAACTAGATGACAAATGCCGCTTAGTAGACTTACATAAAAAGCCACCAGTCTAGCTTGGAGTGGTGGCAGGAACGCTATCAATTTCGCTTTGCTCTGCTCAACCCCGTTTCGCGCAACTGCGTGCCATTAGGAGTCTCTATAGTCTGTGTAAACCGGCTAGGTTTATGTAGCCCATAGATGGAGGTGTATTAGCGTCCCTTCCGGTGTCGGCTCCATTTTGTCAAGGTGAGAACCACAAAAACAGCCGGCCGCCATTTTATTGCAACACTAACCCCTCATTCCCTACCACTGGCCCACTACAGCCAGAACGGAGAGCTGCCTACACACTAAATCGCTGAAGTTTAGTGTGTGGGCAGTGTGAATTAGCCCTAAATTATGAAAAATCCCACATTTAATTAAATTAATTCTGACAAGAGTTTCCTGAAGACTTCACAAAGCTGAGCAGTGTTTTTCAAATTCCAGGCAAACAGACAACAACACAATGGAGGTACAAGTAAACAGTCTTGTGATCTTTTTCTCAAATACAGTTGCAGACCCACCCTCAGCCTGCTGACTGGTCAATAATGGAGAATAACCACAATGATGAGCCACTCTGCTTACTCCTGCTGTCAGTTAAGCTGCTGAACTGGATGAATTTCATTCCATGTATGAACATTCCCGTCTATGAAAAGTTGATCTATATTTTTATGAACAGGCTTGTTCTTAATATACAGTATGTTCTCTTGATCAGTGCATGCAGCCAATGGGCTGCAGCAATGAGCAGTATATTCTGTTGGCGGGGAAGTCCTGATGTCAGAATACAGTGACAAAATGGGGAGGGTTTCCCCATCCAGCTCGAATCAGTTGGCTGAACGAAAAAAATTGAGCCACGTATGGCCAGCTTAAGTTCATTGGGTTAGACTAACAGTATAGTAAAAAAGGCAATATTACTGACTGGCTTATAACACTTGAGTTCCCTCGCCCATTCTAACTTGATTCTAAAATCAAGTCTAGTCAGGTAGTTACAATAGCCATATTTATTGGTACTTTTTTTTTTTAAGTGGACCTATCAGTAATGTTAAAAATCTGCATGAATGCATTCCCGACATGCCACACTATACAGCAACTGCATAAAAAGGTGTTCTGTTTAATATTTAAAAACAGACTACAAAATGTTATTCCTATGCCTGTACTCCTGTACTGCCAGTGCTGACGTCCTATGACTAATTATCACACTTTATGTAAATGCAGACTATATCATGTACACTGTTCTATGGAAGTTTTTTCTCATATAGATGTAATGTAAAAAGCAGTCCCAGAGTTCCAGTCAAATGAATGTTGCCATTGCTACTCCAACACTTGCAGTTCTTGTGACAACCTGTCAATGGAAAAGAAGCGAGTGTAAGGGAGCCCATAGATATGTCACTTTTTTTAGTTCATCCAGCTGGTTGAACCAAAAAAACTGACTCAATTCCTCCATCCACAAACTCTTTACATTTCCATTTACTAGCAGCGGAGCACGATAGGTTGGCTAAACATACTGTGACCTGGGCCACCTGGACCTTATTCCATGATTCGCAAGAGTTTTGAGCCATTCTCTCCTCCTGAGGTGGACATTCCAGATCTGAGATAACAGGGTCAGATGGGAAGCATCACCCCTTATCCCTCTTGCCCCACCTTTCCCCTTTCCTTTTTCTTATTTTCTACACCCTGCCACCTTGTTGTTTTTCTTTTTCTTTAGGATCCCGGACTGTCCTTTTTTCTCTTCTTTTTTCATGTGACTTTGAGGCCTGTATTATTACTACCAGGGCCTTGGATTTTCTTTTGTTTATAGTATTCATCCAATGGTGATGTTCATTATGCTGACTATGTCTTGTGACCTGTTATTCCCAAGTGCTGTACTCATTGTGTTTTCTGAACTTTATAAAAATACTAATAAAATAAGACTGAACTAACAAAATGCATGTTCAATTAAGTACATTCACTTGGTGTCAATGTGCGCTAGAAATAGTACATGTAGTGTGAATCCAGCCCAAATAACCCTTTGCTTTAGGCTAAAATATTCTATGTACAATATACCAACTGCTAATCTTGAGACACTCCATATTAAATATCAGAATTTAGAATGTTTAAGTGTTCAACTTCTTAGGAACCCGACTCATTGAACTTCCCACCCCTGCTCTACTGCTCATGTGTATGATAGTACAGGGTTCAATGATCTTCATTTCCTCCTCTGCTCTGTGTAATAGATAAGGCACAAGGATGCAGCACTTATTTAAAAAGGTATTTGACCTCTTCGCCTTTAATGTAATTTATCCCTTGTGCAATGGAAATGAAGGAAACTCAAACATACATTATAACACATATTCTCAGCACTGGGACCTACATTTTAGGGCCTTGATTCCCTAAGGTAGCAGTAAGGTAGACAGGTGTCTACAAATGAAATGCACAACCATACACAGCTCTGCAGTACAAGCACCCAAATTCTGGTTGAGCCCACGTCCCAATAATTGTAACATCCAATGTCCTTAACACCCAGGAGCAAAAAAGCAGGGATTTTAGAACTGAATAAAAACATTCTTACAATGTTTAACTAAAGTTGCAATGTTAGATAATTTTCATAGTCAAAAAATGAAAATAAGTAATGTATTCCATTAGGCTGGGTTCACACTTGATCTGCTTTTAGTGTTTTGGGAGTGTTTATGCATTTGTACACATTGTTAGGGCTTGAGTATTTTTGTTTTAGCCAATAGAAAGCTAGTCACTAGGAGGCGTCATGAAAATTTTTTTGCATTTTTAGGAGTTCCGATTGAAGTCTAGAGGGACCAAAAATGGGCACCTGTGAAGGAAAAAAACAAAGCAGAGATCCTAAGTTTGGAGCCATGGTTAACATTAGACACTTGCAGTGTAAAGTAGTTTAGAACTTTGTCACTTAGCAGTAATGAACTAGTCACTCACTTTGGAGGGCTTGTCAATCATATTGGTGGTTCCTTTATCCTGGATCTGTAACCTGCTTGGGAAAACGTATACGCTAAATTTAATCTTTGTCTCTAAGACATCCCTGTATCTCACTAAAATACTTCCTGCAAATAACCTTCCAGCAATGGAACTCATATTGCAGGACTTCTGTTCTTGGAGCTTTCAGGCTACAGCAAGGACTGTATCTCTATCTCTGTTCGAAAGGTGAGGTGGAGCTCCAGTGATAGGAAGTTTGGTAGGCTCTTTCCACTTCAAGCTAAGACAGAGGTTTGTGAGTAGTTAAGGTATTCCACAAGGCAGGTGACTGAGTGCCTCATAAAGATATTACTCCTCATAAATTGATAAGCATCACTTTTGAAAAAGGTATTTTAGGGTGAATGAAAAATATATCTATCTTTCTCCAGTTTTTTTTTTTTTAAATGAGGAAAAAATTAAATAAGGAAATAGGTGCATTTATCATTGTTGGAAAGCAGAACTGCAACAACATTGCATTGGCCATACCAACCAAACAAACTCCACTAGTCATTTTTCCAGAACAGGAACATAAAAGGAAAATCTGATATATAATATGAGACAAAGAGATGGTTCCTCTTTTAGACATTGAACTTCATGAAAATATCTGAAAGAAGGTTACCCAAAATATAGAGTCATCTCCCATTTAATGTGTATGTAAAACCCCCAACAATTAACTCCTATTAGCACCCTTTTGATCTTCTAAGCATATCATTGAAAGTGTTTTGTTATATCGGTTTGATAAGTGTAAGGCAAGCCATACATAATTCATTTTCTTTTGTTCAACCAGCTATTGAACCAAGCCAATTCCCCCATCCACACATTCAATGTGGATGGAAGAATCCTACCACTGTGCTGTTGTATTCTGCCAGCAGGGAACCTTTCTCACCAGCAGAATACAATGATTAGTGTTGCCAGCTATAGCCAAAGCTATAGCTATAAACATGGAGAAATGTGGAAGTATTGCTGAGAAGCAAAGCTGTATGGACAGTCCAGTATAACCCCTCCTGCTACCAGCGTGCCTCAGTTTAACATCAAGAAATTATAGGAGTGGATCATATGAACAGAGGGGAGGCATCTGTGTCCTGTAATGTACTCCAAGAAAAAGATTTTTATAGGTGAGGCAAAAATAACAATTTCTTAGCCATACATTTCAGGACACAGGATCATATTCTGAAACACAGGGATGTCCAAAAGTAGTCCAGCTGATGTGTGAGCAAAAGAAAACAAAATGCTAATAGGCCCACAAGCACAATAGGTTTACAGGGGGGCCTCAAGGGAGCCAACAGAATCTTACAACCAAAGCAGGCATTAGTTGAGGCTTGAACATCCACCTGATAAAATGTAATGAACAAGTAAACAGAAGACCAGGTGGCTGCCTTTCAAACATTGGAACAGAAGTCTAGATGGCAGTCTTGCAAATCAGAGAACCATATGACTTATCCTGGAAAGCCCATGAAGCACTGACTGATCTAGTGGAGTTCACTTTGGCTGAGAAAGGGGAATCTTGTTCCTAAGGTCATAAGCTTGAATGATGAACTGACAAATCCACCTAGTGATAGAGCAGCAGGAGGTCCCCTACAGGGACCTTTAGAAATGACAATAAGGAACTCTGACTGAAGAAAGGGAGATGCAGCTGAGAGATGAACCCCAGACTAGTGTGCTGTGGCTATGGATCTGTAGAGTACTCGTCATCTTCTAATTCATTGTGCTGCACCACATGCTTAGGTGAGCTTCAAATGCAGGATCCAGTGCCCAGAGGGTGACATTAAAGGCTGGTCCCTAATTTTCTTCCTTGCAGAGTATGGTCCACTAGCTACCAGCTAGGAAATAACAGGAAGCTGCAAAAAGATGCCTCAGTGACTATGCAGCAACTGGAGACTCTTTCTAGAAGAAAAATGTGTTGAAGGGAGGTCTTCTCAGAGCAAAAATAAAAGATGTCTGATCTCCTGAAAACACTAGCAAAGAACTGAGGCTTGTAAGGGGGATGTAAAGTGTTATACTGGGCTGTCTTTACTGCTTTGCTTTGCCAGTGTCCAATTATTCTGAGGGTGGTAATATAACATAGTGGTTCAGTGTGTTGTGAATATTATTCTGTACCTCGTAATAAATGTTTTGTTTTTCATTTTTTTTTTCTTTTAATTTTGCCTTTACATACAATTTATTGCTCTACTATGCCATTGAAACCCGAAAGGGAGAAGCTGAGCTGGTTGCTACATGCAACACTGACCATTCTGCCTTCAGTTATGAATAACTGATAAAAAGGTTATGACATAAAGCTTCTATGATCGGGATCCAAAAACGTATGAGGATGTATACAGGATGTTACTTTTCAAAGCAGTAGTAAAGCTAATATTTGGTAGATGCCTGTGCAATCTACAGCCATATCACAACAATGCACCACCCCAATGAAGGAAAAACATACAGTTTTCCCTTCAAAGAAAGAATGGAGTCTGATACGAGCCTAACATTCACTTCAGGAGTATACAAATGGAACACTAGAGTGCTGATACAGACAATTGTTCCTGGAGAACTAAGAAAGTTCACTTACCAGAGAAGAAGAAACTGAAGTACTATGCATTATTAAACCAGAGCACAAAAGATGACCCACAACAACTGATGAACCTCATTTAATGAAGAGAAATACAAGAGTAAAGGTACCAACTGACAGCCAGATATTTGCTGGCTTCTATTTTCTTCTTTTTTGGCACAATATATCCATATCCTGGAGAGCAGGCTAATGGCTCAGTGGGTCGGTTTCAGTTACAGCCAGTGGTGTCACTAGGGGGTTGCTTTTGGGGCTATACCTGATGTAAGGGGGAGGCCCTCTGGGGAACCTGATGCAAGGGGGGTTGGGGGCTCTCTGGGGACCCTGATGCAAGGGGGAGGCTCTCTGGGGACCCTGATGCAAGGGGGAGGCTCTCTGGGGACCCTGATGCAAGGGGGAGGCTCTCTGGGGACCCTGATGCAAGGGGGAGGCTCTCTGGGGACCCTGATGCAAGGGGGAGGCTCTCTGGGGACCCTGATGCAAGGGGGAGGCTCTCTGGGGACCCTGATGCAAGGGGGAGGCTCTCTGGGGACCCTGATGCAAGGGGGAGGCTCTCTGGGGACCCTGATGCAAGGGGGAGGCTCTCTGGGGACCCTGATGCAAGGGGGAGGCTCTCTGGGGACCCTGATGCAAGGGGGAGGCTCTCTGGGGACCCTGATGCAAGGGGGAGGCTCTCTGGGGACCCTGATGCAAGGGGGAGGCTCTCTGGGGACCCTGATGCAAGGGGGAGGCTCTCTGGGGACCCTGATGCAAGGGGGAGGCTCTCTGGGGACCCTGATGCAAGGGGGAGGCTCTCTGGGGACCCTGATGCAAGGGGGAGGCTCTCTGGGGACCCTGATGCAAGGGGGAGGCTCTCTGGGGACCCTGATGCAAGGGGGAGGCTCTCTGGGGACCCTGATGCAAGGCGGAGGCTCTCTGGGGACCCTGATGCAAGGCGGAGGCTCTCTGGGGACCCTGATGCAAGGCGGAGGCTCTCTGGGGACCCTGATGCAAGGCGGAGGCTCTCTGGGGACCCTGATGCAAGGCGGAGGCTCTCTGGGGACCCTGATGCAAGGCTGAGGCTCTCTGGGGACCCTGATGCAAGGCTGAGGCTCTCTGGGGACCCTGATGCAAGGCTGAGGCTCTCTGGGGACCATGATGCAAGGCTGAGGCTCTCTGGGGACCATGATGCAAGGCTGAGGCTCTCTGGGGACCATGATGCAAGGCTGAGGCTCTCTGGGGACCATGATGCAAGGCTGAGGCTCTCTGGGGACCATGATGCAAGGCTGAGGCTCTCTGGGGACCATGATGCAAGGCTGAGGCTCTCTGGGGACCATGATGCAAGGCTGAGGCTCTCTGGGGACCATGATGTAAGGGGGGCTCTCTGGGGACTCTGATGTAACAGGGGGCTCTCTGGGGACCCTGATGTAAAGGGGATGCTCTCTGGGGACCCTGATGCAAGGCAGGGGCTCTC